>NC_134187.1:30700640-31017439 GCF_964188355.1 Buteo buteo | reverse complement strand
CCTAACCGTAACGCTAACCCTAAGCCTAACCCCTAACCCCTAACCCCTAACCCTAACCATAACCCTAAACCCTAACCCTAACCCTAACCCTAACCCTAGCCCTAACCCTAGCCCTAAGTCGTACCCTAACCCTAATCCTAACCCTAACCCAACCTTAACCCTAAAACTAACCTTAGCCCTTAAAACTAACCTAATAGAAACCCTAACCCTAACTCCTAACCCTAAGCCTAACCTAACCCTAACCCTAACCCTAGCCGTAACCCTAACCCTAACCCTAACCCTAGCCCTAACCCTAACCCTAACCCTAACCCTAACCTTAGCCCTAACCCTAACCCCTAACCCCTAACCGTAACGCTAACCCTAAGCCTAACCCCTAACCCCTAACCCCTAACCCTAACCATAACCCTAAACCCTAACCCTAACCCTAACCCTAACCCTAGCCCTAACCCTAGCCCTAAGTCGTACCCTAACCCTAATCCTAACCCTAACCCAACCTTAACCCTAAAACTAACCTTAGCCCTTAAAACTAACCTAATAGAAACCCTAACCCTAACTCCTAACCCTAAGCCTAACCTAACCCTAACCCTAACCCTAGCCGTAACCCTAACCCTAACCCTAACCCTAGCCCTAACCCTAACCCTAACCCTAACCCTAACCTTAGCCCTAACCCTAACCCCTAACCCCTAACCGTAACGCTAACCCTAAGCCTAACCCCTAACACCTAACCCCTAACCCTAACCATAACCCTAACCCTAACCCTAACCTTAGCCCTAACCCTAACCCCTAACCCCTAACCGTAACGCTAACCCTAAGCCTAACCCCTAACCCCTAACCCCTAACCCTAACCATAACCCTAAACCCTAACCCTAACCTTAACACTAACCCTAGCCCTAACCCTAGCCCTAAGTCGTACCCTAACCCTAATCCTAACCCTAACCCAACCTTAACCCTAAAACTAACCTTAGCCCTTAAAACTAACCTAATAGAAACCCTAACCCTAACTCCTAACCCTAAGCCTAACCTAACCCTAACCCTAACCCTAGCCGTAACCCTAACCCTAACCCTAACCCTAGCCCTAACCCTAACCCTAACCCTAACCCTAACCTTAGCCCTAACCCTAACCCCTAACACCTAACCGTAACGCTAACCCTAAGCCTAACCCCTAACCCCTAACCCTAACCATAACCCTAAACCCTAACCCTAACCCTAACCCTAACCCTAGCCCTAACCCTAGCCCTAAGTCGTACCCTAACCCTAATCCTAACCCTAACCCAACCTTAACCCTAAAACTAACCTTAGCCCTTAAAACTAACCTAATAGAAACCCTAACCCTAACTCCTAACCCTAAGCCTAACCTAACCCTAACCCTAACCCTAGCCGTAACCCTAACCCTAACCCTAACCCTAGCCCTAACCCTAACCCTAACCCTAACCCTAACCTTAGCCCTAACCCTAACCCCTAACCCCTAACCGTAACGCTAACCCTAAGCCTAACCCCTAACCCCTAACCCCTAACCCTAACCATAACCCTAAACCCTAACCCTAACCCTAACCCTAACCCTAGCCCTAACCCTAGCCCTAAGTCGTACCCTAACCCTAATCCTAACCCTAACCCAACCTTAACCCTAAAACTAACCTTAGCCCTTAAAACTAACCTAATAGAAACCCTAACCCTAACTCCTAACCCTAAGCCTAACCTAACCCTAACCCTAACCCTAGCCGTAACCCTAACCCTAACCCTAACCCTAGCCCTAACCCTAACCCTAACCCTAACCCTAACCTTAGCCCTAACCCTAACCCCTAACCCCTAACCGTAACGCTAACCCTAAGCCTAACCCCTAACCCCTAACCCCTAACCCTAACCATAACCCTAAACCCTAACCCTAACCCTAACCCTAACCCTAGCCCTAACCCTAGCCCTAAGTCGTACCCTAACCCTAATCCTAACCCTAACCCAACCTTAACCCTAAAACTAACCTTAGCCCTTAAAACTAACCTAATAGAAACCCTAACCCTAACTCCTAACCCTAAGCCTAACCTAACCCTAACCCTAACCCTAGCCGTAACCCTAACCCTAACCCTAACCCTAGCCCTAACCCTAACCCTAACCCTAACCCTAACCTTAGCCCTAACCCTAACCCCTAACACCTAACCGTAACGCTAACCCTAAGCCTAACCCCTAACCCCTAACCCCTAACCCTAACCATAACCCTAAACCCTAACCCTAACCCTAACCCTAACCCTAGCCCTAACCCTAGCCCTAAGTCGTACCCTAACCCTAATCCTAACCCTAACCCAACCTTAACCCTAAAACTAACCTTAGCCCTTAAAACTAACCTAATAGAAACCCTAACCCTAACTCCTAACCCTAAGCCTAACCTAACCCTAACCCTAACCCTAGCCGTAACCCTAAGCCTAACCCTAACCCTAGCCCTAACCCTAACCCTAACCCTAACCCTAACCTTAGCCCTAACCCTAACCCCTAACCCCTAACCGTAACGCTAACCCTAAGCCTAACCCCTAACACCTAACCCCTAACCCTAACCATAACCCTAACCCTAACCCTAACCTTAGCCCTAACCCTAACCCCTAACCCCTAACCGTAACGCTAACCCTAAGCCTAACCCCTAACCCCTAACCCCTAACCCTAACCATAACCCTAAACCCTAACCCTAACCCTAACCCTAACCCTAGCCCTAACCCTAGCCCTAAGTCGTACCCTAACCCTAATCCTAACCCTAACCCAACCTTAACCCTAAAACTAACCTTAGCCCTTAAAACTAACCTAATAGAAACCCTAACCCTAACTCCTAACCCTAAGCCTAACCTAACCCTAACCCTAACCCTAGCCGTAACCCTAACCCTAACCCTAACCCTAGCCCTAACCCTAACCCTAACCCTAACCTTAGCCCTAACCCTAACCCCTAACCCCTAACCGTAACGCTAACCCTAAGCCTAACCCCTAACCCCTAACCCCTAACCCTAACCATAACCCTAAACCCTAAACCTAACCCTAACCCTAACCCTAGCCCTAACCCTAGCCCTAAGTCGTACCCTAACCCTAATCCTAACCCTAACCCAACCTTAACCCTAAAACTAACCTTAGCCCTTAAAACTAACCTAATAGAAACCCTAACCCTAACTCCTAACCCTAAGCCTAACCTAACCCTAACCCTAACCCTAGCCGTAACCCTAACCCTAACCCTAACCCTAGCCCTAACCCTAACCCTAACCCTAACCTTAGCCCTAACCCTAACCCCTAACCCCTAACCGTAACGCTAACCCTAAGCCTAACCCCTAACCCCTAACCCCTAACCCTAACCATAACCCTAAACCCTAACCCTAACCCTAACCCTAACCCTAGCCCTAACCCTAGCCCTAAGTCGTACCCTAACCCTAATCCTAACCCTAACCCAACCTTAACCCTAAAACTAACCTTAGCCCTTAAAACTAACCTAATAGAAACCCTAACCCTAACTCCTAACCCTAAGCCTAACCTAACCCTAACACTAACCCTAGCCGTAACCCTAACCCTAACCCTAACCCTAGCCCTAACCCTAACCCTAACCCTAACCTTAGCCCTAACCCTAACCCCTAACCCCTAACCGTAACGCTAACCCTAAGCCTAACCCCTAACCCCTAACCCCTAACCCTAACCATAACCCTAAACCCTAACCCTAACCCTAACCCTAACCCTAGCCCTAACCCTAGCCCTAAGTCGTACCCTAACCCTAATCCTAACCCTAACCCAACCTTAACCCTAAAACTAACCTTAGCCCTTAAAACTAACCTAATAGAAACCCTAACCCTAACTCCTAACCCTAAGCCTAACCTAACCCTAACCCTAACCCTAGCCGTAACCCTAACCCTAACCCTAGCCCTAACCCTAACCCTAACCCTAACCCTAACCTTAGCCCTAACCCTAACCCCTAACCCCTAACCGTAACGCTAACCCTAAGCCTAACCCCTAACCCCTAACCCCTAACCCTAACCATAACCCTAAACCCTAACCCTAACCCTAACCCTAACCCTAGCCCTAACCCTAGCCCTAAGTCGTACCCTAACCCTAATCCTAACCCTAACCCAACCTTAACCCTAAAACTAACCTTAGCCCTTAAAACTAACCTAATAGAAACCCTAACCCTAACTCCTAACCCTAAGCCTAACCTAACCCTAACCCTAACCCTAGCCGTAACCCTAACCCTAACCCTAACCCTAGCCCTAACCCTAACCCTAACCCTAACCTTAGCCCTAACCCTAACCCCTAACCCCTAACCGTAACGCTAACCCTAAGCCTAACCCCTAACCCCTAACCCCTAACCCTAACCATAACCCTAAACCCTAACCCTAACCCTAACCCTAACCCTAGCCCTAACCCTAGCCCTAAGTCGTACCCTAACCCTAATCCTAACCCTAACCCAACCTTAACCCTAAAACTAACCTTAGCCCTTAAAACTAACCTAATAGAAACCCTAACCCTAACTCCTAACCCTAAGCCTAACCTAACCCTAACCCTAACCCTAGCCGTAACCCTAACCCTAACCCTAACCCTAGCCCTAACCCTAACCCTAACCCTAACCCTAACCTTAGCCCTAACCCTAACCCCTAACCCCTAACCGTAACGCTAACCCTAAGCCTAACCCCTAACCCCTAACCCCTAACCCTAACCATAACCCTAAACCCTAACCCTAACCCTAACCCTAACCCTAGCCCTAACCCTAGCCCTAAGTCGTACCCTAACCCTAATCCTAACCCTAACCCAACCTTAACCCTAAAACTAACCTTAGCCCTTAAAACTAACCTAATAGAAACCCTAACCCTAACTCCTAACCCTAAGCCTAACCTAACCCTAACCCTAACCCTAGCCGTAACCCTAACCCTAACCCTAGCCCTAACCCTAACCCTAACCCTAACCCTAACCTTAGCCCTAACCCTAACCCCTAACCCCTAACCGTAACGCTAACCCTAAGCCTAACCCCTAACCCCTAACCCCTAACCCTAACCATAACCCTAAACCCTAACCCTAACCCTAACCCTAACCCTAGCCCTAACCCTAGCCCTAAGTCGTACCCTAACCCTAATCCTAACCCTAACCCAACCTTAACCCTAAAACTAACCTTAGCCCTTAAAACTAACCTAATAGAAACCCTAACCCTGACTCCTAACCCTAAGCCTAACCTAACCCTAACCCTAACCCTAGCCGTAACCCTAACCCTAACCCTAACCCTAGCCCTAACCCTAACCCTAACCCTAACCCTAGCCCTAACCCTAACCCCTAACCCCTAACCGTAACGCTAACCCTAAGCCTAACCCCTAACCCCTAACCCTAACCATAACCCTAAACCCTAACCCTAACCCTAACCCTAACCCTAGCCCTAACCCTAGCCCTAAGTCGTACCCTAACCCTAATCCTAACCCTAACCCAACCTTAACCCTAAAACTAACCTTAGCCCTTAAAACTAACCTAATAGAAACCCTAACCCTAACTCCTAACCCTAAGCCTAACCTAACCCTAACCCTAACCCTAGCCGTAACCCTAACCCTAACCCTAACCCTAGCCCTAACCCTAACCCTAACCCTAACCTTAGCCCTAACCCTAACCCCTAACCGTAACGCTAACCATAAGCCTAACCCCTAACCCCTAACCCCTAACCCTAACCATAACCCTAAACCCTAACCCTAACCCTAACCCTAACCCTAGCCCTAACCCTAGCCCTAAGTCGTACCCTAACCCTAATCCTAACCCTAACCCAACCTTAACCCTAAAACTAACCTTAATCCTTAAAACTAACCTAATAGAAACCCTAACCCTAACTCCTAACCCTAAGCCTAACCTAACCCTAACCCTAACCCTAACCCTAGCCCTAACCCTAACCCTAACCCTAACCCTAACCTTAGCCCTAACCCTAACCCCTAACCCCTAACCGTAACGCTAACCCTAAGCCTAACCCCTAACCCCTAACCCCTAACCCTAACCATAACCCTAAACCCTAACCCTAACCCTAACCCTAACCCTAGCCCTAACCCTAGCCCTAAGTCGTACCCTAACCCTAATCCTAACCCTAACCCAACCTTAACCCTAAAACTAACCTTAGCCCTTAAAACTAACCTAATAGAAACCCTAACCCTAACTCCTAACCCTAAGCCTAACCTAACCCTAACCCTAACCCTAGCCGTAACCCTAACCCTAACCCTAACCCTAGCCCTAACCCTAACCCTAACCCTAACCCTAACCTTAGCCCTAACCCTAACCCCTAACCCCTAACCGTAACGCTAACCCTAAGCCTAACCCCTAACCCCTAACCCCTAACCCTAACCATAACCCTAAACCCTAACCCTAACCCTAACCCTAACCCTAGCCCTAACCCTAGCCCTAAGTCGTACCCTAACCCTAATCCTAACCCTAACCCAACCTTAACCCTAAAACTAACCTTAGCCCTTAAAACTAACCTAATAGAAACCCTAACCCTAACTCCTAACCCTAAGCCTAACCTAACCCTAACCCTAACCCTAGCCGTAACCCTAACCCTAACCCTAACCCTAGCCCTAACCCTAACCCTAACCCTAACCCTAACCTTAGCCCTAACCCTAACCCCTAACCCCTAACCGTAACGCTAACCCTAAGCCTAACCCCTAACCCCTAACCCCTAACCCTAACCATAACCCTAAACCCTAACCCTAACCCTAACCCTAACCCTAGCCCTAACCCTAGCCCTAAGTCGTACACTAACCCTAATCCTAACCCTAACCCAACCTTAACCCTAAAACTAACCTTAGCCCTTAAAACTAACCTAATAGAAACCCTAACCCTAACTCCTAACCCTAAGCCTAACCTAACCCTAACCCTAACCCTAGCCGTAACCCTAACCCTAACCCTAACCCTAGCCCTAACCCTAACCCTAACCCTAACCCTAACCTTAGCCCTAACCCTAACCCCTAACCCCTAACCGTAACGCTAACCCTAAGCCTAACCCCTAACCCCTAACCCCTAACCCTAACCATAACCCTAAACCCTAACCCTAACCCTAACCCTAACCCTAGCCCTAACCCTAGCCCTAAGTCGTACCCTAACCCTAATCCTAACCCTAACCCAACCTTAACCCTAAAACTAACCTTAGCCCTTAAAACTAACCTAATAGAAACCCTAACCCTAACTCCTAACCCTAAGCCTAACCTAACCCTAACCCTAACCCTAGCCGTAACCCTAACCCTAACCCTAACCCTAGCCCTAACCCTAACCCTAACCCTAACCCTAACCTTAGCCCTAACCCTAACCCCTAACCCCTAACCGTAACGCTAACCCTAAGCCTAACCCCTAACCCCTAACCCCTAACCCTAACCATAACCCTAAACCCTAACCCTAACCCTAACCCTAACCCTAGCCCTAACCCTAGCCCTAAGTCGTACCCTAACCCTAATCCTAACCCTAACCCAACCTTAACCCTAAAACTAACCTTAGCCCTTAAAACTAACCTAATAGAAACCCTAACCCTAACTCCTAACCCTAAGCCTAACCTAACCCTAACCCTAACCCTAGCCGTAACCCTAACCCTAACCCTAACCCTAGCCCTAACCCTAACCCTAACCCTAACCCTAACCTTAGCCCTAACCCTAACCCCTAACCCTTAACCGTAACGCTAACCCTAAGCCTAACCCCTAACCCCTAACCCCTAACCCTAACCATAACCCTAAACCCTAACCCTAACCCTAACCCTAACCCTAGCCCTAACCCTAGCCCTAAGTCGTACCCTAACCCTAATCCTAACCCTAACCCAACCTTAACCCTAAAACTAACCTTAGCCCTTAAAACTAACCTAATAGAAACCCTAACCCTAACTCCTAACCCTAAGCCTAACCTAACCCTAACCCTAACCCTAGCCGTAACCCTAACCCTAACCCTAACCCTAGCCCTAACCCTAACCCTAACCCTAACCTTACCCCTAACCCTAACCCCTAACCGTAACGCTAACCCTAAGCCTAACCCCTAACCCCTAACCCCTAACCCTAACCATAACCCTAAACCCTAACCCTAACCCTAACCCTAACCCTAGCCCTAACCCTAGCCCTAAGTCGTACCCTAACCCTAATCCTAACCCTAACCCAACCTTAACCCTAAAACTAACCTTAGCCCTTAAAACTAACCTAATAGAAACCCTAACCCTAACTCCTAACCCTAAGCCTAACCTAACCCTAACCCTAACCCTAGCCGTAACCCTAACCCTAACCCTAACCCTAGCCCTAACCCTAACCCTAACCCTAACCCTAACCTTAGCCCTAACCCTAACCCCTAACCCCTAACCGTAACGCTAACCCTAACCCTAACCATAACCCCTAACCCCTAACCCTAACCATAACCCTAAACCCTAACCCTAACCCTAACCTTAGCCCTAACCCTAACCCCTAACCCCTAACCGTAACGCTAACCCTAAGCCTAACCCCTAACCCCTAACCCCTAACCCTAACCATAACCCTAAACCCTAACCCTAACCCTAACCCTAACCCTAGCCCTAACCCTAGCCCTAAGTCGTACCCTAACCCTAATCCTAACCCTAACCCAACCTTAACCCTAAAACTAACCTTAGCCCTTAAAACTAACCTAATAGAAACCCTAACCCTAACTCCTAACCCTAAGCCTAACCTAACCCTAACCCTAACCCTAGCCGTAACCCTAACCCTAACCCTAACCCTAGCCCTAACCCTAACCCTAACCCTAACCCTAACCTTAGCCCTAACCCTAACCCCTAACCCCTAACCGTAACGCTAACCCTAAGCCTAACCCCTAACCCCTAACCCCTAACCCTAACCATAACCCTAAACCCTAACCCTAACCCTAACCCTAACCCTAGCCCTAACCCTAGCCCTAAGTCGTACCCTAACCCTAATCCTAACCCTAACCCAACCTTAACCCTAAAACTAACCTTAGCCCTTAAAACTAACCTAATAGAAACCCTAACCCTAACTCCTAACCCTAAGCCTAACCTAACCCTAACCCTAACCCTAGCCGTAACCCTAACCCTAACCCTAACCCTAGCCCTAACCCTAACCCTAACCCTAACCTTAGCCCTAACCCTAACCCCTAACCCCTAACCGTAACGCTAACCCTAAGCCTAACCCCTAACCCCTAACCCCTAACCCTAACCATAACCCTAAACCCTAACCCTAACCCTAACCCTAACCCTAGCCCTAACCCTAGCCCTAAGTCGTACCCTAACCCTAATCCTAACCCTAACCCAACCTTAACCCTAAAACTAACCTTAGCCCTTAAAACTAACCTAATAGAAACCCTAACCCTAACTCCTAACCCTAAGCCTAACCTAACCCTAACCCTAACCCTAGCCGTAACCCTAACCCTAACCCTAACCCTAGCCCTAACCCTAACCCTAACCCTAACCTTAGCCCTAACCCTAACCCCTAACCCCTAACCGTAACGCTAACCCTAAGCCTAACCCCTAACCCCTAACCCCTAACCCTAACCATAACCCTAAACCCTAACCCTAACCCTAACCCTAACCCTAGCCCTAACCCTAGCCCTAAGTCGTACCCTAACCCTAATCCTAACCCTAACCCAACCTTAACCCTAAAACTAACCTTAGCCCTTAAAACTAACCTAATAGAAACCCTAACCCTAACTCCTAACCCTAAGCCTAACCTAACCCTAACCCTAACCCTAGCCGTAACCCTAACCCTAACCCTAGCCCTAACCCTAACCCTAACCCTAACCTTAGCCCTAACCCTAACCCCTAACCCCTAACCGTAACGCTAACCCTAAGCCTAACCCCTAACCCCTAACCCCTAACCCTAACCATAACCCTAAACCCTAACCCTAACCCTAACCCTAACCCTAGCCCTAACCCTAGCCCTAAGTCGTACCCTAACCCTAATCCTAACCCTAACCCAACCTTAACCCTAAAACTAACCTTAGCCCTTAAAACTAACCTAGTAGAAACCCTAACCCTAACTCCTAACCCTAAGCCTAACCTAACCCTAACCCTAACCCTAGCCGTAACCCTAACCCTAACCCTAACCCTAGCCCTAACCCTAACCCTAACCCTAACCCTAACCTTAGCCCTAACCCTAACCCCTAACCCCTAACCGTAACGCTAACCCTAAGCCTAACCCCTAACCCCTAACCCCTAACCCTAACCATAACCCTAAACCCTAACCCTAACCCTAACCCTAACCCTAGCCCTAACCCTAGCCCTAAGTCGTACCCTAACCCTAATCCTAACCCTAACCCAACCTTAACCCTAAAACTAACCTTAGCCCTTAAAACTAACCTAATAGAAACCCTAACCCTAACTCCTAACCCTAAGCCTAACCTAACCCTAACCCTAACCCTAGCCGTAACCCTAACCCTAACCCTAACCCTAGCCCTAACCCTAACCCTAACCCTAACCCTAACCTTAGCTCTAACCCTAACCCCTAACCCCTAACCGTAACGATAACCCTAAGCCTAACCCCTAACCCCTAACCCTAACCATAACCCTAAACCCTAACCCTAACCCTAACCCTAACCCTAGCCCTAACCCTAGCCCTAAGTCGTACCCTAACCCTAATCCTAACCCTAACCCAACCTTAACCCTAAAACTATCCTTAGCCCTTAAAACTAACCTAATAGAAACCCTAACCCTAACTCCTAACCCTAAGCCTAACCTAACCCTAACACTAACCCTAACCCTAACCCTAGCCCTAACCCTAACCCTAACCCTAACCTTAGCCCTAACCCTAACCCCTAACCCCTAACCGTAACGCTAACCCTAAGCCTAACCCCTAACCCCTAACCCCTAACCCTAACCATAACCCTAAACCCTAACCCTAACCCTAACCCTAGCCCTAACCCTAGCCCTAAGTCGTACCCTAACCCTAATCCTAACCCTAACCCAACCTTAACCCTAAAACTAACCTTAGCCCTTAAAACTAACCTAATAGAAACCCTAACCCTAACTCCTAACCCTAAGCCTAACCTAACCCTAACCCTAACCCTAGCCGTAACCCTAACCCTAACCCTAGCCCTAACCCTAACCCTAACCTTAGCCCTAACCCTAACCCCTAACCCCTAACCGTAACGCTAACCCTAAGCCTAACCCCTAACCCCTAACCCCTAACCCTAACCATAACCCTAAACCCTAACCCTAACCCTAACCCTAACCCTAGCCCTAACCCTAGCCCTAAGTCGTACCCTAACCCTAATCCTAACCCTAACCCAACCTTAACCCTAAAACTAACCTTAGCCCTTAAAACTAACCTAATAGAAACCCTAACCCTAACTCCTAACCCTAAGCCTAACCTAACCCTAACCCTAACCCAAGCCGTAACCCTAACCCTAACCCTAACCCTAGCCCTAACCCTAACCCTAACCCTAACCTTACCCCTAACCCTAACCCCTAACCGTAACGCTAACCCTAAGCCTAACCCCTAACCCCTAACCCCTAACCCTAACCATAACCCTAAACCCTAACCCTAACCCTAACCCTAACCCTAGCCCTAACCCTAGCCCTAAGTCGTACCCTAACCCTAATCCTAACCCTAACCCAACCTTAACCCTAAAACTAACCTTAGCCCTTAAAACTAACCTAATAGAAACCCTAACCCTAACTCCTAACCCTAAGCCTAACCTAACCCTAACCCTAACCCTAGCCGTAACCCTAACCCTAACCCTAACCCTAGCCCTAACCCTAACCCTAACCCTAACCCTAACCTTAGCCCTAACCCTAACCCCTAACCCCTAACCGTAACGCTAACCCTAACCCTAACCATAACCCCTAACCCCTAACCCTAACCATAACCCTAAACCCTAACCCTAACCCTAACCTTAGCCCTAACCCTAACCCCTAACCCCTAACCGTAACGCTAACCCTAAGCCTAACCCCTAACCCCTAACCCCTAACCCTAACCATAACCCTAAACCCTAACCCTAACCCTAACCCTAACCCTAGCCCTAACCCTAGCCCTAAGTCGTACCCTAACCCTAATCCTAACCCTAACCCAACCTTAACCCTAAAACTAACCTTAGCCCTTAAAACTAACCTAATAGAAACCCTAACCCTAACTCCTAACCCTAAGCCTAACCTAACCCTAACCCTAACCCTAGCCGTAACCCTAACCCTAACCCTAACCCTAGCCCTAACCCTAACCCTAACCCTAACCCTAACCTTAGCCCTAACCCTAACCCCTAACCCCTAACCGTAACGCTAACCCTAAGCCTAACCCCTAACCCCTAACCCCTAACCCTAACCATAACCCTAAACCCTAACCCTAACCCTAACCCTAACCCTAGCCCTAACCCTAGCCCTAAGTCGTACCCTAACCCTAATCCTAACCCTAACCCAACCTTAACCCTAAAACTAACCTTAGCCCTTAAAACTAACCTAATAGAAACCCTAACCCTAACTCCTAACCCTAAGCCTAACCTAACCCTAACCCTAACCCTAGCCGTAACCCTAACCCTAACCCTAACCCTAGCCCTAACCCTAACCCTAACCCTAACCTTAGCCCTAACCCTAACCCCTAACCCCTAACCGTAACGCTAACCCTAAGCCTAACCCCTAACCCCTAACCCCTAACCCTAACCATAACCCTAAACCCTAACCCTAACCCTAACCCTAACCCTAGCCCTAACCCTAGCCCTAAGTCGTACCCTAACCCTAATCCTAACCCTAACCCAACCTTAACCCTAAAACTAACCTTAGCCCTTAAAACTAACCTAATAGAAACCCTAACCCTAACTCCTAACCCTAAGCCTAACCTAACCCTAACCCTAACCCTAGCCGTAACCCTAACCCTAACCCTAACCCTAGCCCTAACCCTAACCCTAACCCTAACCTTAGCCCTAACCCTAACCCCTAACCCCTAACCGTAACGCTAACCCTAAGCCTAACCCCTAACCCCTAACCCCTAACCCTAACCATAACCCTAAACCCTAACCCTAACCCTAACCCTAACCCTAGCCCTAACCCTAGCCCTAAGTCGTACCCTAACCCTAATCCTAACCCTAACCCAACCTTAACCCTAAAACTAACCTTAGCCCTTAAAACTAACCTAATAGAAACCCTAACCCTAACTCCTAACCCTAAGCCTAACCTAACCCTAACCCTAACCCTAGCCGTAACCCTAACCCTAACCCTAGCCCTAACCCTAACCCTAACCCTAACCTTAGCCCTAACCCTAACCCCTAACCCCTAACCGTAACGCTAACCCTAAGCCTAACCCCTAACCCCTAACCCCTAACCCTAACCATAACCCTAAACCCTAACCCTAACCCTAACCCTAACCCTAGCCCTAACCCTAGCCCTAAGTCGTACCCTAACCCTAATCCTAACCCTAACCCAACCTTAACCCTAAAACTAACCTTAGCCCTTAAAACTAACCTAGTAGAAACCCTAACCCTAACTCCTAACCCTAAGCCTAACCTAACCCTAACCCTAACCCTAGCCGTAACCCTAACCCTAACCCTAACCCTAGCCCTAACCCTAACCCTAACCCTAACCCTAACCTTAGCCCTAACCCTAACCCCTAACCCCTAACCGTAACGCTAACCCTAAGCCTAACCCCTAACCCCTAACCCCTAACCCTAACCATAACCCTAAACCCTAACCCTAACCCTAACCCTAACCCTAGCCCTAACCCTAGCCCTAAGTCGTACCCTAACCCTAATCCTAACCCTAACCCAACCTTAACCCTAAAACTAACCTTAGCCCTTAAAACTAACCTAATAGAAACCCTAACCCTAACTCCTAACCCTAAGCCTAACCTAACCCTAACCCTAACCCTAGCCGTAACCCTAACCCTAACCCTAACCCTAGCCCTAACCCTAACCCTAACCCTAACCCTAACCTTAGCTCTAACCCTAACCCCTAACCCCTAACCGTAACGATAACCCTAAGCCTAACCCCTAACCCCTAACCCTAACCATAACCCTAAACCCTAACCCTAACCCTAACCCTAACCCTAGCCCTAACCCTAGCCCTAAGTCGTACCCTAACCCTAATCCTAACCCTAACCCAACCTTAACCCTAAAACTATCCTTAGCCCTTAAAACTAACCTAATAGAAACCCTAACCCTAACTCCTAACCCTAAGCCTAACCTAACCCTAACACTAACCCTAACCCTAACCCTAGCCCTAACCCTAACCCTAACCCTAACCTTAGCCCTAACCCTAACCCCTAACCCCTAACCGTAACGCTAACCCTAAGCCTAACCCCTAACCCCTAACCCCTAACCCTAACCATAACCCTAAACCCTAACCCTAACCCTAACCCTAGCCCTAACCCTAGCCCTAAGTCGTACCCTAACCCTAATCCTAACCCTAACCCAACCTTAACCCTAAAACTAACCTTAGCCCTTAAAACTAACCTAATAGAAACCCTAACCCTAACTCCTAACCCTAAGCCTAACCTAACCCTAACCCTAACCCTAGCCGTAACCCTAACCCTAACCCTAGCCCTAACCCTAACCCTAACCTTAGCCCTAACCCTAACCCCTAACCCCTAACCGTAACGCTAACCCTAAGCCTAACCCCTAACCCCTAACCCCTAACCCTAACCATAACCCTAAACCCTAACCCTAACCCTAACCCTAACCCTAGCCCTAACCCTAGCCCTAAGTCGTACCCTAACCCTAATCCTAACCCTAACCCAACCTTAACCCTAAAACTAACCTTAGCCCTTAAAACTAACCTAATAGAAACCCTAACCCTAACTCCTAACCCTAAGCCTAACCTAACCCTAACCCTAACCCAAGCCGTAACCCTAACCCTAACCCTAACCCTAGCCCTAACCCTAACCCTAACCCTAACCCTAACCTTAGCCCTAACCCTAACCCCTAACCCCTAACCGTAACGCTAACCCTAAGCCTAACCCCTAACCCCTAACCCCTAACCCTAACCATAACCCTAAACCCTAACCCTAACCCTAACCCTAGCCCTAACCCTAGCCCTAAGTCGTACCCTAACCCTAATCCTAACCCTAACCCAACCTTAACCCTAAAACTAACCTTAGCCCTTAAAACTAACCTAATAGAAACCCTAACCCTAACTCCTAACCCTAAGCCTAACCTAACCCTAACCCTAACCCTAGCCGTAACCCTAACCCTAACCCTAACCCTAGCCCTAACCCTAACCCTAACCCTAACCTTAGCCCTAACCCTAACCCCTAACCCCTAACCGTAACGCTAACCCTAAGCCTAACCCCTAACCCCTAACCCCTAACCCTAACCATAACCCTAAACCCTAACCCTAACCCTAGCCCTAACCCTAGCCCTAAGTCGTACCCTAACCCTAATCCTAACCCTAACCCAACCTTAACCCTAAAACTAACCTTAGCCCTTAAAACTAACCTAATAGAAACCCTAACCCTAACTCCTAACCCTAAGCCTAACCTAACCCTAACCCTAACCCTAGCCGTAACCCTAAACCTAACCCTAACCCTGGCCCTAACCCTAACCCTAACCCTAACCCTAACCTTAGCCCTAACCCTAACCCCTAACCCCTAACCGTAACGCTAACCCTAAGCCTAACCCCTAACCCCTAACCCTAACCATAACCCTAAACCCTAACCCTAACCCTAACCCTAACCCTAGCCCTAACCCTAGCCCTAAGTCGTACCCTAACCCTAATCCTAACGCTAACCCAACCTTAACCCTAAAACTAACCTTAGCCCTTAAAACTAACCTAATAGAAACCCTAACCCTAACTCCTAACCCTAAGCCTAACCTAACCCTAACCCTAACCCTAGCCGTAACCCTAACCCTAACCCTAGCCCTAACCCTAACCCTAACCTTAGCCCTAACCCTAACCCCTAACCATAACGCTAACCCTAAGCCTAACCCCTAACCCCTAACCCCTAACCCTAACCATAACCCTAAACCCTAACCCTAACCCTAACCCTAAACCTAGCCCTAACCCTAGCCCTAAGACGTACCCTAACCCTAATCCTAACCCTAACCCAACCTTAACCCTAAAACTAACCTTAGCCCTTAAAACTAACCTAATAGAAACCCTAACCCTAACTCCTAACCCTAAGCCTAACCTAACCCTAACCCTAACCCTAGCCGTAACCCTAACCCTAACCCTAACCCTAGCCCTAACCCTAACCCTAACCCTAACCTTAGCCCTAACCCTAACCCCTAACCCCTAACCGTAACGCTAACCCTAAGCCTAACCCCTAACCCCTAACCCCTAACCCTAACCATAACCCTAAACCCTAACCCTAACCCTAACCCTAGCCCTAACCCTAGCCCTAAGTCGTACCCTAACCCTAATCCTAACCCTAACCCAACCTTAACCCTAAAACTAACCTTAGCCCTTAAAACTAACCTAATAGAAACCCTAACCCTAACTCCTAACCCTAAGCCTAACCTAACCCTAACCCTAACCCTAGCCGTAACCCTAACCCTAACCCTAACCCTAGCCCTAACCCTAACCCTAACCCTAACCCTAACCTTAGCTCTAACCCTAACCCCTAACCCCTAACCGTAACGATAACCCTAAGCCTAACCCCTAACCCCTAACCCTAACCATAACCCTAAACCCTAACCCTAACCCTAACCCTAACCCTAGCCCTAACCCTAGCCCTAAGTCGTACCCTAACCCTAATCCTAACCCTAACCCAACCTTAACCCTAAAACTATCCTTAGCCCTTAAAACTAACCTAATAGAAACCCTAACCCTAACTCCTAACCCTAAGCCTAACCTAACCCTAACACTAACCCTAACCCTAACCCTAGCCCTAACCCTAACCCTAACCCTAACCTTAGCCCTAACCCTAACCCCTAACCCCTAACCGTAACGCTAACCCTAAGCCTAACCCCTAACCCCTAACCCCTAACCCTAACCATAACCCTAAACCCTAACCCTAACCCTAACCCTAGCCCTAACCCTAGCCCTAAGTCGTACCCTAACCCTAATCCTAACCCTAACCCAACCTTAACCCTAAAACTAACCTTAGCCCTTAAAACTAACCTAATAGAAACCCTAACCCTAACTCCTAACCCTAAGCCTAACCTAACCCTAACCCTAACCCTAGCCGTAACCCTAACCCTAACCCTAGCCCTAACCCTAACCCTAACCTTAGCCCTAACCCTAACCCCTAACCCCTAACCGTAACGCTAACCCTAAGCCTAACCCCTAACCCCTAACCCCTAACCCTAACCATAACCCTAAACCCTAACCCTAACCCTAACCCTAACCCTAGCCCTAACCCTAGCCCTAAGTCGTACCCTAACCCTAATCCTAACCCTAACCCAACCTTAACCCTAAAACTAACCTTAGCCCTTAAAACTAACCTAATAGAAACCCTAACCCTAACTCCTAACCCTAAGCCTAACCTAACCCTAACCCTAACCCAAGCCGTAACCCTAACCCTAACCCTAACCCTAGCCCTAACCCTAACCCTAACCCTAACCCTAACCTTAGCCCTAACCCTAACCCCTAACCCCTAACCGTAACGCTAACCCTAAGCCTAACCCCTAACCCCTAACCCCTAACCCTAACCATAACCCTAAACCCTAACCCTAACCCTAACCCTAGCCCTAACCCTAGCCCTAAGTCGTACCCTAACCCTAATCCTAACCCTAACCCAACCTTAACCCTAAAACTAACCTTAGCCCTTAAAACTAACCTAATAGAAACCCTAACCCTAACTCCTAACCCTAAGCCTAACCTAACCCTAACCCTAACCCTAGCCGTAACCCTAACCCTAACCCTAACCCTAGCCCTAACCCTAACCCTAACCCTAACCTTAGCCCTAACCCTAACCCCTAACCCCTAACCGTAACGCTAACCCTAAGCCTAACCCCTAACCCCTAACCCCTAACCCTAACCATAACCCTAAACCCTAACCCTAACCCTAACCCTAGCCCTAACCCTAGCCCTAAGTCGTACCCTAACCCTAATCCTAACCCTAACCCAACCTTAACCCTAAAACTAACCTTAGCCCTTAAAACTAACCTAATAGAAACCCTAACCCTAACTCCTAACCCTAAGCCTAACCTAACCCTAACCCCAACCCTAGCCGTAACCCTAACCCTAACCCTAGCCCTAACCCTAACCCTAACCTTAGCCCTAACCCTAACCCCTAACCCCTAACCGTAACGCTAACCCTAAGCCTAACCCCTAACCCCTAACCCCTAACCCTAACCATAACCCTAAACCCTAACCCTAACCCTAACCATAACCCTAGCCCTAATCCTAGCCCTAAGTCGTACCCTAACCCTAATCCTAACCCTAACCCAACCTTAACCCTAAAACTAACCTTAGCCCTTAAAACTAACCTAATAGAAACCCTAACCCTAACTCCTAACCCTAAGCCTAACCTAACCCTAACCCTAACCCTAGCCGTAACCCTAACCCTAACCCTAACCCTAGCCCTAACCCTAACCCTAACCCTAACCTTAGCCCTAACCCTAACCCCTAACCCCTAACCGTAACGCTAACCCTAAGCCTAACCCCTAAGCCCTAACCCCTAACCCTAACCATAACCCTAAACCCTAACCCTAACCCTAACCCTAGCCCTAACCCTAGCCCTAAGTCGTACCCTAACCCTAATCCTAACCCTAACCCAACCTTAACCCTAAAACTAACCTTAGCCCTTAAAACTAACCTAGTAGAAACCCTAACCCTAACTCCTAACCCTAAGCCTAACCTAACCCTAACCCTAACCCTAGCCCTAACCCTAACCTTAGCCCTAACCCTAACCCCTAACCCCTAACCGTAACGCTAACCCTAAGCCTAACCCCTAACCCCTAACCCCTAACCCTAACCATAACCCTAAACCCTAACCCTAACCCTAACCCTAACCCTAGCCCTAACCCTAGCCCTAAGTCGTACCCTAACCCTAATCCTAACCCTAACCCAACCTTAACCCTAAAACTAACCTTAGCCCTTAAAACTAACCTAATAGAAACCCTAACCCTAACTCCTAACCCTAAGCCTAACCTAACCCTAACCCTAACCCTAGCCGTAACCCTAACCCTAACCCTAGCCCTAACCCTAACCCTAACCTTAGCCCTAACCCTAACCCCTAACCCCTAACCGTAACGCTAACCCTAAGCCTAACCCCTAACCCCTAACCCCTAACCCTAACCATAACCCTAAACCCTAACCCTAACCCTAGCCCTAACCCTAGCCCTAAGTCGTACCCTAACCCTAATCCTAACCCTAACCCAACCTTAACCCTAAAACTAACCTTAGCCCTTAAAACTAACCTAATAGAAACCCTAACCCTAACTCCTAACCCTAAGCCTAACCTAACCCTAACCCTAACCCTAGCCGTAACCCTAACCCTAACCCTAACCCTAGCCCTAACCCTAACCCTAACCCTAACCTTAGCCCTAACCCTAACCCCTAACCCCTAACCGTAACGCTAACCCTAAGCCTAACCCCTAACCCCTAACCCTAACCATAACCCTAAACCCTAACCCTAACCCTAACCCTAGCCCTAACCCTAGCCCTAAGTCGTACCCTAACCCTAAACCTAACCCTAACCCAACCTTAACCCTAAAACTAACCTTAGCCCTTAAAACTAACCTAATAGAAACCCTAACCCTAACTCCTAACCCTAAGCCTAACCTAACCCTAACCCTAACCCTAGCCGTAACCCTAACCCTAACCCTAGCCCTAACCCTAACCTTAGCCCTAACCCTAACCCCTAACCCCTAACCGTAACGCTAACCCTAAGCCTAACCCCTAACCCCTAACCCTAACCATAACCCTAAACCCTAACCCTAGCCCTAAGTCGTACCCTAACCCTAATCCTAACCCTAACCCAACCTTAACCCTAAAACTAACCTTAGCCCTTAAAACTAACCTAATAGAAACCCTAACCCTAACTCCTAACCCTAAGCCTAACCTAACCCTAACCCTAACCCTAGCCGTAACCCTAACCCTAACCCTAACCTTAGCCCTAACCCTAACCCCTAACCCCTAAGCGTAACGCTAACCCTAAGCCTAACCCCTAACCCCTAACCCCTAACCCTAACCATAACCCTAAACCCTAACCCTAACCCTAGCCCTAACCCTAGCCCTAAGTCGTACCCTAACCCTAATCCTAACCCTAACCCAACCTTAACCCTAAAACTAACCTTAGCCCTTAAAACTAACCTAATAGAAACCCTAACCCTAACTCCTAACCCTAAGCCTAACCTAACCCTAACCCTAACCCTAGCCGTAACCCTAACCCTAACCCTAGCCCTAACCCTAACCCTAACCTTAGCCCTAACCCTAACCCCTAACCCCTAACCGTAACGCTAACCCTAAGCCTAACCCCTAACCCCTAACCCCTAACCCTAACCATAACCCTAAACCCTAACCCTAACCCTAGCCCTAACCCTAGCCCTAAGTCGTACCCTAACCCTAATCCTAACCCTAACCCAACCTTAACCCTAAAACTAACCTTAGCCCTTAAAACTAACCTAATAGAAACCCTAACCCTAACTCCTAACCCTAAGCCTAACCTAACCCTAACCCTAACCCTAGCCGTAACCCTAACCCTAACCCTAACCCTAGCCCTAACCCTAACCCTAACCTTAGCCCTAACCCTAACCCCTAACCCCTAACCGTAACGCTAACCCTAAGCCTAACCCCTAACCCCTAACCCTAACCATAACCCTAAACCCTAACCCTAACCCTAACCCTAGCCCTAACCCTAGCCCTAAGTCGTACCCTAACCCTAACCCTAGCCGTAACCCTAACCCTAACCCTAACCCTAGCCCTAACCCTAACCCTAACCCTAACCTTAGCCCTAACCCTAACCCCTAACCCCTAACCGTAACGCTAACCCTAAGCCTAACCCCTAACCCCTAACCCCTAACCCTAACCATAACCCTAAACCCTAACCCTAACCCTAGCCCTAACCCTAGCCCTAAGTCGTACCCTAACCCTAATCCTAACCCTAACCCAACCTTAACCCTAAAACTAACCTTAGCCCTTAAAACTAACCTAATAGAAACCCTAACCCTAACTCCTAACCCTAAGCCTAACCTAACCCTAACCCTAACCCTAGCCGTAACCCTAAACCTAACCCTAACCCTGGCCCTAACCCTAACCCTAACCCTAACCCTAACCTTAGCCCTAACCCTAACCCCTAACCCCTAACCGTAACGCTAACCCTAAGCCTAACCCCTAACCCCTAACCCTAACCATAACCCTAAACCCTAACCCTAACCCTAACCCTAACCCTAGCCCTAACCCTAGCCCTAAGTCGTACCCTAACCCTAATCCTAACGCTAACCCAACCTTAACCCTAAAACTAACCTTAGCCCTTAAAACTAACCTAATAGAAACCCTAACCCTAACTCCTAACCCTAAGCCTAACCTAACCCTAACCCTAACCCTAGCCGTAACCCTAACCCTAACCCTAGCCCTAACCCTAACCCTAACCTTAGCCCTAACCCTAACCCCTAACCATAACGCTAACCCTAAGCCTAACCCCTAACCCCTAACCCCTAACCCTAACCATAACCCTAAACCCTAACCCTAACCCTAACCCTAAACCTAGCCCTAACCCTAGCCCTAAGACGTACCCTAACCCTAATCCTAACCCTAACCCAACCTTAACCCTAAAACTAACCTTAGCCCTTAAAACTAACCTAATAGAAACCCTAACCCTAACTCCTAACCCTAAGCCTAACCTAACCCTAACCCTAACCCTAGCCGTAACCCTAACCCTAACCCTAACCCTAGCCCTAACCCTAACCCTAACCCTAACCTTAGCCCTAACCCTAACCCCTAACCCCTAACCGTAACGCTAACCCTAAGCCTAACCCCTAACCCCTAACCCCTAACCCTAACCATAACCCTAAACCCTAACCCTAACCCTAACCCTAGCCCTAACCCTAGCCCTAAGTCGTACCCTAACCCTAATCCTAACCCTAACCCAACCTTAACCCTAAAACTAACCTTAGCCCTTAAAACTAACCTAATAGAAACCCTAACCCTAACTCCTAACCCTAAGCCTAACCTAACCCTAACCCCAACCCTAGCCGTAACCCTAACCCTAACCCTAGCCCTAACCCTAACCCTAACCTTAGCCCTAACCCTAACCCCTAACCCCTAACCGTAACGCTAACCCTAAGCCTAACCCCTAACCCCTAACCCCTAACCCTAACCATAACCCTAAACCCTAACCCTAACCCTAACCATAACCCTAGCCCTAATCCTAGCCCTAAGTCGTACCCTAACCCTAATCCTAACCCTAACCCAACCTTAACCCTAAAACTAACCTTAGCCCTTAAAACTAACCTAATAGAAACCCTAACCCTAACTCCTAACCCTAAGCCTAACCTAACCCTAACCCTAACCCTAGCCGTAACCCTAACCCTAACCCTAACCCTAGCCCTAACCCTAACCCTAACCCTAACCTTAGCCCTAACCCTAACCCCTAACCCCTAACCGTAACGCTAACCCTAAGCCTAACCCCTAAGCCCTAACCCCTAACCCTAACCATAACCCTAAACCCTAACCCTAACCCTAACCCTAGCCCTAACCCTAGCCCTAAGTCGTACCCTAACCCTAATCCTAACCCTAACCCAACCTTAACCCTAAAACTAACCTTAGCCCTTAAAACTAACCTAGTAGAAACCCTAACCCTAACTCCTAACCCTAAGCCTAACCTAACCCTAACCCTAACCCTAGCCCTAACCCTAACCTTAGCCCTAACCCTAACCCCTAACCCCTAACCGTAACGCTAACCCTAAGCCTAACCCCTAACCCCTAACCCCTAACCCTAACCATAACCCTAAACCCTAACCCTAACCCTAACCCTAGCCCTAACCCTAGCCCTAAGTCGTACCCTAACCCTAATCCTAACCCTAACCCAACCTTAACCCTAAAACTAACCTTAGCCCTTAAAACTAACCTAATAGAAACCCTAACCCTAACTCCTAACCCTAAGCCTAACCTAACCCTAACCCTAACCCTAGCCGTAACCCTAACCCTAACCCTAGCCCTAACCCTAACCCTAACCTTAGCCCTAACCCTAACCCCTAACCCCTAACCGTAACGCTAACCCTAAGCCTAACCCCTAACCCCTAACCCCTAACCCTAACCATAACCCTAAACCCTAACCCTAACCCTAGCCCTAACCCTAGCCCTAAGTCGTACCCTAACCCTAATCCTAACCCTAACCCAACCTTAACCCTAAAACTAACCTTAGCCCTTAAAACTAACCTAATAGAAACCCTAACCCTAACTCCTAACCCTAAGCCTAACCTAACCCTAACCCTAACCCTAGCCGTAACCCTAACCCTAACCCTAACCCTAGCCCTAACCCTAACCCTAACCCTAACCTTAGCCCTAACCCTAACCCCTAACCCCTAACCGTAACGCTAACCCTAAGCCTAACCCCTAACCCCTAACCCTAACCATAACCCTAAACCCTAACCCTAACCCTAACCCTAGCCCTAACCCTAGCCCTAAGTCGTACCCTAACCCTAAACCTAACCCTAACCCAACCTTAACCCTAAAACTAACCTTAGCCCTTAAAACTAACCTAATAGAAACCCTAACCCTAACTCCTAACCCTAAGCCTAACCTAACCCTAACCCTAACCCTAGCCGTAACCCTAACCCTAACCCTAGCCCTAACCCTAACCTTAGCCCTAACCCTAACCCCTAACCCCTAACCGTAACGCTAACCCTAAGCCTAACCCCTAACCCCTAACCCTAACCATAACCCTAAACCCTAACCCTAGCCCTAAGTCGTACCCTAACCCTAATCCTAACCCTAACCCAACCTTAACCCTAAAACTAACCTTAGCCCTTAAAACTAACCTAATAGAAACCCTAACCCTAACTCCTAACCCTAAGCCTAACCTAACCCTAACCCTAACCCTAGCCGTAACCCTAACCCTAACCCTAACCTTAGCCCTAACCCTAACCCCTAACCCCTAAGCGTAACGCTAACCCTAAGCCTAACCCCTAACCCCTAACCCCTAACCCTAACCATAACCCTAAACCCTAACCCTAACCCTAGCCCTAACCCTAGCCCTAAGTCGTACCCTAACCCTAATCCTAACCCTAACCCAACCTTAACCCTAAAACTAACCTTAGCCCTTAAAACTAACCTAATAGAAACCCTAACCCTAACTCCTAACCCTAAGCCTAACCTAACCCTAACCCTAACCCTAGCCGTAACCCTAACCCTAACCCTAGCCCTAACCCTAACCCTAACCTTAGCCCTAACCCTAACCCCTAACCCCTAACCGTAACGCTAACCCTAAGCCTAACCCCTAACCCCTAACCCCTAACCCTAACCATAACCCTAAACCCTAACCCTAACCCTAGCCCTAACCCTAGCCCTAAGTCGTACCCTAACCCTAATCCTAACCCTAACCCAACCTTAACCCTAAAACTAACCTTAGCCCTTAAAACTAACCTAATAGAAACCCTAACCCTAACTCCTAACCCTAAGCCTAACCTAACCCTAACCCTAACCCTAGCCGTAACCCTAACCCTAACCCTAACCCTAGCCCTAACCCTAACCTTAGCCCTAACCCTAACCCCTAACCCCTAACCGTAACGCTAACCCTAAGCCTAACCCCTAACCCCTAACCCTAACCATAACCCTAAACCCTAACCCTAACCCTAGCCCTAACCCTAGCCCTAAGTCGTACCCTAACCCTAAACCTAACCCTAACCCAACCTTAACCCTAAAACTAACCTTAGCCCTTAAAACTAACCTAATAGAAACCCTAACCCTAACTCCTAACCCTAAGCCTAACCTAACCCTAACCCTAGCCGTAACCCTAACCCTAACCCTAGCCCTAACCCTAACCTTAGCCCTAACCCTAACCCCTAACCCCTAACCGTAACGCTAACCCTAAGCCTAACCCCTAACCCCTAACCCTAGCCCTAAGTCGTACCCTAACCCTAATCCTAACCCTAACCCAACCTTAACCCTAAAACTAACCTTAGCCCTTAAAACTAACCTAATAGAAACCCTAACCCTAACTCCTAACCCTAAGCCTAACCTAACCCTAACCCTAACCTTAGCCCTAACCCTAACCCCTAACCCCTAAGCGTAACGCTAACCCTAAGCCTAACCCCTAACCCCTAACCCTAACCATAACCCTAAACCCTAACCCTAACCCTAGCCCTAACCCTAGCCCTAAGTCGTACCCTAACCCTAATCCTAACCCTAACCCAACCTTAACCCTAAAACTAACCTTAGCCCTTAAAACTAACCTAATAGAAACCCTAACCCTAACTCCTAACCCTAAGCCTAACCTAACCCTAGCCGTAACCCTAACCCTAACCTTAGCCCTAACCCTAACCACTAACCCCTAACCCATAATGCCTAACCCTAACCCTAGCCCTAACCCTAGCCCTAACCCTCGCCCTAAGTTGTACCCTAACCCTAATCCTAACCCTAACCCAACATTAACCCTAAGAATTACCTTAGCCCTTAAACTAACCTAATGGAAACTCTAACCCTAACTCCTAACCCTAACCTAACCCTAACCCTAGCCTTAACCCTAACCCTAACCCTAGCCCTAACCCTAACCACTAACCGTAACGCTAACTCTAAGCCTAACCCCTAAACCCTAACCCTAACCATAACCCTAAACCCTAACCGTAGCCCTAAGTCGTACCCTAACCCTAATCCTAACCCTAACCCAACGTTAACCCTAAGACTAACCTTAGCCCTTAAAACTAACCTAATACAAACCCTAACCCTAAAACCTAACCCTAACCTAACCCTAACCCTAACTCTTACCCTAACCCTAACCTTAGCCCTAATCATAACCCCTAATTGTAACGCTTACCCTAAGCCTAACCCCTAACCCTAAACCCTAACCCTGACCCTAACCCTAGCCCTAAGTCGTACCGTAACCCTAATACTAACCATAACCTTAGCCCTTAAAACTAACCTAATACAAACCCTAACCCTAACTCCTAACCCTAGCCCTAACCTTAGCCCTAACCCTAACCCCTAACCGTAATGCTAACCCTAAGCCTAAACCCTGATCCCTAACCCCTAACCATAAGCCTAAACCCTAACCATAAGCCTAAACCCTAAACCTAACCCTAGCCCTAAGTCGTACCCTAACCCTAATCCTAACCCAACCTTAACCCTAAAACTAATCTTAGCCCTTAAAACTAACCTAATACAAACCCTAACCCTAACTCCTAACCCTAGCCCTAACCTTAGCCCTAACCCTAACTCCTAACCCCTAACCGTAACGCTAGCCCTAAGCCTAACCCCTAACCCCTAATCCTAACTGTCGCAGTAGAGACGGACACGACAAGTAATAGATCATGCAAAATAGCTACTTTATTGTTCTAACACACCTTTTTATACCCTTCTTTTGGGTATGTGTTAGTATATGATTGGTTTGGTTAGTAACTAACAATTCATGATTGGTGAGTTCGTTAGGACGGTTCTTCTTATTACTATCTTGTTTTTGTACTGGTCTTCTCAGATCTTTCCAGACTCTCAAGGATACACTACAAGCTGCTCAAGGTCGCGCTGTTCTCAAACTCTCAGGAATTCCGTAGGCTCATTGCATCCCCCGACAATTCCCCCTTTTTGTATTTGTGCTAAAGATATTGTCCCGACTGCCCTCTGCAGGGCCCTTTGCAGAAGGCTGAAAAGACAGGGTAACATCAGGAGCATAGTTATCACAACCAAGATCACTACCCCCACAGTCTTGAGCAGAGATATCAACCATGCAGACAATCTCCAACCCTCGAACATCTTCGTCAGCCAATCTAATTCATCGCTTTCTGTCAGCTTCCTGACTCCCTTCTTTAATTGTTGAATACTACTGAAAATGGATCCTGAGTGATCGGATAAATTCATACAACACATCCCTTCAAACTCATCACAACCATGTCCTTGTGCTAAAAGCAAGAAATCAATTGCAGCTCTATTTTCTAGCGTAGCATGTCTGACACTATCAAAGTCTAGCAGTAAATCAGATAATACTACACCAGTCTGTATTCAGGGACCCCAGAATTTGTGATTCCTGGGGTGGCAATGAGGGTGAATGTCTGATTCGTGGAAACCAGGCATTCCCATTCATTGAGTCCATGACCTGCTGCACAGGGGTCTCCATCAATAAGTTTTTAAACTCTGTTGATATCAGTGTAACCCACTATTAAAGCTGCAAAAAAGGATTGCTTAGTGTTACTGTACTAAGGTATAAGCAATCTTGTCTGGTCACGTCAGCCAGGGTCATCCAGATGTTTTCTTTGGTTTGCGGTGGTATCCATGACTACGTCCATCTGAGGACTGTGAGGTAGATGAACCATCTGTACATTCTTGTGCTGTCTTGCTCTGCGAACTCAGCCCAGCAATCGGTAGATGCCAGCTTTGCGTGGGCCTCCCCACGGAGGCAACGATGGCCTTGCTGTACACCAGCCCGATGCTCTTTGGAAAATCCCGGTATTTATACATTTGCAGAGGAATGGATTTCAACACACGTGGCCAGCGGGTGCCAAAATCCGCCTCAGTTGCAACCTATGACGCATGCGCTCGCTGGCCAGGCGCGCTGCACGAGTCATAGCCATCCTGTCTATTGGTTCATGGGCTTTGTGATGCGGTTGCAATGCACAGAGAATCTTGACCTGTTATATTAGCCAAGGTGACCTACACTTAGTTTTTTGGTTGAGGTGGTATTTATATTGCCGCACCCTCTAGGATGTTCCAGATGATGACGGTCGCACAAATCGAGCGGGAGTCCATTGTGGGCCTGCATCTGTGGAAACACAAGCATAACCTCGCCCCCAGGTTAATAGCTCACATGGTCAATTCCACTGACCAGTAACTAAATCTTTAACATGTACTTTGATACCCTTTTGTAAATTCTGTGTTGAAAAGAGAGAAGTGTTGAAAAAGAGGAGGTAGAGAAGAATTATCCCCATAACAGAGAAAGTTAAGAACATAAACTGCTTTATCTAAGCATGCCTATAGTGGTTCCCCAACCATTCCCCCTTTTTGTTTTATTTTTGGTTTTTGTTTTTTTTTTTTTTTATTCTAGCATTACCTTCCGTATAAAAACCTGGTGAAGTGGTATGACTCCGGATATGCATGATTAAATAAGGTTCTATTCATAGGTGAATACTTTTCCAGAGTTCTAAAAGCACATCAAATAATAATTGATTGTCTGACGTGGTCAAAGCCACTTTGTCTAGTCGAGAAACCAAATTAGCTACATACGCTGAGTCAGTTACAATATTTACAGGAGTAGAAAAAACAGAAAAAGCAACAGCCATTGCACGCAGCTCTACCACTTGTGGAGAACCATTTTGATGTACTACTATGCCGTTCCAGTTATTGTTTTCATACCATACTACTGCTGCTTTACCCGGTATTCCAGAACCATCTATGAAGACAGTAGGGCCTTTCACAGGTTCCGGCTGGCTTAAGTTTTTCTGACCAAATGGTATTTCTCGAGCAAATTTCAGGAGCGGGTGCGACGGTAGATGATACAAAATCTGTCCTTGAAAACCCGCCATAGCTGCTTGCAGCTCATAATTGTTTGCCAGACACCATTCAAAGTACCAATTTTGAACAGGTAAAACAATCGTAGCTGGATTACGTCCTATTAGTTCTACACAGCGTTTTCTAGCTTTTATGATTACATCAGCAATAAGTTCAAACAAGCCAGGAGCAGTATTTCATGGCTGGAATGACAAAAACATCCATTCTAAATTATGTAATGGGTCATCCCACTCAGAATTCCACTGCACCAAAGCACCAAATGGCAGTTTTGGCAATTAGCACAAAGAATTGTACCAATCAAGACAGATCAATTCGAGAAACAAATTTCTTGAATATACATTGTTCCACCATGTGAATTACATTTAACGCTTCCTTATTCAATATTCTGGGTTCTGTTGGATCATTAGAATGTTTTAATAAGTCCAATAGAGGTTGTAACTGCAAATTGGTCAGTCCAAGATAGGGCCTGATCCAGTCCAAGGATCCCATTAATTTCTGTACATCATTGAGTGTCTTAACCGCAAGATTAAGTTTCACAGGTTGGGGCACAACCTGCATGTTTGTAATTGCCATTCCCAAATATTTCCAGGGTGCTATTTCTTGCACTTTTCCAGGGGCAATAACCAACCCATATTGTCGTAGTGAATTCATGGCCAAATATTTCATGTCATTCAACTGCTCCTTGTTGTCTGATGCTAACAGAATGTCATCCATATAGTGATAACAATAACTAGTGGGGAATTTTTCCCTTACAGGTGACAGAGCTTGTGCAACAAACCATTAACAAATGGTTGGTGAATTTTTCATGCCCTGCGGCAGAACTCTCCATTGATATCTTTTTGCCTGTTCTGCATGATTGATAGAAGGCACAGAAAATGCAAATATTTCTTTGTCTCAGGAAGCTAATGGAATTGTAAAAAAACAATCCTTAAGGTTCATGACAATGATTTCCTAATCTTGAGGGATCATGGCAGGTGAAGGCATGCCTGGTTGCAGAGCCCCAATCGTGGCCATGACAGCATTGACTTGCCACAGGTCACGCAAAAATCGCCATTGTCCTGATTTTTTTTATCACAAACACTGGAGTATCCCATGGACTGTGAGATGGTGCAACGTGTCCGGCAGCTAGTTGTTCTGCTACCAATTCTTGCAGGGCCTTTAATTTTTCAATTAGTAGGGGCCACTGATCCACCCACACAGGGTTATTTGTTAACCAGGTTAAAACAAGCGTGGGTTGTCTAACACCCTGCAGCACAGTGGCCCCTGTTAAAAATCCGTGGTAATTCTCACCCCCCACTGCGACAAGCAATCCCTCTCCCATAAATTGAGGGGAGCTGCCGTCACATATGGTTTAATAACTGCTTGTTGGCCCTCAGGATCGGTAATCAGAACTGGTGTGTCTGCCGTCTTTGCTCGCGCAGAGCCTCCCAGCCCCACTACTCCCAAACCAGCCTCCTCTGTGGGCCAGGTGGACAGCCACAGACAATCAGCAGTAATAGTCACATCGGCTCTGGCGTCCAGGAGCCCTGCAAGCCTTACTGTAGTCGGCGATCTTCCGTGATTCAACAGCGTGCACGTCACGTGGTCGGGATGACAAGACAGTCTGAGACCAGCAGAACTGAGGGGGTCCCGTAGAGCCGAAGCCTCCATCGCATCGCAGGTGCTGTCCTGCTCTTGAAATAGAACTCAAAAAAGGAACAAGTTGAGCAATATGAGTACCTTTAGGGATTAATACTGGTGGGTAGGGGGTCGAAACCATCGTGCAAATTTGATCTGGTGATGTTTTGTGTGGAGAAGTTACATTGATGTGCCCTTCACTGCCACACCCACAGCACTTTCCAGAATTTCTCATAGCATTGGCTATGGTGGTCACCGTGTATTCCAGTGTCCCAGCTTTAGAACATGCAGCTACCATGTCAGGGACAGAAGGATCTCCTGGTAAAGCCTGTATGATCTTTTGACAGTCCTTATCAGCATTATCTCTTGCTAACTGTTTACATAGAATTTACCTTAAGACCTCATCTTCTACCTGTTTTTCCAGGGCAGCAGATATTTTTTCTACAAATTGTAAAAAGGGTTCTGTGGGGCCTTGGTGGATAGTGGCATATTTTCGCTTCGGAGCTGCCACGTCCATGGGTCGCTTTATTGCCATAAGGCCTATATTGTGTGCTTGTTCGAGAGCCATCGGAGGCCATGTAGCCTGCAGCTGAGGGCTACTATACTGCCCTGCACCAAGCAAAGCATCCTCTCCAAGACCTAATCTCAGGTCACCCTGTAGCAGTCGGAAATTATGCTGTGCTGCTGTGCATGCTATCTGTCTCCGAGTAGATTGAAATACTTGCAATTGTACGGGCTGAAACAGCACTTGTGCTAGATGCATAATGTCATATGGACACAGCAGATCTGTGCTGATTACACGAATAAGTTGCATCACCTCAGGAGAATTGATTCCGTATTTTTGTACTCTGTTCTGCAAATCCTGCACTACTCTCCAGCCGATTGGATTGTGCTCATCGTGCCGGTTTGTGCCTGGAGCAGCTCTGAAAACAGGAAACGTAACAGGAGCCTCTGCTGCTTTATCTAGAGGCTTGAGAAACGCCGGTGTTAGAGAGCACGGGCTGAGGCATTCTACTAGATCCCAGTTGCCAGAGTCGGCAGCATATTTTTGAACTCCCTCCCAGAACTGATCAGGGGATCTCGAGACCACAGTTATTGTGGATGGAGGGAGAGCCCCCAGCAGGGGTTCCTTCGGTATGGTTTTATCTGTGAGCTGCAGAGATTGCATAGTGTCAATTAGAGATTTTTCTGCCTCAGTTTCATTTCGGTTCTCACTTTCCATTCAGCCCTCACATTCAGTGTGACTCTCACCGTCCTTTCGGCCCTCAATTTCAGTACGGCCCACACTGTCCGGCTCGGTGTTAATCGCCACATCATTCTCCTCGGGGGGGGGCTGATGGAGTCACCCCTTCTGCCGCCGCACCAGTAGGTGAGGAGGGCCCCTCATCGCCCGGTAAAGTAATTAATGGCGTAGGAGGAGGTGAATAAGGGTATGATCTGATTTTGCCCATGAGGGGTATTCTGCCCGCAACTGCTGAGATTGCAGCATTAGCTGCAGCTGTTACTTGAGCAGAAACATTTTCATTGCTAACGTTGCCAGAGTCCTCAGCTTTCTTTTGCCAATCATTCGCATCACATTCTGCTTTCCATTCTTTCAGAGTCTCAGTTAGTAAACGCCATCCGACCGCCAACTCGCACAGCTCTTTCTGTCCTTTAGAAATCTCATCAAACATTTTCAAGGCCACAGATTGCCACACACCCACACTAAACACAATAACTGTTGTGGCTTGAAAGCCTTACATCCTACACCATAGTAAAATCCTTTTCAAGCCTTGTTCTGGGGTTTTAAACCCTTTTCTTTTTAATAGGGCTCTCCAGGTAGACAAAATCATCTCCTTTTCTTTTGTTAATTACTACCCCATTCTAACAGTTTTGTACCCAGTGGCTCACCTTATTAGGTGTCCAGGCTCAGGTCCAGACCAGGCAGATTCCACTCCTCTCAGCTTCACCGGGCTCTGTCTCCGCAGCTTGTCTCGCTGCCCGCATACTCTTTCGCAGCTCTCGTCACCGCTGGTATACTTCTTGCTAGTACTGGATTTATTGCCTTTAAACGATCTGTTCGCTCAGACGCATCGGGGTCACCATTTGTCGCAGTAAAGATGGACACGACAAGTAATAGATCATGCAAAATAGCTACTTTATTGTTCTAACACACCTTTTTATACCCTTCTTTTGAGTATGTATTAGTATATGATTGGTTTGATTAGTAACTAACAATTCATGATTGGCGAGTTCGTTAGGACGGTTCTTCTTATCGCTATCTTGTTTTTGTACTGGTCTTCTCGGATCTTTCCAGACTCTCAAGGATACACTACAAGCTGCTCAAGGTCACGCTGTTCTCAAACTCTCAGGAATTCCGTAGGCTCGTTGCATCCCCCGACACCTAACCATAACCCTAAACCCTAACCCTAACTCTAGCCCTAACCCTAAGTCGTACCCTAACCCTAATCCTAACCCTAACCCAACCTTAACCCTAAGACTAACCTTAGCACTTAAAACTAACCTAATACAAACCCTAACCCTAACTCCTAACCCTAACCTAACACTAACTCTTACCCTAGCCCTAACCCTAACCCCAACCATAACACTAAGCCTAAGCCTAACCCTAACTCATACCCTAACCCTAATCCTAACCGTAACCCAACCTTAACCCTAAGACTAACCTTAGCCCTTAAAACTAACCTAATAGAAACCCTAACCCTAACTCCTAACCCTAACCTTAGCCCTAACCCTAACCCCTAACTGTAACGCTAACCCTAAGCCTAACCCCTAAGCCTACCACAACCCCTAACCCTATTGACCAACCCCTAACCTAACCCTAAAACCTAAGCCCAAACCCTAACTCCTAAACCTAATGACTAATCCCTAACCCTACCACAACCCCTAACCCTAATAACTAAGCCCTAACCTAACCCTAAACCATAACCCTAACCTCTAAACCTAATGACTAACCCCTAACCCTACCACAACCCCTAACACTAATGACTAATCCCTAACCTAACCCCTAACCCTAATGACTAACTCTAACCCTAACCCTACCACAACCCCTAACCCAAACCCTAACCCCTACGGACTAACCCCTAACCCTACCACAAGCCCTAACCCTAATGACTAACACCTAACCTAACCCTAAACCATAACCCCTAACCCTAATGACTAAACCCTAACCCTACCACAACCCCTAAGCCTAATAACTAAACCTTAACCCTACCCCAACCCCTAACCCTAATGACTAATGCCTAACCTAACCCTAATAACCATGATCCTAACTCTAAACATGACTAACCCTAACTGCTAACCCTAACCCCTAACCCAACCCTAACCTAACCCTAACAGCTACACACACACACACACAACCCTAACCCTAATGGCTGCACACGCACGACCCCAACAGCCCTAACCCTAACCTAACCCTAATAAGCTACGCACGGGCGCAACCCTAACAGCCCTAACCCAATACTAACCCTAACCCCTAACCCCCAACCCTAATAAGCTATGCACACGTACGCGACCCTGACCCTAAAGGCTACACACGCACGCACGCGACCCTGACCCTAAAGGCTACACACGCACGCACGCGACCCTGACCCTAAAGGCTACACACGCACGCACGCGACCCTGACCCTAAAGGCTACACACGCACGCGACCCTGACCCTAAAGGCTACACACGCACGCACGCGACCCTGACCCTAAAGGCTACACACGCACGCACGCGACCCTGACCCTAATGGCTACACACGCACGCACGCGACCCTGACCCTAATGGCTACACACGCACGCGACCCTGACCCTAATGGCTACACACGCACGCGACCCTGACCCTAATGGCTACACACGCACGCGACCCTGACCCTAATGGCTACACGCACGCGCAGCCCTAACCTGCTACCCTAACCCAACCCTAATAGCTACGCACACGCGACCCTAACGGTAATGGCTATACACACGCGTGCACGACCCTAGCCCTAATAGCCCTAACCTGCTACCCTAACCCACCCTAACCCGATACTAACCCTAACCTAACCCTAATGGCTACACACATGCGCGACCCTAACCGTAGTGGCTACGTGCACGACCCTAACCTGCTGCTCTAACTCCTAACCTAACCCTAATGGCTACACACACACGCAACCCTAACCCTAACAGCAACACGCGCGCATGACCCTAACCCTAATAGCCCTAACCCACTGCCCTAACCCTCCTAACGGCCCTAACCCTCCCTCCCAACCCTAACTGCTACCCCTACTGGCTACACACATGACCCTAACCCCTAACCACCCTAACCCTAATAACTAACCCTAACCCGCCCTCCCCCTATCCCTAACCTAAACCTAATGGCCACGCACACACACGGCCCTAACGCCTAAACCTAACCCTAACCCCTAACGGTTCCCTAACCCTTAACCCTAATCACTCCCTAACCCTAATGGCCATGCCCACTGCCCTAACCCGCTACCCTAACCCACTGCCCTAACCCCTAAACCTAACCTGCTACCCTAACCTAACCCCTAACCCTAAACCCTAACGACCCTCAACCTAACCTAACCCTCACCCCCTAACCCTAACAGTGTGACTGACATTAATCCTAATGCTGTGACAAAGCATACTCCTAACCCTAATGGTGTGACTAACTCTAACCCTAACCCAACACCCTAACCGGACACCCTAACGCAACACCCTAAACCTAACGTGACACACTAACCCAACAACCTAACACTAAACCCTTAACAGTAACCCTAACCTGACAGCCTAACCATAAGCTCACAACCTAACCTGACACCCTAACCCTAAACCGACACCCTAAGCCTAACCCTAACACCTAACCCAACACCCTAAGCCTAACCCTAACCCGACACCCTGAGCCTAACCCTAAACTGACAACCTAACCATAACCCGACACCCTAACCCAACAACCTGAGCCTAACCCTAAAGACTAACCCCTAACACTAACCCCTACCGCTAAGCATAACCCCAAACTCTAATCCCTAACCCTAACACACTAACCCTAACCCGACACCCAAACCCTAACCCCTAACCATAACCTGATGCCCTAAGCCTACCCTAACCTGACACCCAAGCCTAACCTGAAACCCTAACCTGACACTCTAACCCCTAACACGACACCCTAACCCGACATCGTAACCCTAAGACAAAACCCTAACCCAACACCCTAACCCCTACCTCTACCCCTAACCCTAAGCCTAACCCTAACATGCTAACCCTAACCCAACACGCTAACCCTAACATGACACAGTAACCCTAACCCCCTAACCAGACACACTAACACTACCCCAACAACCTGACGCTAAACTCTTACCAGTAAGCCTAACCCTAATCCGACACCCTAACCCTATCACCCTAAACCTAAGCTCACAACCTAACCTGGCACTCTAACCCTAATCTGACACCCTAACCCTAACCTGACACCATAACCCTATCCCCTAAACTAACAACCTAATCCTAAACCTTTGACCTTGAGTCCATGACCCCTGACCTCCACTTTTACCCTCAGCACTGTGACCTTTGACCCCAGACCCCAGTGACATTTGACTTTGGCCCCGAAGCCAACACCCTAACCTGTCACCCTAACCCCAAACCTAAACACTAACAGCCCTAATCCCAAACCCACATCCAGCCACCAGAGGGTGCTGTCCCACCACTCATACCACTCTCTGGTGAGGCCCTGCCCACTGGGTGTAACCCTTATTAGGGTTCCTCTACAGTAGGGTTTCCAGGGAGTAGGGGTAGTGGAGCCTGGGGTTCTGCAATGCTAGGGTTAGGGGTGTTCTAGGTACGCTTAGGGCAGTCTAGGGTTAGGGGTCCCTAGGGTCTAGAGTGCCTGCAAATGCAGGGACCCCTAACCCTAGCCCTGCAGAACCCTAAACACAACCCTACAGATTAAGGGGGCCTAATTGGGGGTTCCCCAGTGGGGTTAGGGTGGGGTTCTATGTCTAAGAGGTCCCCTTACCATAGAGCACTGGGGGGTGTAATGTGGGGGTACCCCCTCAGTAGGGTTAGGGTGGGGTTCTGGGTCCCAATGGTACCCTAACCCTACCGTACCCTAACCCTACCTTGAGCTAACTAAAACTGGAGGAGTGGGGCACGTGGCAGCTATTACCCTAATTGATTACTATGGGGAGACTTCTAGCTTACTCTAATTATGGCATTGGGGGGTGTGTAGAGGTGTGCGAAGTAGGGGGGGGGGGAGCTCAGGGAGGGAGTAGGTAGTGGGGGCAGCGCTCCTAATTAAGGGGTGGGGGTTGGGGAAGGATTACCTACAGGGGGGGCTGCTAATTAGGGGGCTGGTGCTGGGGCAGGGCCTGCTAATCCCAGGGCAGGTGCTGGGGGGAAGCCCACTAACACCAGGGGTGGGTGGTTGGGGGTGAACTTACCTCAGGAAGTGGTAGGTGGGTGGGGAAGGTGTAGATAATCTATAAAAAAAAAAATTAAGAAAATGTAAGTTTGGTGCAGCAGTAGAAATTGGCTTCCTGCCCAGGAGCAAGTGTTTTCTGGTTTGCTTTTTATTAACTCTTTGCTCCCAGGAAGTCTACCAATTTCTACTGCTTTTTTTTAAAAATGTTTACTTTTGAACTTAAAATTAAGTTTAAGCACAGCAGTACTCTCACTTCCCCAGTTAAACGCAGCAGTACTGCAAAATCTAAACTTAAGCACTACAGTACTGCAAAATCTGAGGTGAAGCGCAGCAGTACGGCAAAGTTGGAGTAGGAAAGGGCTTCTGCCCTGGAAGTAAATTTTTTACCTTTATTTTATAACTCTTTACTCCCAGAGCCTGAGCCATCTGCTACTGCTCTTCTGTTTTAAATTTAAGTGTCACAGTAGCAACTTCCAAGTGTCACAGTAGCAACTTCACAATATCAACTTTCAAGTTTCACAATACAGTTTCACAGAAGCAACGTTCAAGTTTCACAATACCAACTTTCAAGTTTTACAATACAGTTTCACAATAGCAACTTTACATTTTTACAATACAGTTCTAGAATACATTTGTACAACAGCAACTTCAAAAATTGCAGTACAAAATGGCTTCCAACATAATAGTAAATTTTTTATTTTTTTACTTGATTACACCCAGGGACAGTGCCATATCCTACTCCTTTTTATTATTGTTTCACCGGGTATTTAAATACAGAGTTTACAGACCATGTTCCAACCTATCAGTCTTTTCCACATTCCTCACTGCCATTATGGCCGTTGCTGCATGTCCAGAAGTTTTCCTCTCTGAGGTTATGTTACCTTCACAATCCCTGTTCTCAAGTAGAAAACGAGTTGCTCTGCTCCTCTTCACAGACTGTCCACTTCCACACCTAGGCACAAAAACAGAAATTGAAAAATATCATTACATCACAAACTACAAAGAGCACCCAAATATTTTACAAACACACCAAGGAAAAATACAGTTACACTCACACACTTCACAACCCTGGCCTACTCCATGCTGGCCATCTAGTCCAACTCCCCCCACCCTTCGCCCACAAAATCCTCAACTATCTTCCAAAGACCATCTGCTGACCAACATAATTCCCTGCGCTAATTGGCAATTACCATGTTCCAGGGGAGCGCCATTCCCGGGAGCCTAGAAAAAAATCCCCCTGCCTGCCAAAACCCCGGCCCGAGCACACATAACCCTACAAGGTTACACACATTCACAACACACTACGCATTGACATCGCATGCACACTGGCCCTCGCTCTCAACTCATCCATCCAACAGCCTGCCACCCTCAAGGGGCCATTGCCCTATGTCAGCAGCACCAGGGGTCTCAAAAATCACCCTGCCTGCCAAAACCCCGGCCTGAGCCGGACCCCCGTCTGAACACTGGCCATGAACATCGCCTCACAAAGCAGCCAGGACTGGGGGGGAAAAAAAAAAAAAAATCCACTGGCTGGGGATTTTTTATTCTAATTGTATTTTATTTTTTCCTAATTGCTAACAAACATCTCTACATCCACCCTGCAAGAGACCACTGAAAAGCTAAATCACGTAACCCCACAAAGTTACGCACATTCACAACACACCACTCATTCAGATCACATGCACGCTAGCCCTCACTCTCAACTAACCCATCCTGCAGCCAAAGGGTGTCAAGTGGCCATCGCCCCTTACTTGCAGCACCGAGGACCTCAATAATCACCCTGCCTCCAAAACCCCCGGCCCCAGCCCAACTGCCTTCCAAGCTCCCCACAAACTACCCTTCCATTACAGCAACGCTTCAACACACGCCATCTGCACTATACACAGATTTTCAACCAGATACTTAGCTTTCATAGTGGCACATGTCACAGTCCAACCTCCGTAGCAGCCACATCACCTAAAGGCAAGGTTCCTTCAAACACCTCGTGGCCTGTGATCACCTGCAAAACCAACACACAAAACTCTTGAACTTCACCCTCGGCATAAAAAGAAATCTTCCACAGCTCCAAACACCTGCTTCTCACCGATTCCAAAAACAAAAAACTCAATACCTTAACCATTTCTAGAAGCTTACCACAAAGTGTCCACATAAACAATATTAACACCCACACCTAATTACCGCCTTACTATATTCTACCTCACAATCCACTTGCAATCCACTCCCCTACTGGCATGCAATGACTCAAAAATCTTTTAACCCTCAATGCTAGCAATCGAGACATATCAACATTTCACCCATAGACTCTTATCGCTGTTCCACCTACCCCGACTCTACGGCCCCGGGCAGAGCAGCTACAAGCCAAACGCACCTGTGCACACACCAACACAAGACAGAACAGAACAGTACAGACCAGGTGATTCAGAGAGAAGACTCTCGGCAAGAAGAATGACTCCCGAGCGGGAGGTGCCATCCGGCAAGATGACCTAGAGGGTCCAAAACGCCGAGGCGAGGAGGCTGTACGGCAGACCCCCGAGGAGTCCAACGTAACGGCCTGTTACAAGATGGTACTGTCAAAACCGAGATGATGGATGCGCCAGAAGCCTGTCATCAAGTCCTAGGAACATCAAGATGTGGGGAAGAACTCCCAGTCCGAGAAAACGGACGGCTAGAGAGCGGAGCTGCCAAAGCGGCCCCAAAGAACGCCGCAAAAAGAACCGACTGGAATCTGCCGAGACCGATCCGTGCTTTAGAGCTCCGAACGCAAGAAAAGAAGCGCCCGATTGGCACCGGGCCGATGAGTAAGAGCATTCGAGACCCTAGGGACGGCACCTAAAGCACGTGCCGTGCTCCCCTGGCACAAAGCGCGACGAGGACATTGAGATCTGAGGAAGGTCTAAGCCACGGAGGACAGACTACACAAACCGCGCACCACCACAGACACAGGCTGGAACTACCCTGCCCGGCACACGCTGGTCTCGTGCTGAAGAGCAACCCGCTCCCTTCGCCTGCGCAAAGGCGACTGCTTTGAGACGGTCCTCTCTCCTGCGCTAACTTTAAAACCCCTCCCTGCAATTCCCAGCTTTGTCCCTTCCTCCCAGCTGCTCCCCAGCCCGGGTCCCTCAACTTAGCTTTCAGAGGGCCGAGGATCCGAATCCATCCTCCACAAAACCACACGGGCTAACCAGGATGTTCTTCAAGGGGACACATTGATCTTCAACATCTGCAATGAAACAAACAAACAAACAACAAAAAAACCCCACAAATCAGAAAGGGGAGTAAGCATCCCACTGGCCAACGCCAACTACTTCCCCAACTCCCCCCTCCTCACAAGTCCCACCGTGTTTGCTTCCCCGCTCATTTCAGTCAGATCCTGCAGCCATCATCACTCGTGGTACCTAAGGTACCAAGAGACACCAAGTTAGCATGGCGCTCGCGAGAAGTCATCGGCCCCACGCTCCTCCTCACTAATCCACAGCTCACCTCAAACGCTCATCCAATTCAAAGATAGCCCACACAACGCCTCCAGAATGGAAGGTAAATGCTTAACCGAGCAGCCCCATAATACTTAGCTATTCAACACCGACCTGGCCGACGACCGCCTCACCTTCTCGGACCCCTCACCAGCATGCAGCTTTGCAGGAGACCTTATAGCAGACTTCACGGTACGTAAAGGGTGCCTATAAGAAACCTGCAGAGGGACTTTTTACAAGGGTGTACAGCAATAGGACAAGGCGGTAATGACTTCAGTCCTAAAGAGGGTACATTTAGTTTAGGCATTAGGAAGACGTTTCTCACTAGGGGTGGCGAGGCACTGGAACGCGTTGCCCAGAGAACCTGCGGATGCTTCCTCCCTGGAAGCATTCAAGGCCAGGTCAGATAGGGCTTTGAGCAACCTGGTCTCACGGAAGGTGTCCCTACCCATTGCGGGGGGGGAAGGGGGTGGAACTAGAGGATCTTTATGGTGCCTTCCAACCCAAACCATTCTACAATTCTATGACATCCAAATCCACCTGCAAAACTCTTCTGAGAAGGGCTGGTGAACCCTCCTCCCTTTCCCCAGCAGTCCCAAAACTTTAGAAACCCCTTTTCTTCTCCTCAACTGTCAGGAAAGGAACCCCACTGCTTCCTGACACCTCCTGCCCTCAATTCACACCCCTGAACCCCCTTCAGCGGCTACTCCTCAGGAGCTGCTCTTCTGAGCCACATCCCAAATTCTGGGGGCACCTCCTAACCTACAGCTTCCCAGAGACTCTGAGCATTGCTACATGCCCACAAAATAAAGTCAAGTCCCAAGGCTTGTAATCTACGAGGGGCCTGCCATAAGCTGCAAAGGTTCTAGGGACAACGTGGCATTCCATGGGCAATGAGGAAAGGCATCCCAAACCCTGAAGGGCACTGTGCCTCACGGCCCTTCTGCTTGCTTCAGAAATACTAAAACTCCATATACAGATGCATACAAGATACTGACCCTGACCCCTGCTAAACAATATCACCATCGGTCTCATTAAGAGATATATCAGCAATTTACACAGCATACAGCAGAACTGGTGAAAAAAAACAGGTTCCTTTTTCAATAAAGCTGGGAATTCCAGGAAAACAAAATGCATGAAGAATTTAAAAAAAAAAAAAAAAAAAAACAAAACAAACAACAAACTATGCATACTATTAAACCATCTTTCTACACCTGAACACTCAAAATTACTGACCTGAAAAAAAGAAAGGAAAAACAAAAAAAAGCTGCATACAAGTGTTACTTGCTACCACACATGCTGCTGAACCTTGACTGGTCCTGAAGCTCTTACCTCAGGCAGACACCTCTTCCCAAAGGGCTGAGCCAGCTCCAAAGCTGCAAAGGACTAAAGGAAGAGCTGAGCACCAACACCAGAGAAACCCAGGAGCACAATGAGCTCCCTCAGCAGAGGCTGTGGCTCAAATACCCCGAGCCTCCGCCCACCACCCTTAGCACAATCACCTGGGAAAGGGGAAGGGCAAACCACCAGAAGTTATAAGAGTCAGCTGGAGGAGCAGCAGCACTGTTCTCACCTGCCTTAAATTTACAGCAAATGAGACCCTGAACAGACAAAGTAACCCCTCCAGGAAATGACACTACTTGCTCCTGTACTATAGCTACACCTATTGCATCAGCAATAGGACTGGGTAGGGAATTAAAATTAATTTTTCTGGGGTGTAGCTAGAAAACGATAGATGCCCTTCTAAACTAGGTAAGAAACTAGCTCATTAAATGCAATGACAATGTTGTTATCAAAATTGATGTGCTTTAGTTTCCTATAAAAAAGCCAAAGTGCTCTGGGGTTATGCTTCATTTCTAGCAAGACTGTGCATACCACCTAACTTCTACCAGAACTACTTTATGAATAGCAATAAGAAAAACATTCCTGTGTTATCAACACTGTTTTCAGCACAAAACCAAAATGTAGCCCCATACTAGCTACTGGGAAGAAAATTAACTCAATCCCACCCAAAACCAGCACAACAGGGTATGTGAGAGAGACAAAAGAATTAAAACATGGGGACAGCTAATTAAACAAACAGACATAGGAAGAGAATTTAAAAGGTGATGGGCTACATGACAGACAGGAATAACTTAAAGACAGTGAATAGGTTAAAGTAGACATAGAAAGAAAAAGTAAAAAGCAACGGGGTACACAATAGTGAGGAAAGAATTAAAAAACAGTGATACACAGCTCGATACAAGTAGACATAGAGGGAAAATTTAAGAAGTGATTGGGTACAGGACAAAAAAAAATTTTAAAATAGCCACAGTGAACTAAAACTGAGAAATATGAAGGAAATTTAAAAGTGACACAGGGGCACAGGACAGAGAGGAAAAAAATAAAAAATAAAGACAGTGAACTGGATAAAAGTAGACCTAGAAAGCAAATTTTCAAAGCAACAGGGTACACAACAGACAGGAAATAATTAAAAAATAGCAATAGGCAGCTTCATAAAAGTAGATGTAGCATCGTGGTTTAACCCTGGCTGGCAACTAAGTACCATACAGCTGCTCACTTACTCCCCCATAGTGGGATAGGGGGAGAATCGGGAGGGTAAATGTGAGAAACTCATGGGTTGATATAAAAAGTTTAATAATTAAAAAGACTTTTTTTAAAAAAAAATTGTACGAGGAAAAAAAAACCAGCAAATGAAAACAATTGCTCACCACCAACTGACCGATGCCCAGCCAGACTCAAGCAACTGGGTACAGGACAGAGAGGGAGGAATTAAAATATAGGGTCAGGGAGACAGAGAGGGGAAGACATAGAAATTAAATTTTCAAAGTAATGGGGTACAAGGCAGTGCAGAAAAAATAAAAAACAGGGAGAAGCAGCTGGATAGAGAAAGGCATATTAAAAATTTAAAAGGCAACAGGATACTGGGCAGAGTTGACAGAAGAATAACAAGTTTTGAGGAGCCATACACATAGGTGGGCAGGCAGAGAGGGAGACAGAGGAAGGGAGGCAAGCAAACGTCTAAAGAAGGCAGGCAGAGGTGGGCCAGGATGTAAAGGAAAGGACATGCGACTCACCACAGCTCCTGGTGCTGGCAGGAGACCTTCACCGCCCCGATGCTTCTCTCTCTGCCTCTGCCCCTTCCTCCTCCCCAGTGCTGGCTGCCTGACCCTCACGTACTTGGCAGCACGCAGCGGATGCCTCGATGCTCCTCATCCACAAGGCTTGCTTTGATACACAGTGGCTCACGCATGTAGCCAACAAAGGCCAGGGACAGCTCAGAGGGATCCTTCCTTGCCTCAGGGACTGGCCATTCCTTGCTGCAGGCACCTACCAGCCAGACCCCCATGCACTCCCTCCTCAGCCAGTTCCCCTGCCCAGGCAGCCCCCTTTACAGCTGGAGCCCCTTCACACAGCAGGGCCAGCCCCATCCTCAGCCTCACTGGCCACACCTGGGGCCATCCCAGACCCAGCTGGAGCCCATCAGGAATAGGGGCCATTGCCAAAGCCCCACAGCACATCATCCCTGCCCCTACCCACATCCAGGGAGACAGAGGAGACAGGAAAAATTTATTCATTAAGATAAGAATTCCTGGCATATAAGAAATCCTGGCAATAAGTTGGCTACAAGGCTCCGTGCCCAAAGGCAGCAGGATGGGGGGATAAAAGGGAAGAGAAAAGCAGGAGGAAGGACAGAGGGACACAGGTGTGCAAGACAGGGAGCCAAGAAATTGGATGCTGGGACAAGAGAGGGACAAGAAGCAGGAAAATGGTGTAGAGAGAGAAGAGCAGAGATACTGAGCAGAACAACAGGGATGGAGATGGAGGAATAAATAATAGGAAGCAGGGGAGAGAAGGGGAAGAGACTGGCAGGACAGGAAGATAAACACAGGACAAGGGACAGGGAAACATTCTCAAGTGATACAGGAGAAGAAACCGCAAGAACTAGAAAAAAGAAACAGGGAGCCAGGTAGAGAGAAAAATTTTTAAAAGCAACAGCATACAAGAAGCATAGGCAAGAACTAACAAACAGGCACAGGGAGATGTAGACAGAGGAAGATGTAGAAAGAAAATGTAAGAAGTGACAGAGTACAGGACAGAGAAGGAAGAGTTAAGAACTAGAGACAGGGAGATGGATAGAAAGAAACATATAAAGAAAATTTTGAAAGCAACAGAGTACAAGAATCAAAAAGTAGGTACACGAAGCTGTGTAGAGGGAGACGTTAAGAATGAAATTTGAAAAGCAACAGGGTACAAGAAACACAGGCGAGAAATTAAAATAAGGTCAGGGAGACAAAGAGAGGGAAAAGTAGCAAGAAAATTTTAAAAGCAACTGGGTTTAAGAAACATGCAAGAATTTAAATAGGGATGGAGAGGTAGGAAGTTTCAAAAGTGATGACATACAAGAAACATAGGCAAGATTTAAAAAACAGGGACGGAGAGCCTGATAGAAGGAAACTGTGGTGCGTTGACCTTGCCTGGCTGACGAGTGTCCACCAAGCCACTCTATCATTCCTCCTCCTCAACAAGACAGGAGGATAGAAAATACAACAAAAAAAGCTTGTGGGTCAAGATAAGGACAAAGAGATCACTCACCAATTACTGTCACAGGCAAAACAGACTCAACTTGGGGAAATTAATTTGTCAGTCAAAATCAGAGTACAATAATGAGAAATATGAACAAATCTGAAAAACACCTTCCCCCCACCCCTCTCTTTCCTTCCTGGGCTCATTTTCACTCCTGACTTCTCTACCTCCTCCTACCGAGCAGCACAGGGAGAGAGGGAGCGGGGGGTTGCAGTCATTCATCACAAGTTGTCTCTGCTGCTCCTTCCTTCTTCATGATCTTCTTCTGTTCCAGTGTGGTGTCACTCCCATGGGGCCACAGGTCCTGCCAGAAAACCTGCTCCAGTGTGGGCTCCTCTCCACAGTGTCACAGCCTCCCCTTTGGGTGCATCCGCCTGCTCTGGCGAGGGGTTCCCCATTGGCTGCAGCGTGCATATCTGCTCTGCCATGGACCTCCGTGGGCTGCAGGGGGACAGCCTGTGTCACCATGGTCTTCACTGCAGGCTGCAGGGGAATCTGCTTTAGGACCTGGATCACCTCCTCCATTTCCTTCTTCACTGACTGTGGTGTCTGCAGGACTGACAGCTTCTGCACAGCATTTTTTTAGCCCTTCTTAAATATCACAGAGGTGCTACTAGCGTTGCTGGTTGGCTCAGCTTTGACCAGTAGCAGCTCCACCTTGGAGCTGGAACTGGCTGTGCCCAACATGGGGACAAGTCCTGCTGTCTTCTCACAGAACCCACCCCTGCAGCCCCTGCCCACTCCCCTGCCCCAGCTTGCCACACAAACTCACTACAACAGTGATCGGCTACAGGGCAGAGAGGGGGGATTGAAAAGTAGGAAAAGTGAGACAGAGAAAGATGCGGTGGGGGGGAGGGGGGTAGCAATGGGCTACAGGACAGAGAGGAGGAACTGATAAAAAGGGAGAGGATACCAGACAGAGAGATGGAGAAAAACAAATACTAGTGATGAGCCATAGGGCAGAAGAAAGAATTAAAAAAGGGGACAGTGAGGTAGATGAGAGAGACTGAGAAATATCAAAAACACTGATGATCTAAAGGGGAGAGAGAGAGAAAATAAAGAATAGGGACAGGGAACCAGATAGAGAGAGAATAATAAAGACAACAATGGGCTATGGGACAGTGAGGGAAGAAGTTAAAACATAGGGACAGGGACCTGGAACAAGAGAATCTAAGAAAGTAAAAGTGTATCCAGAATACAGAACAGAGAAAGGAATTTAAACCACAGCTCTCACTCTTAGAGCTGCCAGGAGACCTTGCCAGTTCACATGCTTCTTTCTCCTTCTCTCCTGCCTTCCTCTTCTGTAACTCCAGTTGCTTGGCTGTCCTCCACATAACGGAACACGCGAGCGTCTCGCAGCTCTTACGAGATGAGGCCTCCTAGACACGTAGCCTCGCTTGCTCGCTCACTACGTGGCCGTACCGCGCTGCTGGTCATGCATACAGACCCTGGCAGCCTGACCTGCTGCAGACTACGAGGAGGGATCCTCCCACACCCAGAGAGGCAGGCTCTCTCTTGCCTGCAGCGGGAGGCAGCTGCCAGCCAGATGGCCTTCCGTTTCTTCTTCTTTACTTTTCTGTGGCCTCTCCAGCTTCAGCAGCTCCCGTCCACAGCCAGCAAGCGCTCCGCCTGTCCCTCTGTGCTCCCGCGCCGCGAGGAGAGGGAGGCCAGGCAGAGACAGCCCACGCGAGCCTGAGGCTGCTGCAGTCAACGGCATCCCCGGGGACGAGCGGAAAACCGCACTCACAGCGTGGCCTCTGGGAGAGGGAAAGAGGCAGCAGTGACCGTTATTACTGTAGCTCGACCCTGGCCGGAGCCCCTCCTTCCGCAGGGGCTTCCACAGACACCGCTCGTTCCCTGCTCCGCTGCTAACGGCACCCACGTTCAGGGAGACTCGAGAACATCGGAGGGCCAGCTTGCTGCCCTCACGACAGGGCTCGGGGGCTGCCTGCGGCTACAGCACAGGCTTCAGGGGAGGGGCTGGAGCTGGGGGCAGCGGCACGGGCCGAGCGGGGCCGGGGGAAGGCGCCGGGGGAGCTCCGGCAACTCAGGGAGGCGCCCGCTGGCCGCGCCTGGGGGGTGCCCGCCTCCGTCCCCTCTTCCCTTCTATCGGCTCTCGGGGAACTGCCCGGCGCTGCCCTGGCCCGGCTCGCCTCCAGCGGACCGGGAGCCTGCCGCAGCGGCCGCTTCGCAGCTTCCCGTCCCGCCAGCCCCGGGCGGCCGGCGGGCAGGAGGCACCCCCCCGCCACCGCCCCCGCCGGAGGCGATCGCCCGCCGCCGCCACGCTGCTCCCGGACACCGCGCATGCGCCGGAGGGGCCGGAGCCGGCGCGCGAACGCCGGGCTGCCCCACGCGCAGGACGGCGCATGCGCCCGGGAGGCGCGTCCGCACGGCTGGTCGGGGAGCGGGCGCAGCGGGAAGCCCGCGGAAAACCACGCGAAACCGGCAACGCTCCTGAGTCTGACCTGGTCGGACTCCGGGGGCCGCGGCGGCAGCGAGGACTACGCCGCGCCCGAGAGCCGCGCTGCTGCCCGGCCGCCGAGTCCGCGAAAACTACAGCTCCCGGCATGCCCCGGGAGGCAGCCTGCCCTGCTGCCTGACCCCGAGGGGACGCCGCTTCCGTTTCCGCCCACCCCCACGCCGGCGCAGCCGCAGTCCCCGCCGAGCCCCCAGCGCCGGTCCGCGCGGCTCCAGCGCGCTCCCGCCGCCGCCGCCGCCCCGGCACAGCGCGGCCCCCCCCCCGCCCGGCTCCAGCGTCGGGCAGCGCCCGCCGCCGCCCCGGCACGGCGCGGCCCCCCCCCGCCCGTCTCCAGCTTCGGGCAGCGCCCGCCGCCGCCGCCGCCCCGGCACGGCGCGGCCCCCCCCCGCCCGGCTCCAGCTTCGGGCAGCGCCCGCCGCCGCCGCCGCCCCGGCACGGCGCGGCCCCCCCCCGCCCGGCTCCAGCTTCGGGCAGCGCCCGCCGCCGCCGCCGCCCCGGCACGGCGCGGCCCCCCCCCGCCCGGCTCCAGCTTCGGGCAGCGCCCGCCGCCGCCGCCCCGGCACGGCGCGGCCCCCCCCCCGCCCGGCTCCAGCTTCGGGCAGCGCCCGCCGCCGCCGCCCCGGCACGGCGCGGCCCCCCCCCGCCCGGCTCCAGCTTCGGGCAGCGCCCGCCGCCCCCGCCCCGGCACGGCGCGGCCCCGCTGCCGCTCCGTGCGTGCGATACGGACCCCGCCGTCCTCCTCGGGGCTTTCCCCGGGACCCGCCGGGCGACTGCGCAGCCCCGCCACGGGGCCCGGTGAGCACCCCCCCCCCCACGCGCACGTGCTCCCAGCCGCCCTGTGAGCCGCCCCGTGAGCCGCCCCGCCCCCTCCGCGCGCACGTGCTTCCAGCCCCTCTTTGAGCCCCCAGCTCCCCCCCCGCCCCCGGCGTCGGCACAGGCGGCCCCCACCTCCCCCGGGACACCCCCGCCTCCGACGTTCGCCGTCCGAGGGGCGCCCGGCCCCGCTCACCTTCTCCCGAGGGGCAGCCGCAGCCCGGCCACCGCTCCGCTCCTGCCTCGGCTCCCACCGGCCCCGCCCCGGCCCCTCCCCCGGCAGCCCCCCCTTTCCAGGGAGGGGCCGTCGCCATCAGCCTCACTGCCCGCACCTGCAGCTCCTCCAGCCCCGGCCCGCAGCTGGGGGACCGAAATCCGGAACAAAACTCCTCAACACCCATGGGAAGTTAAGCAGGAGGCACTTCCTTGATTGAATGAAAGATGTCAAGAGTCATCTCAATTGGAAGGGGTGTTAACTGGGGTCAAAATACAGATTTTAATACCCATCTTATTTTAGTTCTAAGACTTGGCGATTGCCAGGTATCATCTTTTCCATTTACCTGGGTCCACCAGCGAGGCCACAAGGGAGATTTCTTCCAGAGAGAGGAGAGAGTTATTAAGGCTGAAGTCCACGATTTGCTTTTCTCCTTCATGAAAAGATGAGTGGATCGTATATCATCACTAGTCACCCAAACAGTTAACCCTGAACTTTTCACCTGTCCTTTAATACAGTCAACTCCAAGGTAAATTTTTTCCGTCATTAAGAGGGGACCAAAGATCATTTAAAATATTATTATACTTTCTACAAATACATCCCCATCTTAGAGCTTTAGCTACTAGAGAAAGTCTTTGGAGTTTGGGGTCAGAGGAGCTGCAAGTATAAACTTTCATACAGCTCTGTTTAGGATGTGTGATTTTTCTCTGGTTGTCTAAAGCAGTCTAAATTTCCATAGACGGTCCTGACTCTGGGTGGCTCTAACAAGGATCCTGGAACTCCAGGAAATTCTAAACAGCGTTTTATATTTTAAATATGATCCCAAGTTCCTTCCTGCACTTGGCTCTACGGTTTTGGCAACTGACAGCCCCAAGGGCTGCCTGTACAAGTTTCTCCCGAAGGGCGATTAAATTAATTCTTTTGTCCATGAGGTGGATGGTTTGGTAATGTTATAATTCACAACGCTATAATTCCTTCTTTCAAATTTTAAAAAAATAATTGCCTTTTAAATCCATCCCATTTAATTTGCTAAAATGATTCTCATTGTTCTGCATCTTTTCTCAAGTTTTGGTTAAATTCAATGTCAGTATTCTCCACGGAACTAGATTTTCATCTGACTTTGGAATCAGAAGGCAGGCTGTTACTGAGGTTCAATTTTGTGTCTTTACAAAACTTTGAATCAGTTACAAAACTAGATTTTTGGGTTTTTTAAACCAAATTACAAAAACGGTTAATATCAAGATTAACACAGCTCAAACAATAATTGTTTCATTTTGTTTATCTCATGTTTGGAACCCCTCAAAAAAAAATACATACACCCTCTAAACACACAAAAAGATTATTGCCCTCGACAATATTCCTAATAGCAACCCCAATATTATAAACTTTACACAGCTGTTTTCCCAAATAGATAATGTGAAACTTACTTATAGATTTTCAGTTTTAAAGGGCCAGTTTCTTCAGACTTCCAATTTCTTGTTGGTGCTTTCTTTATTCTTGAATAATGAAGCCAAGGTTCTTCTCCCAGACCTTTACTGCTCTAAGGGTTGTTAAAATGACTCGATACGGTCCTTTCCACTTCTCAGTGATTTTACATACATTCAATCTCCTGGTCGGAAGGGATGCGCTGCTACGTCCAATTCTAAGGGTCCAGCTGTGGAGACATACTGACAAAGTTCTTGAAAAGACTTGCTTAAAGAAATCATAACACCTTTTAAAAACCTATCTCCAAAGGCACTCAAGATACTCAGAACATAGGACTCTTGATATGGTCTTTCATAAAACATTTCATAATGACTTAAATTTTCTTTCTCTTCTGGCTATACTCTGATTCTTAATAGAGCCATGGGTAATGCTTTAACCCATGTGAGGAGTGAGGTTTCCTGACAAATTTTACTCGACTGTTGCTTAAGGGTATAGTTCATTCCCTCTCTCTCTCTCCCCTCCCCCCCCCTCCCCCCCCCCCCTTGCTTGTGGTCTATATGGGGTGTGATAGTCTCAATCTATAGATAATACTTTGCTCAACTTGTCTCCTAATCTTTGCTATAAAATGAGGGCCATTGTCAGATGACATTCTTACAGGCACCCCACATTTTGGTATTATCTCTTTGAGCAAGACTTTGAGTACTTCCCTTGCTTTGTTGGTGCAACAAGGGAAAGCCTCGGGCCACCCAGTAAAGATATCAACTAAAACTAGGATAGATCCTTCTTTTCAAGGCAATTCTATAAAGTCAATTTGCTAATACTCTCCTAAAAAATTTCCTTATTTCATAATCCCAAAGATGATCTTATTACTGATTCGGGGACATTTTTATATATAAATTTCACATCCGCTTCTAATTGTTTAAACAATCTTTGTCGTATTTCACGTTCAGCTCGGGCAATTTCTCTTATTATTGTGGGTGGGACTATTATTTGACCTGTCGGTGTTACAGCCTATCCTGTTTCATTTTGTTAGCCTGCAATCTAATAATTAATTCTTCATCTTTTTCGTTATAATTTGGAGTTTCTTTAGGCAATTTTATACTTTTCTCTGGAACTAGTGCTAGGATGCCTTTTTCCGCAGCCTCTTTAGCAGCTTTATCGGCCAGTCGGTTACCTGCGTTCGGACCGGTCTTACCTAACTGATGTGCTTTACAGTGCATTATCATGACTGCTCTTGGTTTTTGAATGGTTTCTAACAATTTCAGTATTTGTTCTGCGTGCTGAATGGTGGTTCCTTGCGCAGATAACGGTCCTCTTTCTCTCTGTATCGCTCCATGCGCACGTACTACTCCAAAAGCATACTTTGAGTCTGTCCAAGTGTTGACTCGCTTTCCTTGACTTGGTTCCAGAGCTCGAATAAGAGCTATCAATTCAGCCTTTTGCGCAGATATCGTCGAAGGCAAAGTTGGCAACACAATTACCTCCTCAGTAGTTATTGTCTATCTTGATAAACGTTTTCCTTCACAGATGGAACCGCTTCCGTCGGCATACAGTTCCCAATCTGTTTCTTCTAGCGGCACATCTCAGAGAGCCAGTCAGCTGGAGTAAACTCTTTCGATTGTCTGCAAGCAGTCACGTTCCAGTTCTCCTCCTTTAACTTGATCAGTTGTTGAAAACCCAACAGGGTTAACGGTGGTAGTAGTGTTTAGGTAAACATCATCTTGTTCCAGCAACACCACTTGGTATTTCAGCATCCTGCTAGGGGATACCCAATGCCCCCCTTTCTGTTTTAGCACAACAGTTATCATATGGGAAACGTACAGTAATCCTTTGTCCTCTAATCCTTTGTCCTCAGGTGAACTTACGAGCTTCCTGGATCAGTAGCACAGTTGCAGCGACGGCTCTCGGACGACCAGAGCATCCCAGACTCACATTACCTGATCGCTTCGAGAAGTAGGCCACAGCTCGCCCACTTGGCCCTACATATTGGGCCAGGATACCCAGAGCTATACCTCTTCTTTCACGAGCAAAAAGTTCAAGTGTCTTTCTGGGTTATTTGGGGTTTTTTTCTTTTGACACTCGATATCCACTGATTCCCCAAAAGTTCAAAAAGTCAATAGTTAACTTTGTGCATTGTTCTTCCGTCTCAGCTACAATTAACAGATCATCCATATATTTCGGCAAGATTTCTTGATTATTTTCTTTCTTCCAAATCTCTAATTCTCGTGCCAATTGATTTCCAAAAATGGTAAGACTATTCTTAAAGCCTTGAGGCAAGACTGTCCACGTATATTGTGTTTTTCTCCCAGTCTCAGGATTTTCCCATTCCAAAGCAAAAACCTCTTGACTACCGGGATCCAAGGGAATACGGAAAAAAGCATCTTTTCGGTCTAACACTGTGAACCATTCTTGTTTCTCCGTTAGGTTTGCTAACAAAGTATAAGGATTTGCTACTACCGGATGAATATCTTGTACTATTTGTTTTATTGCTCTGAGGAGGTCTTGAACTAATCTACCATCTTTTTCATTAGCCTTTTAACAGGCAAGATCGGGGTGTTATATCTGGATTCACATTCTATTAACAATTTGTATCTTAAAAACGTTTGTATTACCATTGCTAACCCTTTCCGACTTTCCGGTCTTAGGGGGTATTGTTTAATTCTTACCGGATTCGATCCTGGCTTTAAATCAACTCTCACAGGTTCTGCTTTTTGGATTTACCAGGAACTTCACAGTCCAGACGATTGGAATTACAGCATTAGACTTTGACTGGTATAATCTTCTGCTTTCGGTAACCATCCTGTTAACAACAAAGCCACTGCTTCGATACGTTTAGTTTCTGGAATTGAAGTTTTAATCTCTCCATTTTTTAATTTAACTTCTGCCTCTAAGTTCTCAAATAGATCTCTCCTTAACAGGAGTTTAGGAGAATCTGGCACATACAAAAACTGCTGAGTGACCCATTGCTTTCCTAATTTCATTGTTAAAGATTTAAAGAAGGGTCTAGTTTCTCGTTCACTTGTTGCACCGACACCGCCAATTTCTTCAAAACTTAACTCTCCCTCTAAGGTATTTAAAACTGAAAAGGTGACTCTTAGTGTCAATTCAAATTCAATTTTCTGTTCTCCCGGTTTAGCTGTAACCAGAGGTTCTGCTGGGAGACTCCCCTCCGGTCCCCGTCAGATACGTTCACTTAAAAAGAACAAATCTACCTATGGCACTTTATTCCATTTACTCTCTCTCCTACAAAACAACAGTAATTGCAATATAGTATTGTAACTCAAAGTTCTGTTTGTTTACCATTTTTCCTGCAATTCACCCCAATGTGCCAATAAACGTCCCAACGGTGATGGTTTTGGTAACTTTTCATCAGCAGTTCTATTTCCTGCACTCTTATTCTTAAACAATTTTGCTGATGCCTTTATACTTATATACATTCAAATACCAAATACCAAACAAATGCAAATGACAATTGTCCCAAATAATACACAAAGTCCAACCCAGCAATAGCTTTCGCTTATGACTTAGGGGCAGATGCCTAGGCTTCCACTGCAGACGGGTACCCGCCAAGCCCCAACCCTGCGAAGCTTTCGCCGCGCCTCACGGGCAGGCTTTCCAAACAAATTCCAAAGCAGCAGTGCCTTACCTTTTTTTCCAGGGAACGCTGCGAGGAGCTTTGCGAGTCGAGGGTGACAGTTCTCCCCGAGAATACCTCGGTGCCGGCCGGAGTTCGATCGACACTCAATCTCGTCCAGTCTCACTCGCAAGGTCCCATCTGGGTCGCCAAAACCGTTCCCGAAATCCGGAATAAAACTCCTTAACACCAACCTGAAGTTAAGAAGCGGGCACTTTGTTTATCGCAGCGCTGGGGACACGGGGGATCGCTCCTCCAAAGGCGTGTCCTGCTTAGTATCAAAATCCATCAGTTTTTACAGACTTTTCCTGTCAGGTCATGGTTACCTAAGCTCCTTCTGTAAAAATGCATACTATGCTCGTTCTTAAATTTAACCTTTATAATGATCGGTCCTTTGATTATATAACCTTATCAATATTCTTATTTAAAAACAATCATTGGTTAGTTACCCTTAGCTGACTGGCATCTTCGATCCTCAAATCGAGATGGGAAGGGTAAGGGGGTTTCCAAGCAGCAAACTGGCGTCCACGACGGTTTCCTTAGTTTCCTGAAACAGAAGGTAGAAGAACCAGTAACTTCCTGGTGAGGTTTCTAGGGTTAACTCTTTCAAACTTTAACAATATTAAGGTTCCTAGAGTCACGCGTAACACAGCTCCTGAAGTTTCTATGGCTACGTTTCAAACTTAACGATCCTATACGTTATGCTTCACAATTTTACTTCTTAATCAAACCTAACTCTTCTATGTGATTAAATTTTGATTTCTTTACCGGAATATTTGCAACAGCTGGAGCCCAGCAGGAGCAGGGGGGACACGGCCCGAGCCCCCCCAGCGCCTCACCTCCTCCTCCCCTGGGCTCCCTCACGGCCCCTCCACTCGTGCAAAGGGAGCGCAAACGCAGCCCGGAGGGCAAAGGGGACGGGCGGCCAGCGTTTATTCAGTCAGTCGCGTGCCTATCGAGTCCTGCCAGCGAGTCTGCTCCGGGGCTTGGGGCGCCCCCCGGCGCTCCCTCTGCCCCTCGGACACCTCTGATAGCCTATTTCCATACATTCTGTATGGCGCGTCTAAATATTGGGATGGTTTTAATATTTTGTACCAGCTGTGGAAACTGGTTTGCTGCTAGGTGACTGCAAAAGTGAGATTTGGTAAATAATTATTAGAAATCTTATACTAACACTACGATTGAAACAATAGACAAAAGTATAGCCAAGCAATTAACTAGCAGAGGTAGGTACTCCTAAGTTTTGCAGTTCTTTACTCTTATGACTAGATGTTCCTGTACGCTAGATGAGAACAATGCTGAAACTGACCACACGTGATCGAAACTGCGGTAAGCTTCAAGATCAAAGAACAAGGACAAGAATAAAGACTTCAAGGACAGCCAGCAAGAACTTCAAATGGGTCGGTGGTCGCAAAAGCAGCCCTTCGACTCAAATGGATCCTTCATTGCACGTGATCGGACGTAGGCAGTACTATGATAATCGGTTGCCATCGTTTTTATGTATATGTATTCTAATCTGATTAACATGCAATTAGTTATTCTGTATAACCTGTTTGTGCTAAAGCTGTGGCATGCACGCTAGGTGGAACTATCCCCCGTGCATCCAGCGCTGCAATGAAGAATGCCTGCTTTCTAAAACTCCAAAACGAGTCTTGGGGAGTTTCTTCGACTGGCTTTTCAGTATCAGGGGTACAAGGGAGGAAAGGAAAAAAAAAAAAAAAAGGCAGCGGTGTGGGAAAGAGAGGGGACCAGGGGAGGGGCAGGGAGGGACCAGAACGCAGAAGAGGGGAGTCAGGGCCCCGAGGGCCCGGGGCTCACCACAGCTCTTGTTCTTGGCGCTGCCAGGAGAATTTGCCAGTTGAGACGCTTCTTTCTGCTCCTCTCCCGCTCCCCTCCTCTTCTGTAACTCCGGCAGCACGGCCGTCCTCCCCCTAGGAGAACACGCGTCTCATAGGTCTTGCAAGACGAGGCTTCCTAGGCACGGAGCTTCGCTCGCTCGCACACTACGTGGCCGTACCGCACCGTCGGTGCTGCATACGGACCCTGCGGCGCACCTCGGCAGTCTGACCTGCTGCGGACAACAAAGAGGGATCCTTCCACACGCGGAGAGGCAGGCTCTCTCTTGCCTGCAGCGGGAGGCAGCTGCCAGCTGGCCGGCCTTCCGTTTCTTCTTCTCTACCTTTCTGTGGCCTCTCCAGCTTCAGCCGCAGCAGCTCCTGCCCGCAGCCGGTAAGCGCCCCGCCTGTCCCTTTGTGCTCCCGCGCCGCGAGGAGAGGGAGGCCGGGCAGAGACAGCCCGTGCCAGCTTTCCTTGCCGGCGGCGTTTCCTTACCGGGAGGAAGCAACGAGCGCGGCGGCACCTCCCGCCGGTGCCGCATTACCGTTACCGTCGGACGGCACGTGCAGGACCGGGGCAGCCCCGCGCACTCGCAGCCTCCGGGCTGCAGTACCGAACATTGGTCGCGGGGTGGCAGCGGCGAGCGCTTGGCACAACGCGACAGCGCGCATGCGCGGCACCCCAGCTGCAGTACCGAACACTGTTCAACAGGTGGCGGAAGAGAGCGCAGGAGCAACGCGCCGCTACCGCGCATGCGCGGCTCCGCGCTGCTGTACCGCGTTTCGGTTGCTAGGCAACAGCAGGAGGGCGGCAAAAGGCGCCAACGCGCATGCGCGGCTCCCGACTGCCAGGGCCGCGTTTTGGTTGCCAGGCAACAGCAGGAGCGCCGTCAACCGCGCCGCCGCGCATGCGCGGTTGCCGAGGCGCCGTGTCGTGCTTTCGTTGCCTGGCAACAGCGGCGAGCGCCGTAAAAGGCGCAGCGCGCATGCGCGGTTGACGAGCTGCCGTAACGCGTTTGGGTCGCTAGGCAACAGGAGCGGGCCGTAAACCGAGCCGCCGCGCATGCGCGATAGCCGAGGCGTCATGTCGCGCTTCGGTTGCCAGGCAACAGGGGCCAGCACCGTAAAAGCCGAACCACGCATGCACGGTTGCCGAGCAGCCGTAAAGCGTTTTGGTTGCTAGGCAACAGCAGGAGCGCCGTAAACCGCGCCGTCGCGCATGCGCGGTTGCCGAGGCGTCGTGTCGCGTTTTGGTTGCCAGGCAACAGCGGCGAGCGCCGTAAAAGCCGCAGCGCGCATGCGCCCTTGCCGAGCTGCCGTAACGCGTTTCGGTTACTAGGCAACAGGAGCAGGCCGTAAACCGCGCCGCCGCGCATGCGCGATTGCCGAGGCGTCTTGTCGCTCCTCGGTTGCCAGGCAACAGGGGCCAGCACCGTAAAAGTCGAACCACGCATGCGCGGTTGCCGAGCAGCCGTAAAGCGCCTCGGCTGCCCGGCAACAGCTGGAGCCCACCGACGCACGCCACCGCGCATGCGCCCCTCCCCAACGCCACTTCCCACCTTCGGTCACCGGGCAGCAGCATCCGCATCCCCGTAACGATCCTCTTCGGAGCATCAGCTGGATGAGGGACGACTGACAGCTCAGACCAGTAGAGACCAGACACAGGCAGCAACTACTTACTGGGGGCACAGGGCTTACGTTGCCCTGCCCTTTCCCCACTCGCAGCCTGGGCAGTCATCTTCATGGCCTCCGTTCCAAAAAGCACCCGAGTGGCTGGAGCGTTTACAGCAGTCAAGTGCAAAGAACAGACCATTCGGGTGGTCGCTTCTGCCCCTGCCCCCCCACCCCATTATCTAGAGAGGAGAAGCAGCACAGGGAGCCTGCAAACGGCAGGGGGGAGCGGGGGGTGGTCCCCTGGACCAAGCCCCCAGGGACTGCTGTAGCCCTCTGCATGTGGCATCAGGGTTGCAGGAGTGACAGCAGCCAGCCAAGAGATGCTGGCGACAGATTTGAAAAACAAAAAATAACGCCTGGTTCAGCTGACAGCCTGAAGGCAGGCCACAAGAGACCCAAAGCTGCTCTGTGCCAGAGGGGCAGCTCTGTTCAGCAGGAAACACCGCGTCCCAGCGCACCAGATGCCAGCGGCCCACCTGCAAGCGAGCGATACCCTGACGACCCTGGGGCTCAGTTGGGGTGGGCGCACCTTTCCTCACCTCCGTGCTGTCAGAACTCTGCTCTCCCAATCCTGCGCGCACGCAAGGCTTCTTGTGCGGGGCTTGTCTCTTATCGAAGAGACGCTGCATAGTGTTACTTACCGCCCCGCCCTCCGGCATGCAAACAAATCAGCCGTGAAGCAGGGATAGCAAAGAGGCCTGTCGGGATATTAGTAGTCCTCAGCAGATGACCGTAGAGCCCTCGAGGTTCCATCTTTGCTCCCTACAGGAGCGTGGCTCCGCACTCCTTGCCGCTCCCGCCAGCAAGTGACACAATTGCCCTTTGCTGCCTGCAACACGCAGTACCTGCACGGCCCCAGTACTGCCGCTTACAGAGCGAGAGGCGCTCGCTATGAAGCGGCAATGAAGAACAAGGACGGCCCGTCAAGATGGCAGGAGGAACACAGAGAGCCTCCAGCATTAGCCAGGCAGGGCTTGCAACTCACCTCGTGTCGTGGTTTAACGCCAGCCAGCAACAAAGCCCCACGCGACCGCTCGCTCGCTCCCCTGCCCCCAGTGGGACGGGGAGACAATCGGAAGGGCGAAAGTGAGAAAACTCGTGGCTTGAAATGAAAACAGTCTAATCATTTAAAAGAAACAACAACAACAACTTGTAAGGAAAAGAAGAAAAAAAAAATGACAGAGAATGGGGTGCAGGCAGCATGCCAGGGGTCTGGAGCCTGACGGATGATGGGGGCAGGGTGTGGAATATGGAGGAGGGAAAGGAAGCGGGGGGGGGGGGGGGGGGGAGATGGGACAGGAGACAGAAGAGCAGGGGATGCGGGGGGAAACAACTCGCGTGGGTTAAAAACTCAAATGGGTGAAGGGGGCGAGCTGGAGCAGCAGGGGGCATATATGGGGGAGAAACACACGCCGGGGAGAGGGTAGGTGAGGGTACAGAGGTGCATGGGGGGACACGGGGGGGGATGACCTACCCCAGGGAGTCCACCCAGGATGATCCACAGCAGGTAACTCACCTGGGATAACCCGCAACAGAGCATCCACACCAGATCATCCACACTGGGAGGACCCCCAGCAACGCCCCTCAAACTGCTTGTGCTTCACCCCCAGTCTTCCCCAAACTGGGGAGTTTTTTGCTTTTTCAAAATACTCAGTTTGGGGTGTGTTTCAGTGCTTTTCCACAACATAAAAAGGGGTGATCTTTCGGTTGTGGGTTTGTGCATGAAAATGGGGTGGGTTTTTTGCTTTCCAGCTGCACAAATCCAGGCGGATTTGGCTTTCCCAGGAGTCCCAAAGTCGTTTGTTTTTTTCCGTTGCAGACCCAGAATCAGGGGGTTTGGGGTTGTCCTGGTTTCGGCTGGAATAAAGTTCATTTTCTTCTGAGTAGCTGGTACAGGGCCATTTTGGATTTAGGGTGAGAATAACGTTGACAACACCCTGATGCTGTAGTTGTTGCTAAGCAGTGTTTATATCAAGTCAGGGACCTTCCAGCTTCTCATACCACCCTGCCAGCAGAGGCTGGGGGCGCACAAGAAGAGTCGCTGAGCTAAAGCAGGATTCCAGGTAAACAGGTCAGCTCGAAATACACCACCTCCTTTACAAGTTAAGAGCGATTTGAACACTTAAAATCAGCATTTAGGCTAATCCATACCATTCTGAACACATTCTTAGCATACAAGTAAACACTCTTGCCGATGTTGGAAAACGTCTCCTCCCTTCCTTACAGCACCGCTGCAGGGAGATAACCCTGGGAGGCTGCGGGACGAGGTCGTACGCAATCAGAATCTACGCTTACGGATCCACCACAACAGCTACAGCCCTTGCGCTGCTGCTGCTGCTGCTTTGCATCTTGCTCGTTTGGTGAATAAAGCTGAAAGTGAAGTGGAAAACTCCAAAGAGCAAAAGGAAAAATAAAGAACAAATCTCAATAATTCACTTTACACTAAAAAGGCGTGCCCATGTTTATATACGTCCAATAAAAATACTTATACTGTAAAAGTATTTGATTTTCCTTTTCCATTACCTTAACTTGCACAGCTCTGAACTCATACCATTAAATTATCTCTCTCCAAAGTACACAGTTATAATGGGACTAGGGGTTTTTGTGTGTGTTACAGAACGCGGAGGGACACCTGGCCAGCTGAGCTGCCCAGGAGAGGTGCTACTGAACTGCCAGGGAAACGCACCATTGAAAGCCAGACAGAAAGAAAGTACTTCAGAGCACTCCGTCAAAACATCAGGAAAACAAACCCATAACATTCAGTTGCCTCTCTTTTTAAACGTTTAGAAAAATACCTAACTGCTTACATACACCTAACAAATCATATACTACAGCTATCTGGCAGTTAGTTTAAACAATGCAAGTCAATTTGTAAAATCCCCAGGGCTGCAATACCTCAGACTACCAAAAAGGACTGGCGGGTTTCCTAATGCTTTTGGCAGTACTGAAGCAGGCAGAGCAACACGTTTTCATGTTATCTCGACTGTTACAACTGAGAAACCAAAGACCAGTGATGCCATCAACTTTAGGAAGATGGGCTGTGCTTGGGTCTTTCCTTCCTTGGGAAGGAAATTGACTTTCTTTTTTTTTTTCTTTTTTTAAAAGAGAGTGAAAAGTCTCATTACTGATGACTTCTACTGTCAAGTCGATCACCTCTGAAGATCCACTCTGATGGGAAGTTCCTAAAACAAAATTTCTTTGAGAGAGAAAGACTTCCCTTTTGGAAAATCTCTTTCCAACTCAAGTCAAAATTACACACTGTAGGTTAAAGGAAAAAATACATTATTGAAGCAGTAACTCATCAAAACCACCTCAGGACTCACTGTCGCTAGTTACAAGGCTGCTAATGCTTCCTGGGAAAGCCTGGAAAACACACAGATGCGATGCCCATTTTGTCCTGTTTTGTCCACATCTCTTCTTTGACCTTGATTGCTTTTAGTACAGATGCTAATTATCTCCGTAACGTTTTTGAGTACTACTGTAAGATATTTAAAAAAAATCATTGACTGTAAAAGCATAAAGCTTTTATCATGAAAACAAAGTCTGTTTCTTCTGAACAGCTGAACTCTTACGAACAGTTTCTTCCCTCTTTTAGGGCAAAATTAGTTTCACAGTATCATTTACTAGCAAGCACACAGCAACAGAAGATTATGCTTTCAGGAAGAGAAAATAAACTGAGGGAAGTAAACTTTGTATAGGTGTAACATGCTCCAGAACAGAACTTATTTTTAGTATTTCTGTTAAAATATTTCATGTAAAAAAAAGTAGAAGGAGAGTTGGCACACTCTCAACGTTAAAGTCCGTACCGCAAGTACCTTTGGAAAAATGCAGACACACATCGTAGGCGTACCTTGTACTTGCGGGCCACTACAGAATCTTTCCATCCGTCTCGTACCGTCACAGCAGAAGAAAGGGCAACCACGGCAAAACGGTGGCAGCTGACATCCAGCTGAGAGAAGAAAAAAAAAAAAAAAAACATTAGCACAAAGCTGGGTAGGAATCCAAAGCTGCCTTTTTTTTTTTTTTTTGTGAAGGTCTGTGAAGACAGTACGACTGAGCGGAGGAAAAAGTATTTTTGCGTCATCTTCGGTACAGTTGTTGACGCAGGCCGCTAGAACTTTTGCATTTTTCAGACAACCGTGCCTTTTTTTTTTTTTCCTTTCTTTTTTGACTCATCGGCAACTTTACTTTCACTAGAACTCACTTTCCTAGATACACACAGGTGACATGCAGAGACCTACCTACATTTTCTCAAGCCTTAGTATAGCCGAGGCTTCATCACCCTATACGTCCCAAGTTGAGTATTTTTGCTAAAGAGCACAGCAACACATCTGTCCTTGTGAACTGCCTCGTTGCAAAAAAGGAATCATTTTTTCCAGGCCGTTGCTCCAAACGGGCAAGATCTTTTAAAACCGCAGTTGTGCCACCAAACCTGCTCAGGGTCCCTCCTAGCTTTTGACCGCCCTGAGATTTAACAGGCACACGCTCCATTCCATCTTCCAACAGCAAAAATACGCTAACGCTCTCGGACCCAGAGCGCAACCCTACGGATGTCCACGCACACACCCTGCCGTTTTGATGAGGAGCCCGAGCATCCCTGCGAGCACAGCTGCACGTGCCAGATCGGTTTCCCCTACGCCGCGAGTTACCGGTTCTGGTGAACGTAGTTTCTGATGCTTTAAACCGAAAACCGTATCTCGACGCTTCGCCACAGCAGAAACGACCCATCGCTAGAACGCTACAAAAACGCAGTAACACCAATTGCAAACCCACAGCAGCAACAGCTCCAGAAATATTTAGACCAGGAACAAGGGAGAAAAACAAAACAGCTTCATCTCACGCACAGGGGAGCGGCAGGCAGAGAAAAGGGTCGGCATTCTGAGCCCTTACAGAAAACGGGCATTCTCCTTCCGTTCCTCAGCCCGTCCGTCAAGGTCTAAATACCGCAACACTACTACGGCAACGTCGAGAGTAGGGAACAGCAGCCCTGCCGCTGGACTTGCCACTGACCCATGCTATTTACGTAGCAGGACGCGTACGCAGAGGGACACGTTTTGCCACACGCAGCCCTGAACTTCCTGAAAATTTACGTTTACCAAAAAAAGCCATTTGGAACATATTGCCAAGCAACATTCGGCAAGAAAGCTTTGATGCGTTTGACACACGCAAGTTTTTGGTCACTTGCTATTTGCTTCCTGTTGCTGCTGCTGTTCTTCCTTCAGAAATTCTACTCGTAGCCCAGTTATTCACTACTGGTTCAAGCATTTGCTTTCCTGGTATTACCAGCACATTCACAGCGGCAAGTAACTTAATTGCTCTTCTACAATTATCCAAACGACAGTTACAGCCATGAAAGAGAAGGAGAGGTCAGGCAGCAGAAGAGCTCTGCAGGCTGGCACCAGTCAATATTGCACTCTTTAAAAACAAACAACAAAACAAAATCGTGACCCTGTTTTTTTGGTTTGAGTTTGGTTTTTTTTTTCTTTCAGAGCTCATCCCTGTCTGAGCATTTTGTCTTGTCAGAGCATGAAGTGCAGGTGACCTTTACCCTGATGGTTTTCACGTGTGAGGAATGCTTGTTCAGAAATAGTCCAGATCTGTAAGACTGGTGTCGTTTTTATGGTTTTAATCATCATAACTCAAATTTTATATACTCATGCATTTGTGAGGAAGCTAATTAACTTTAAGACATTGCCTCTCCTTTTTTTTTTTTTGGGGGGGGGGGGGGGGGTGGAGGGGGGTAGAGGCTGAAAAAAAATATGATTCAGAGCTCCCGACCATGAGGGAGTGGTGGAGATCAATGAAAGCAAAGACCAACAGCATCAACATTAAGTGAAAGCTGGCTTTAATTCCGATCACATACTTAAGCAACTCTCCAAGTCTATGCCTCAGTCCTACGAACGACTAGTCCTTTTTTGGAAGGACATTTTTACTTAAAAGTCCTAGACTGAAGACTCCACTGAACAGAAGGGGGATTGTGCCATGGGACAACATGCCATCAACACTCTAGTGAAAAAAAAAAAAAAAAGAAAAAAAAATCAAATAAAAAACAAGTTTAAGTACCAGTTTCCATCATGTTTCACTCATTACATTTCTACTGGCATCTAGGTGCTCAAAAATTAACTACAGGGACACCACATATTCCTAAAAACTCAGTTATACATAAAAAAATAAAAGGCTATTTCCAACTTGCCCATAAAATCAGTATGAACAGAGAGAAGAGAAACACTTGACCCTAAAGAAGCTAACAGGCAGCTCTGAATTTATCATAGATGAAATTTCATTCTTTCACCTGAAACAAAAAACATATCAAGGGACCAATACAGGAACAGGGCACGATCTGTTAACGGCAATTTTTCCATCATCTTTTCTGCACTAGCAGCATATTTGCCTTTTCTGTGTGTTTGATGCGGAGTATCTGTAGTGCCCTCGAACTCGCAAATGTTTCTCCCTGCTCCCCCAGCCTGATATGTGCAATTACCTGAGCAGCAAGCGGAATTAACCGTGCAGGATTTTCTTCATGTGATGCAGAAGGTGACACTGGAAAAAGAGGAGACAAAAAATGAACCTGTTTGTGCTTGATCCACCACAGCAGCTTGCACTGCTGCTGCACATCTTGCCTGCTTGGTCAATGAAGCTGACAGTGAAGTGTAAAACTTCAAAAAGAAAAATAAAGAACAAATCTCCATTATTCACTTCAAACTAAAAAAGTGTGCAGATATTTATATACATCCAATAAAATACTTATACTATAAAAGGATTTGGTTTTCCCTTTGGATTAACTTAACTTGCACAGCTGTGATTGATACCATTAAATTAGCCATCTCCAAAATACACAGTTATAATTTGACCATGCAGGTTCTTTGTGTTACATAATTACGAGGGACACCTGGCCAGCTGTGCTGCCCAAGAGAGATGCTACTGAACTGCCAGGGAAACGCACCTTTGAAAGTGAGACAGAAATAAAGTACAGTTACAGTTTAAACAATGCATGTCAATTTGGAAGTTATGCAATTTAAACTTTTTATTTCTTAAAGTTTCATTTATGATAGAAAAATCAGTGAAATAAGAGATTCCCCCATATGGTTTTACTTTTGGGGGTGGGGGACCACCACAACAATCAAATCCCCAGTGTTGCAATACAAAAGGCTACCAAAAAGAATTGGCAGATTTGCTAATGCTTTTGGCTGTACTGAAGCATGCAGAGGAACATGTTTTCATGGTATCTCAACTGTTACAACCAAGAACCTAAAGAGCAGTGATGTTATCAACTATTCAAAGACACGCTGTACTTGGGTCTTTGAAAGGATATTGACTTTTTTTTTCTCTCTTTTTAAAGAGTGAGGACTCTTGTTGCTGAAAACTTCTACTGCCAAGTACATCATCTCTGAAAAGCCATCCACTCTGATGGGAAGTCCATAAAATGCAACCTCTTTGAATTATAAAGATTTACATTTTGGAAAGTATCTTTCCAACTGAAGTCAAAGTTACAGACTGTAGGGCAGTGGTCCCTGGTCGCTCAACTTCACTTCCAGAGGGCCAGAGGTCTGAATCCATCCTCAACAAAAACCACATCAGCTAACAGGGATACTCCTGCAGCTACCAGATTCCTCTTCATCATCTGCACAAAAACAGTGCCAGAAATAAGCATCATGTTGGTCAACACAGACCTCTTCCACAACACCCTTCGCCACAAAAAGCAACATTGCCTTCTGCTCATATGCTCCACACAGATTCTGGTGTCAGACCCTGCAGCCATCATCATTTGTGGCACCTAAGATACCAAGAGACAGAAAACTATCATTGCACTTGCAAGAAATCACCATCCCCATGCTCCTCCTGCTACTACCCCAGCTCACCTTAAATGCTCATCCAAGTCCAAAGGCAGCCTGCAAGACACCTGCAAAACCACAGAGAAGTCCTGACACTTCCAATCTACGAGGGGCCTGCCACAAACTGCAAAGGTTCTAGGGACAACAATGGCACTCTGTGAGCGATCAGGAAAGGCAATAAGCCATCCCATACCCTGAAAGGCACTGTACCTTATAACCCTGCCACTTTCCTGAGTAATACTAACACTCCATATACAGATGCATACAAGATACTCACCCTAACACCTGCTAGGTAACCTCACCATCAGTCCTACTAAGAGAGATTCTATCAGCAACTTGCACAGTATACAGCAAAACTGGTGGGAAAAAAAAAAGGAAGGTTCCCTCTTCAACAAAGTCAAGGATTCCAGGGAAACACAATGCACCTAGAATTAAAAAAAAAAAAAAAACAAAAAAAAAAAACAACTGCATACTATTGAACCATCTTGCCATTCCTGGGCACACAATACAAAATTACTGACTTGAGGGGAAGAAAAAAAAAAAAACAAAAAAACACAAACCAAAAAAACCACAAACCTACATACAAGTGTCACTTTCTACTACACATGGTACTGAACCTCGGCCCATCCTGAAACTCTTGCCTCAGACACCTCCACTTCTCTAAATGTCAAAACGCTTCTGCCCAAACAGCTGAGCCAGCTCAAAAGCGGCAAAGGACTAAAGGAAGAGCTCAGCACCAACACCAGAGAAACCCAGGAGCACAAAAAGCTCCCTGAGCAGAAGCTGTGGCTCATATACACCGGGCCCTGCTCACCATCCTTCCCACAATCACCTGGGAAAGGGGAAGGGCAAACCACCAGAAAGCATAAAGTCAGCTGGAGGAGCAGCAGGAGTGTTCTCACCTGCCTTAAATTTACAGTGTGCAAAGCACTAAACAGAGAAAGCAATCCTTACTGGAAATGGCAATACCTGGTCTTGTACTACAGCTACATCTATTGCCAGGGCCTTTCAGGGTCCAATTATCATTTCAGTATCATCCTCTCATTCTTGCTCACACAAATTTAAACACCTTTGCCTGATACCACATGCAGAACAGCACCTTTTGAGCTTACTGTCACCTTTTTGTTTCCTTCTTTTTCTAAAGATAACACAAAAGGATTGCTGGGTGGTATATTAATTCCACAATCCTTTTGGCACTCAGGATGATTCTTTAAGGTAAAGAATAAATCTCAATACATAACTTCATCCCATTTTTGCTCATGTCTCAAGAATAACATAAGTTGTAACAGGGTGTTATAATTTAGTGTCCAATTCACAGGCCACTTTTCCCCTTCATTGAGCTTATACAGAGGCCACCAATGATTACAATATTTAATCAAATCTTCTCTCCACATGTTGCCACCTGGAACATCCCCCAGCTGTTTCCAGTGTTTCAAAGTGTGCCCCAAAGGTGATTTTTTAGAGATTTCACTCAATTGCCCTGTTCCCATTATCAATACCTTCAATATACAAAAATCAAAATCGGAAAATCAAATATCAAAGCCTAAGTCAAAATACCAAACAGAATCAAGCAGAAATCTAAGGTCAAATCCAAAATCAATAGTCAAATCCCAAAGCCTTAATCAAAGTACCGAGACCAAACCAAATGAGTAGCTTCGCCTTCAACCAGCAAGTACCCTTTAACAGAGCAGTACTTCTACCAGAAGACCAGATTTTTAAGGATCCTTTTCTATGTCTTCCTTGCTGACTTCTCTTAGTCAGGCTTACAGGGAAGAGTACCAGACCAGAATACCAGAACCAGGTTAATCAAAAGAATGCCTTTGAATAAAATCTTACCAGCGGCCTTGGCTTGTGAGCCTGGGGAACGGGGATCAAGGGTCCCCCCAAGAAATCTCGGTGCCGGCTGAAGGTCCTGCAATCCTACATCCATCAAGTCTCAGAAGCCTCATCCCATCTGGGTCACCAAAGTGACACCGAAAAGCCGGTCGAAGAAACTCTCCAAGACGTGTTTTGGACTTCTAGAAAGCAGGCATTCTTTATTGCAGCGCTGGATGCACAGGGGATAATTCCACCTAGCATCCACGTGACAGCTTCAGCACAAACCGGTTACATGGAGTAACAATTACATATTAATCAGATTAGCATACATATACATAAAAATTATTGTAACTTATTATCATAGCACTGCCTACATCCGATCACATGTAATGAAGGATCCATTTGAGTCGAAGGGCTGCTTTTACGACCACCGACCCATTTGAAGTTCTCGTTGGCTGTCCTCAAAGTCTTTATTCTTGTCCTTGTTCTTTCATCTTGAAGCTTAATGCAGTTTCAATCATGTGTGGTCCGTTTCAACATTGTTCTCATCTAGAGTACAGGAACATCTAGTCCTAAGAGCAAAGAAAGGCAAAACTTAGGAGTAACTACTTCTACTAGTTGATTGCTCGGCTATACTTTTGTCTATTGTTTCAATTGTAGCGTTAGGATAAGATTTCCAATTGTTATTTACCAAATCTCACTTTTACAGTCACCTAGCAGCAAACCAGTTTCCACAGCTGGTACAAAATATTAAAACCATCAAAATATTTAGACGTACCATACAGAACATATGGAAATATGCTATCAACTCTGGTATTTTATGTGTCAGTTCAGGTCTGGTCTGGCCAACTTCCCGTAGCTCGTTTTCTTCCTTCTGGGAGTTTCCAGTTACCTCCAGTAATTCTCATACCACTTACGTTGGAGTTATGTCAACTTCTTGTTGTCTGGAAGACATTTCAACAGTGCTCCTTTCATTTTTTTTAATTTTTAGTTATTTTCGAGGTTAATTTTGGACCATTTTTTGTGGCCTTGGAGGAGTGCTTTTAAGTGCAGTGCGCCCTCCGGAAGACTGACACGAAATACCATGGTCCTGGGAGGACTGCCGGACCATAGAGGGCGAGTCCCGGAGGACTGAGGGGAACATCCGGCGTCCTGGAGGACTGCCGGACCATAGAAGGCGAGTGCCGGAGGACTGACGGGCACTTCCGGGACGCTCCTGATTGCGCAGCGGTTCCTTACTGGAGCGTTCACGGGCGCTCTCGGTGCCGCGCGCCCGCCCGACCCCGTTGTATGGTGGGCGAGGGCCGGTGGTCGACTCCGTTCGTGGCGAAGCAGCCGCTCCGCGTGGCGGAAGCCCGCCGGCGCTGCCGGTTGGTCCTCTGGAGGCGGGTCTGCAGGGCCCGGCGCCGGTGTTCCTCCCTGAGGGCGTTTCTCCGCTCCTCGGGGCCTCCCGCGCGGGCTCCGGCGGTAACGGCGGCCGTTGCCGCGGGCCGTGGCCGTTTCGCCCCGTTTGCGGCGGGCTCCGGCTGCGGGCGGCGCTGCTGCCGTCTCGGTTCTGCGTCGCCCCATCTTTCCGCTGCGGGGCTGCGGCGGGGGCGGGTTGTGATCACGCTGAGCGGTGGGGAGCGTCTGTTAATGACGGGGCGTGACCGAGCCGGGAGGGGGGAACACGCCCTAATTTGCATAATTGCGTTATTTGCGTATTTAAACAATACTTGCTATTTAATCAGTATTGCTAATGATAGGTTACAACGATCTCTTCTCATTACGATTCTGATCAGTAGTTTTTCTGAATTAGAACAGCAGTTACGACTATGTGAATGCATGACAGTCTAGTAAGAAAAAAGTGTAAAAATAGTAAGTCTCAGCACTGGTGCACCATTACTAAATGGAATGGTCCTTGGGTGCAATTAATTAATTCCTTCTATTTTATCTAACTCTTGAATTGGATAATATGGTATTATTTAAGTGGACCAATTAAATAGTTTAATATTATAAAATACAACGAATGAACGGCTCCCACTCAAAGAGTGCTCCATTTACTACTGCTGCAGGAAAAATGGAAAAGGAGACAAAGCGCAAAAAACAGACTGACACAAAAGGAAATGTTAATTACTATTCCAAATCACGATTTCAGATTATGAATTAGAAATCTAATTAGGAGTACTTTAGTTACCACAATTACAATAAGAGATTATTATAATAAACTGCTGCCAATTAGTATTTTATTTCTACTTCATAACTGGAAATTTTTATTATGGTAATACTGCTTGGGTATCGTTAATGCATAAATTTAACACTGCTGTTATTAAATAAATAATAGGTATTAATGATGCCCAATTAGTTTTCTAAATGTTTTTAAAACTAAATTTAACTTCTTGTTAATCAGATTTAATTTGCATTATTTTTATTTTAGCTCTACTTGAAAGTAATTAGTACCTGTGATTATTTCCTCCCCCCAGCAATGGTTTTGTTTGAATTTAGGCAGTCATGACTCACTCTTAGTTTTCTAATTTTACTTATATTTTAAATCTAAATTTTTTATTCTTTGTTAGTTCTGGTTGGGAATTGTTACTGCTTGGGAATTTTTTTAATACCTAAATTTAAACATAGCCATTATTTAATGATTCATTTTTATTTTTCTTTGTTTAAAAACCTAAAGCTTCGATTACTGTTTTGGTTCTAAGCGCGAGTCATTATTGCATCCAAACTTACTTACAGCTCTGTTATAATTTAAGCATTAAAGATTCCACATTAGTTTCTAATTCTATTTGTTTTAAAATTTAAAACTATTATTTTGTTTCTGATTTGGCATCATTAATGTTTGCAATTTATTTAATAATGGCTAAGTTTAGCTATTAATGAGTCCCAATCAGTTTTCTATCTTTATCACTTTAAAAGGATTTCTAAATTGTTAAATTTTTTAATTACAGATTGGGAATAATTATTGCCTGGTTCATTAAGTAATAGACACAATTAAATTTAGTCATTACTCATAAATAATATTTATTTTATTTATTTACACTCATCATTTTAATTGTTACTTTACTACTAAAGTGGATTAACTAGCACGCGTTTTGGGGGGGGGGGGGTTAGTATTAACTAGAGTTGTTTCTCTACAGGTATTACTTCCAATTAGTGCTCTATTATTTATATTCTGTTATTTGTAATTTTATTATATAAATTGGGAGTAATTACTGTCTGCAAAGTTTTAAGTAATAGCTAGAATAGATTATAGGCATTATTTACTCCCAAAGACTACTTAAGTTACTGTTATTTATTTTTTATTCTAAATGTTTTAAAATAAATAAGTAGTAAACATTAAAATAATAGAAGCCAAGAACTTTGGAATTCCCAGGAAAAACAACTGGAGCTCCTTGTCGTAACCAGAGATTGGACGATTTTGCACTTCAGCACTAAAGTTTGAAGCTCTGCAGAGAGCAACCCCTCTGAGCAAGTGACTCGGCCTTTAGCCGTCACCTGCTCTTCTCTAGCTCTGCCACCCATTTTTTTCTGGGAACCCCAAATTCCTCGGGGAATGAACACACGCGCAACAGATATGTGCAACACCACAGCACCAAATCGCATGGCTGTGCTACCACCACCAGCTGCACCCAACCATCACTGGTACACCAACAGGAGCCTCCAGCTGGCTCCACCAATAGTGTGTCCAACAAAACCCGCAATGCTGCCAAGACTGCGGTGACGCGATGGAAACTAATGCAAGCTTTGGCAAGGACAGACGTGTCACAGCAGGTACAATACATAATGCTGAAACACCATGCCAGTTCACCTTTATTTCAAAGGAGGAACGCACATGTGCCCACAAAGAGCACACAGAATTTTATTCTACATGAGACACATAGCTGTCCTTAGCATCTTCACAACTATCTCTTCACAGCAACATCATCTCTGTGATTTGGATTCCTGGCAGAAAATGAGGGAGCTCTGCACATTGCAGTGGGCCCTCACCTTCCACACCTGCACAGGAGAATAACACTTCAGCCATTATATGATACCAGAAACTAGAAAGCCCCTCAAAAGAATTTACAATCCTACACTCGAAAAAAACCAGTTATGCTCACCTGCTTCACAGCCCAATCCTCCTCTACACTGACCATCTACTTCAACTCCACGCACTCTTCAGCAGTCAGATCCCCAGTCATCTCCCCGTGGTCATTCACTACACTATATATGGCAGAGCAGGGGGGGGGGCGGGAAACAGCTGAAGGAAAAAATTTTTTTTAATCCCTGGCTGGGTTTTTTTTGTTGGGTTTTTGGGGGGTTATTGGGGAGGGAGGGGGGGGAGTTAATTAAGGAAAATGCTATTTCAACACCAAAGTCCAACCTGCAAGGCAAAACAAACAACACATACAAGGCCGGACACATTCAAAAACCACAACTCATTCAGCAGCCGCTGGCTCCACATCCATTCAGCTGTCTGCCCAACCCAACAAGTGGTCACCACCACATGTACAATGCTAGACACATTCACGTCTATTGCTGAACTTGTACCAGCACTACATTCTGGATAGGACTGAATGGCAAAGCAGAATTAAATCTTGTAAGAATCCTTCTCTAAAATATCTATAGTTGCAAAGTGAATACTGTAGATCACCAACAACAGTTCTAAGTCACTGAGACTTGCAGTTTTCTCCGACTCCCTTAACAGAAATAAGTCCCAAAGGACAGAACACATCAGGATAGGGTTGAAACAAACAAAAAAAACAATCCACACCAAAAAAACACCACATCAGAAACTGTATCAAACACCTTAAGTAACACGTAAGTGGCTTGAACAAAAATAAATGACAAAATACCTCAAGAGAGGTGTCAAGAAAGACAAGTGAGTCCACAGAGAGCAACACTAAAGTGCTCCTAAAAGGACTATGCAGGTGAGAGAAGGCCCTTTGAAGGCCAGTGGTTTTGATGAGGCCACTTGTCACACAGATTGATTCTGGTGCCTGGAAGGAAAATGGAGGGGACGGAGGGCACACAAAGGGTATGGAGGGAATCGGACAGCTTATCAAGGTGCCTGCAGTGCAAAGACAAGAGGATGGCTCCAGGGCACGCTGACCAACGGAGAGGACCTGCAGGGACTAGAGGGCATATGAAGGGCTCTGGATCACAAGAAAGGTAAACAGAGGTCTCTGGGGTGCAAGATACACAAACAGGTAGGTCCCCAGGCAACTAGAATGCAGGAGGGCAGCAGCTCTGGGGGTACAAGAAAGGTAAATGGGGCCTCTTGGGTGCCCCAAAAGACAAGCCCAGCTGTCCTGAGAGGAGTAGATGGAAATAGGAGGAGTTCTGAGGGGAGCAGGGGCAAACAAAGGGGTCTTAAGAGGGAATGAGAGGTAAAAATGAGGCCTCTTGGGATGTACCAAAAGCAAATGGAGAAGTTTTGAGTGGACCAGGGAGAAGAAAAAGGGGATTTAATGGGGCAAAAGGACAAATAGGCGCAGTGAGCCTGGAGGAACCAAAAGGCAAGCAGAGTAATCACGGGAATTAGAAGGAAATGGGCTTCTGAGGGAACAAGGCGGCAAATAAAAAGCTTGTGAGAGGCCCAGAAGCAAGTTAATGGGTCCTGAGGGGAGCAAATTGAAAGTTAACCTCTGAGAAGTCATCCTTCACTTTCATTCCACAGACAGCTGTCCTGTGGGCTCGGCACGCAACTTGGGGATCCCTGCCCAGGCAGTCCTGACCTGCAACACAACATGCACACAACCATTCTCGGGAATTCATGCAGTTTCATAACCTAAATGGCAAGTATGTCTCCAGGACAGCTTTGACATTGTTTTTTTCCCCTCCAGAGGACAGGAAGAAATTGCTCCTCCCCACAGTGCTGCCTCTGATAACGCACATCCATCCTCACCGTCTTGCTCTCTTCCTGCCGCTCTTTTCCAGTCGCTGCCCACCTCGAGCATCCAGGGCAATTGGTTCTCACCTGCATGGTCCTTCATGTCCTGCCCCAAGCCCCTTCTTTCTGCCCCACACCCAGCAGCCCAGGCACCCCCCCAGTACTCACCTGGGAGGATGCGGCTGCCAGCTCACGCAGAGCTGAAGGCAGGGAGAAGGATGTCCCCCACACTGCGCGCCTGGGCACAGAGCAACACAGCAGCACTGATGAAGCATCCCAGCACCGCAGTGACGGGCAGCAGAAGCCTCTGGAGCACGATGAGACCTTCAGATGGCTTCTGGAGCAAAGGACAGAGGTAATGGGGGTGGGCTGAAGGGCTGATAGGAGAGCTCAGAGAGAGGGCAAAAGGGGTGCTTCAGGACAGGAGGAAGGCCTCAGGAGAGGATCTCAGGAAACAAGAGGCTCAAAGTGCACTACAGGGACAAGAAGGGGCCAGAGAGACCAAACAAGGCTCGAGGACTCGGGAGGGGATCTGAGCAGAGAACACACATCCTCAGGAAGCCAGGGAACGGAGGCAGTCTCAGTGGCTCTTCATGCTCTGCGGCACAAAGGCGGCCTCAGGAGTGGTCCCAAGGAGACTAAAGGGGTCCAGAGGGAGTGAGAGGGGCAAAAGAAAGCTCTGGGACACAGGGATGCAGGAGGGGTTGGGATGACATTAGAGGAGTCATAGAAGGACTATACAGGCAGGAAAAGGCTCACAGGGAACAACGGCACCTCAGGAAAGCTTCTGTGTAACAGCACAGAGGTCCTAGAGGAGCTCAAAGACCAAAAGAGGGGTGGTCCAATGTGGTATATTAGGCCCAGAGTCTTTTCGGTGATTTTGGGGGTCCTTTATCAGTCGCAGTGCTGTCCACGTTTCCCCAAGAACATCCCCATATGCTGCACTGACAGGGCAGTTCTGCACTGTTGCCCCCTGGTACCACCTGTCAAAGCAGACTGAAACATAAGTTCACTTTTGAGCTTTTGCTGTTTATTGAGAACATAAAATCATGAAGAAGCACTGAGGATAAATCCCACCTTATCTTAAGGTTTACATGCTTTTATGCATTCAGACAAACCATAAATTCTCTAGATAAGGGAAAACTTGCTATGTGACTAGGATAGGTAACTTAAGGATACAGTTTAGGGATAGAGGGATAGAAAGAGAAAGATTAATGGGGAGCAGGACAGAGGGAGGGAGAGAGAAAAGGAGACTACGAAGAAGGAAGGGGAAAGACTGGGGCAGGGAGCAGAACATACAGAGAGAAAAAGGACAGGGAACAAGCCAGAGAGACTGTGAAAAAAAAGAAAGGGATGCAGATCAGAACAAAGATGGAGAAGTGTATTGGTGTTATGTGGCAAGGTTTTGGTAGCGAGGGGGGTTACAGGGGTGGCTTCTGTAAGAAGCTGCTGGAAGCTTCCCCTGTGTTCGAGAGAGAGCGAGCCCACACCAGTCGGCTCTGAGACGGACCCGCCGCCGGCCAAGGCCGAGCCAATCAGTGATAGTGGTAACGCCTCTGTGATAACATTTTTAAGAAGGAAAAAAGTTGGGAGAGTGAGAAACAGCCGCTGGAGAGAGGAGTGAGAACATGTAAGAGAAACAAGCCTGCGGACACCAAGGTCAGTGAAGAAGGAGGGGGAGGAGATGCTCCAGGCGCCGGAGCGAAGGTTCCCCTGCAGCCCATGGGGAAGACCCTGGTGAGGCAGGCTGTCCCCCTGCAGTCCAGGGAGGTCCACGGTGGAGCAGATCTCCACCTGCAGCCCGTGGAGGACCCCACGCCGGAGCAGGTGGGTTCCCGAAGGAGGCTGTGACCCCGTTGGAACCCCGCGTTGGAGCAGGTTCCTGGCAGGACCTGCGGATCTGCGGAGAGAGGAGCCCGTGGAGCAGGTTTTCTGGCAGGACTTGTGACCCCGTGGGGGACCCGCGCTGGAGCAGTGTGCTCCTGAAGGACTGCACACCGTGGAAAGGACCCACGCTGGAGCAGTTCGTGAAGAGCTGCAGCCCGTGGGAATGGCCCACGTTGGAGAAGTTCGTGGAGAACTGACCCCGTGGGTGGGACCCCACGCTGGGGCGGGGGAAGAGCGTGATCAGCCCTCACCCTGAGGAGGTGAAGCAGCAGAAAATAACATGTGATGACCGTAAACCCCATCCCTGTCCCCCTTGTGCTGCTGGGGGGGTTTGGTGGAGAAATCCGGGAGTGAAGTTGTGCCCGGGAAGAAGGGAGGGGTGGTGGGAAGGTGTTCTGAGATTTCGTTTTATTTCTCATTACCTTACTCTGGCTGATTTGTAATAAATTGAGTTAATTTTCCCTAAGCTGAGTCTGTTTTGCCCGTGACGGTAATTAGTGAATGATCTCTCCTGTCCTTATCTCGACCCGCAAGTTTTTGTTATATTTTTCTCTCCCCTGTCCAGCTGAGGATGGGGGAGTGATAGAACGGCTTTGGTGGGCACCTGGCGTCCAGCCAGAGTCAACCTATCACAAGAAGGAAAAAGCAATGGACTGTGAGACAGAGATGGAGGCAGAGAAAAAGGTCTGAGGAGCAGGACAGGATAACAGAGATAGCTGGCTGGATGAGGGGGATACAGCAAGAAACAATGAGACAGGCAGCAGGACAGAGACGTACAGACAGAAAAGATGGGGACAAGAAGCAGGACAGAGGGACAATGAGAGAAAAGAAGGGAGAGGGAGTTGGACAGAGATGGAGAAAGAAGCATTAGGGACAGAGGGACTGTTGTCATTTAACCCTGGTAGGCAGCTCAGCACCACACAGCTGCTCACTCTCTCCCCCCTCCCCCCACCCCCAGTGGGATGGGGGAGAGAACAGGAAGGGCAAAAGTTAGAAAACTTGTGGGTTGAAATAAAGGCAATTTAATAGGTAAAGCAGAAGTGGCATGGGCAAGGAAAGCAAAATAGGGAATTCATTCACTACTTCCCATTGGCAGCCAGGTGTTTAGCTATTTCCAAGAAAGGTGGGCTCCATCACACATAACGGTGACTTGTGAAGACAAATGCCATCACTCCAAACATCCCCTCCTTCCCCACAGCTTTTACTGCTGAGCACAATGTCATATGGTCTGGGATATCCCTTTGGTCAGTTGAGGGTCAGCTGTCCCAGCTGTGTCCTCTCCCAACTTCTTTCCCACCTGCAGCCTGCTCACTGGTGGGGCAGCATGAGAAACATGAGAAGGCGTTGATGCTGTGTAAGCACTGTTTGGCAATACTTAACACAGCCCTGTGTTATCAATGCTGTTTTCATCACAAATCCAAAATATAGCCCCTTACAAGCTCCTATGAAGAAATTAACTCCATCCCAGACAAAACCAGTACAGGGACAGACAGAGTGATAGGAGAAGGACACAAAGAAAGAGAAAAAAACCTCAGCAATGGGCAGCAGGAAAGAGGGAGAGGGAGGACAGTCAGAGGGATATAGAAAACTGGTGAGGGACAGGGAGCCAGAAGACAGGATGCAGAGAACAAGAGAGGGACAGGAAGCAGGACACTGGGACAGAGGGAGAATGAGAGTGACATGGGGAACAACAGAGAGATGGAGCAAGACAAAGACGGGAACAGAAAGCAGGATGAAGATGGAGCAATAAATAACAGGGAGACAGGGATAGAGAGAAGAAAAGCAGAAAAACAGAAAGAAAAGCAAAGCAAGAGATGAAAAAAGGGGAACAGGACAGAGCTGCCTGGGGGGGTAGGGGAGGCAGACCCCAGGGGATGGAGGCAGACCCAGATGCCTGGGTCCCTTGCCCATCCCGGGGACACGTGCACACGTAGGCCGGGGGGCAATGGTTACGTTAACAATAAGTTAAAACTACAAGAAACTGCAAACAGGCATGACACGACGCAAGAAGTGGGATGTGGGGGGGTGGGATCCCAGGGGTCCTGGGAGGGGCAGAGGGTCCTGGGGGTCCCAGGCCTGGGGAAAGCCAACAAAGAATTGGAAACAAGTAGGAACCAAAACCACTGAAAAGCAAGAAATTATACCAATGAAGAAGAGAAAATAAATAATAGTAATAATAATAAGAACAACAATAATAATAAATTATGATGATGATGACAATGGGGCTGCTATGGGGGGCTCAGCCTGTTGGGGCTGGGGGGCAGGTTGAGGGTTTCAGGGCTTTTCTGGCCAGGATGCTAGAACCAGCCAAGCAAAAGCACCCACCCCAGCAAGCTGAGGAGGTTGGGGCAAAAATACCTGTTTTAGGGTATTTGGAGAAGGATGGTGATGGGGGAGTGGGGGTGAGACCCCCCCAGGTTTGGGGGTGCTGGGGACTCGGGGGCAGCTGGACCTCCTGGTGGCCTCAGCCTGATTGAGAACACTTTAGTGCCACTGACCCTCCTAAAATATGCTGTGACCCTGCTTGGGGATCACAATCTCTGTCCCTGCCTCGAAACAACCAGGGGGGGCACATGACAGATTCCCACCCCCTGCAACTACCCGCCGGAGGGGCAGTTATGGGGGACTTCAGAGGAGTTTGGGGTTTTTTTTCATCTTCTCTTACAAAAATAGATGGGTTTGTGTCTGTTGCTCCAGGAGAGTTACTGCTCATTGCATTGGCCTCTCTCCTTGCTACCATTAGAAGTACTGTTATTATTATTTGTTCTTTCTCCCCAAAAAGCTCCCCCCCCCCCAAAAAAAAAATAAAAAAAGAAACAAGTGGAAGAAAAGAGGAGAGAGCGCAGACACCCCCTGTGGACTCCTGGGCTGGAGGGGAAGGGGGTACAGTCCCCACTTGGCACCAGCCTGAGGACAAAATGAGCCAAATCTGCCCCGGGCTGTTGGTGACCTTGATGGTGATGGGCTCAGCAGCACCCAGCAGCTTCTGCCTGGACAGTCTCACCCACTTCCATGCACTTGTCAATGCGGATGAGGCCCACCCCCTGTGACACACCTGTGCGTGGGGAGTCCGGGGTACAGAGCCCTGAGACTCTGCTACATTCCCACGGGACCCAGGTGTCCGAGGAATCCCTCCCGCCAGATACCCGACTGCCCACCCACAGGATCCAGGAACCATTCTCGAGCTCCATAGACCCTACCGGGGACCCAGGCATCTGGGCAGCCCCCCTCCCCCGTGGTGGGGGTCCAAGCATCCGGGCGCATATGTGACCTGGTTGATGACGATGTGGGAGGTGATGATGCGGCTGTACTGGGAAAAGAGCTGCTCTATATCCTGCCCCATCTCCTTGGGGAGGCCGCTCGTGTAGAGGTTGGCATTGTGGATGGAGACTGAGCTAGGCTGGCATAGGATACCTGGGGGGGCGGGGGGGGGGGGGGGGGCAGTCAGCCCCAGGGACCCAGCCATCTAGGCACCAGAACCACCTCCCACCCATGGGCCCCCCTTCAGGGAGCCAGGCATCTGCTCCCCCCCCCCCCAAGGGACCCCATGGTGTCCACCCCACCACCCCCCGAGGGATCCCAGCATCCGCACACACATACCCCCAAAGGACCCCCTTGGTGTCCATCCCCACCGAGAGACCCCGGCATCTGCTCCGCCCCTACCCCAAGGGACCCCCTTGGTGTCCGTCACCTCGATCTTGGTCTGCAGTTGAGGCCTTGTTGGTGTCACCCATCGCTGATGAAGCCATAGCCCAGGCTCTAGGCCTGTAAGTCTGCTTACACCTGCCTCCCTGCAGCTGCAGTATGGTTGCATCTGCAACAGGCAGCCATCCACTTTGGGGAGAAACCTCAGACCAGAAGGTGAGGAGAAAAGCCAGGGAAGATCAAATAGGTCCTCCAGGCAGACCCTGCCCTGCCTGATACCACTGCTGTGTGGTGCCATCTGCCCTTTCCCTGGTACCTTGGAGTGGCATCGTTATCAGCAGGCATGAGAATCACAGGTGCCCCAGGCAACTCAGAGGAGCTCTCTTGCCCTGGCGCTTGTCCACCACCAGCCAGGAGAAACTTGCCCCAGCCTGCCAGCCAAATTGCTGTGGCACCATCAGTCAGCTGTAGCACCTGTGAAGAAAAGGGCCAGGCATTTACCTCCTTATTGGCCATTAACCAAACAGCCCACCAGTACCATGCAACACGTGCTCTCTGAACCCAAAGTGACACGATTACTTCCCTGACAACCACCCTATCCTGCAACTTCTTCCACCTCTACCCCTGCTCCTGGCCTCCACTTTGTGCCTTCTCATTATTTCCTGAGCATTACTTGTTTCCACAGCTAGCTACAAGTAAGACAACCCCAGACCAGGAAGAAAACAAAACAAAAATCACAAAGCAGCGTTAAAAACATCCCTGAAGAAACACTGTCTGTGCAAGATTCAGGAATAGGCCATCAGAACACAATAAGCATAGAAGAGAACACCAGCCAGAAAAACCATACAACACACAACAGTGTAGCACAGGTATCCTGCTGGAAAAGAAGGGCCAGAGAATGCTGCTCATTAGAAAATCATTAGCAGTACTGACACAGCAAGATGGCTAACCCAAAAGACCTAGGTCATGAAGATGACAATGCACCTGGCACAACACAAGTGCAGACAACTAGGCAAGATGGATCAGCAAGTACTTCCCACTGGAGAAAGGTCAGCAGAGCTGAGAGGGCAGTCATCAAGATGGCCAGACTGAAAGACTTTGGCCAAGGTGACCACAGTACAGACATCAGTACAAGCAGGTGGGAAAGGACCAGAGAGTGCTGCCTCAGAGAATCAAGCCAGCAAAACAAAGATGACCAGTGGTAAGAAAGATGGACAGAAGGGCCTACAAACCTGGTGTGCTATGATACAGCACTCAACAGAAGACACACCTGATCTGTGCAAGGTCTGGGTTGCACTGAAAGGCACACCAAGGGCTCTGGGGCACATGGAAAGGCACACTGAAGGCCACAGAAAGCACAGCCTCCCATGCCTCCCAAGAGCTAGCAAACAAACCTGAGACAACCAGAGCTAAGACAGCTGGCAAGAAAAGCCTATGACACAAGAACACCACAACACAAAACTCACTGCTTCAGCATGGAGAGCAAGACAAGACATCTGATCCGTGCAGAAGGGATTGGTGATTTCAGCTGGTGCTCGCGAGGTAACTGTTGTGGTGGCACAATGACGCATATATCATGAATTTCAAGCAGCAGGAGTAATGCAAATAAGAGCTTGCAAGTCAGAACCCCCATAGGCAAGACAGATGAAGCCTGACAGGTACCACAGATGGCAAAGAGAAGCAAAGAAAGGCCAAGAGCCATCCTGTCAGGCCTACCCTCCCTCCCCACCTCCAAACCCCTCTCTCCCGTAAGGCTCCCACCTCACTATATGGACTCTGTCCCCAGAAGGCGCTCCCAACGGCTGCCTCCTTTCACCCACCCACTCTCAGCTCTGCCTCCATGGCAGCTTCTCCAAAGCCTCCCCATTGACAGCAGCCTTCCTCTCTGCAGCCTGCCAGTGTTCTCCCACTACAGCTCCACAGCCCCGGTGCCCATGTCACCAAGCGTTAGACTTGTTCAGCCCCACCGAGCCTACAGATGGCGCTTGCTCTCCCCTGCTGAGCCTCACTCAGTCCTCAAGCACAAGACGTGCTCATTATTGAGGAGAGACCCAGTGAAGGAAGCAGGAAAGAAAAAACAGGGCACCACTAGGAAGAGATCTGGCCGGGAGCACGGCACGCTGCCCCAGCTCCCTCCATCCCACGCGCCTTTTCCCGTGTGCCTGGACACCTCCATCGACACACATCAGCCCATGAGCACAAACTCAGCTTTTCTTATGAACTTGGCTTCTCTTCTGTCGTCTTCTTTTTATGATTACAGGTCCACCTGAGAGAATCCTGTATTTTGTCCCTTCCCAAGAACAATAAGCCTAGAGCAACCAGTGAAAATTTTCTAATCCCTCTCCCAAGAAGGTAAGGAAAAGGGCCGCTTATCACCGCTCATAAATGAGACCTGCCTCCCGCCTCCCTCTTCAGGGTTACAGACCTCTGCTTGCCCCCAGCAGAGCCCCCACATCCGGGGACGACGGCACCTCTCTTCCCTCGGGCTGCGGCTTCCCCCGCCGGCACAGCTAAGCCACATCGCCTCTCTCACCACGGAAACCCGGCACCGCTACGGTACGTTTCGCCCCGCACCGCCGCACCCGCCGGGACCAGCTCCGCACCGGGTGTCAGAGGCGGCTTTTCTCTGCTTCTTCAGCTCTTTACCCCCGCCCCCCCATCAACGCACAGCCGAGCCCTCGCGATGCCGGCAGGGCAGCGCGACGCGGCGGCGGAGCGGCCGCCAGCCCCTTCCCGGCCGCCAGCCCCTTCCCAGTCGCAGGCGTCCCGGGGAGCGCTGCGGAGGCCGGCCCGGCGCCGGGCGGCGCGGCGAGCGGCGGGCGGGAGCGGCCCCCGGGGGCGGGGCTTCCCCGCCCACGTCCCATCGCGTGCGCGCCCGCTCGCTGGGGTCTGAGGCCGAGCCCCGCCGTGGAAAAGCCTGTTCCCGCCGCAGGCCCGAGAAGGAGCGCGGGCGCCCGCGGTAACCGCCCGGAAAACAGACCCGCAGGCCACGGAGGAGGAGCGGGAGCAAGCCCTGGAGACGCTGAACGCTCCCTACGGGCCTGAGGTGCAGCCTCGCAGGGCAGCGCGGGCCTCGGGACCCTAGGGAAGGAAAGGAAGGGGAAAGGCCCACAGCCCCCGGGGACCCACCCCAGCCGTAGAGACCCTGCAGCACCTGGAAAGGCCCGGAAAGCCCCCAGGACTTTGGCAGGACACCTTCACACCCTGAAAGGACCCCAGTCGGTCTGAGAACAGGCCCAGGGACCAGGAAAGATGCTCTTGAACATGACTTGGAGGTCCTGGAAAAGCCCAGAGAATCTGCAGGAGCCTTGGAATAACTGGGAATGCCCCAGCACACCTCAAGCAGCACAAAGACGTCCACTCAGAGACCTGCAGAACAGCCCCAGTGATGTACTAACGGCCTGGAAAGAGCCCTGGAGTATCTCCAGAGACACCAGGGTGGCCTAAACCACCCAATTTACAGGTTTGAAATGCCCACTGCTGCCCTGAAGACACTGAGTGTGCCCTTAGGGCCCTTAGGAATCCCAGCCAGCTGGCAGAAGCAGCAAAGCAGCTCTCAGAACACTGGAGAACATGTAGCAGCTCAGAGCAAGCAAAAGGCCACCCAGAGACCCCAGAAAAGCTCTAGAGCAACTCCAAACACACCTAGACAGTCCTGGAGACCCTACAAAGAGTCCCCAGCACTCAGAGCAGCCCTAGAGGTGCCAAGGTGGTGCCCCGATGCATAAGGAAGGCCCAGAGTAGCCCCCAGACATGCCAAGATGGCCTGAAGAAAAAGCCTCAGATCCAGGTGTAGACCCAAAGGCACAGAGCCATACCTTGAGACTATACCTCCAGGTGTACGTGGGTCTCAATGTGCTTCTGCCAGTGCTTTTGTTCGATGCTGCCAGGTCTGCAACATGGAGGCAGCACTGCCCTTCCCCCCCCCCCCCGCCCCCCCCAAACCCCTGCAGTGGGAATCAGTATGTGGTTGACCTGTGCAAGATATGCTATGGCTGGTTCCCCCATCCAAAGGGGGCGGGGGGGGGGTGTTGCTTCTGCAGGGCCAGGCACAAGTAGGTCTTGGTCCCAGATGGACCAACAGAAAGAGGGAGAGGGCAGGGGGGACCGTACGGCACCTGGCACAGGGGGTCTAGCTTGGAGCCCATGTGCAGGGATAAAAAAAAGCACACAGTTCACACTCCCCTGAGAAAGGGTTTAATGGGGAGGGGAGGCACTGCTGTTTCTTTCAAACAAAAGAAAGGCTGGGGTAACACCCATAAGAAAGACATACACATAGGCACACTATGTACAGAGTGACACAGGCAGTGCCAGGCACCCCACGCCCCTCCCCCCCGTGATGGAGAACTGCCTCCCCCTTCTCCCTCCTTAAGCAAAATTGAGGGGAGGGGGGTGTGGGCTTGCCAAGCAAGGAGTGATTGCAGTCCTGACAAAGACTTGGATTTAAGGCAGGGGGAAGGGGGAGCGCAGTGGGAACATAGGGATGGGGCCTGCCCACAGGTTGGGGAGAGTGGTGCTCTTTGGTTTGGATACTAAGACTTGCACAGGGCCACCTTGTCCAGAGGGCCAGGGAGGCAGGGAAAGGTTCCAGGCACTGGAATGGAAGGGCTCAGTAAAACCAGTTCCTTCCTGGCAAGAGGTGACCTGAAGCACCTGATCAGGGTTGCAGCTTTGTCTGGGACCCAGCAATGTCCCTCCTCTGAAAGAGCCTGACACTCACAGACTGGAGGAGATTCCAAGGGTGTTTCTCCCCTCTTCACCCCCTCCCCACACCAGGCATAAATCTGCATGTGAGAAAGCATTTCACGCCTCTGCCCAAGTGTGTTTTGCCCGCCCCCAGTTGCAGACATGCCCACCTGATGGCTGGTACCTCCTAGTTAGGACAGGGAGTTGAGGAAATGGCTCTCCCCAGCCAGAGTGCTCAACATGGAACTCATGTCACCCACAGCCATGTTGGCACCGCCAGATGCAGGAAGCAGGAGGCTACCAGCAGGGGTTGGGGGCCCAGGCAGCAGTGCGGGTGCCTCTGGATCTTCCACAATGGCAGCAAAGTCAAGGTGCGTATTCTCCAGGTCCAGGGAGTCCAGGCTGTTGGCCACCTGCTCCTCTGAATCCAGGTAGTAATATGAGCTGCCTTTGAGTCCTTCCAAGCCCCCACCATAATGCCCGGGACCCCCACAGCTTGCTGCCATTTGGCCCAGTAGCTTATGCCCACCTTTGCCCACATGTGCGCCCTGGCCTGGGTAATACAGCAGGGCATTCCCGGGACCCTCAGGTGTGGGGCGGGCAGGGGGCAAGCGAAGTATACGCCGGGAGCTGGCTTCCACTCCCTCATAGGAATGACTTGGCTGAGCCAGGTTGCCTGCATAGTTCAGACTGTTTTGGTGACCAGGTGGTTTAGGGCCACCGGGTGGGTGTGGCACCATCTCTGGGTTGAAGCATGGGGCATTTAGGAGGTGTTGGGTCTCTGCCAGACCCTGGAGGTGATCTGGTTTGGCTTGGTAACCAGAGTACTTGGGGCTGAGGTACAGCGGTGCTTGCATGGCTTGGCACTGCCCAGGTTCACTGCCCAGCCCCATGCCAGTCTCCCCTCCCTTGGAGGCTAGTTGGTCTCCCCACATCAGAGCCTGCTGAGCCTGCACATAGCTACGGACCATCACTTCTTTGGTCTGCATGGTGGGGGTCTGGGCTCTTCTAGTGCCCAGGCTCGACATGCCCATGTAACTGACAGGTGCCTGTTCCTCGGCCTGGTAACCACCAGGCCCTACATTCATGGCTTGGCCAAATGATGCAGGAGGCTGCATGGGCCCAGCAAGCTTGGTATTCTGGCAGGGAGCAAGTGCTGGGGTAGGTGCTGGGTAACGCTGCTCAGATTTGATCTGTAGGTGGTTAAGCCGGTGCCCCGCAGAAAACCCACTGTCCTGGCATGTGCTCACAAGTTTGGGCTGCTGCCCACAAGAACTGGGTAGTGGGTACTCAGTACTTTGATGGTGACAGTGTGGCCCAGACATGACAGCAGCAGAGGCACTGATGCTTGACTGCACAGAACTCATTTTCAGATTGCCTTGGGGAGGTTCATCCCAAGGAGCTGGTATGGTCCCGTTGCCAGCATGCATACTCGCAAAGTGCTGGTTCATCTGGCACTGAGGGAAGGAGAACTCAGACGGAAGCAACCCCTCTTCCATGTCCCCATGCCCTCCTAGGTTCAGCTGCATACCCCCCATGGTCCGGCGAGTGCTGCCATAGAGGCCTTCACGGTGGAGCTCCACACCTGTCCCCTGGCATGGGAAGCTCTCCTCGGGGTAGTTCAAGTACTGTTCCATCTCTAGCAAGCCAGACTCCATGCCTGGGCCAGGGCCCTCTATGCTCACACTCTCCAGGAAGACATTTTCACTGATGCTGGGTGGGCGTGGGGAAAAGACATGGCGCTGAAGATTGGCATCAGAACCACCCAAGGGCTGCAGAGCAGTTCTGCCCACTCCTGGCACGTTCACATTACCCATGCTCTGAAAACGATGCACCTTGGGCACAGCATGAGGGTTGGCTGCGGTCCGGGCTGGGTCGCTGGCCCGCCGCACACCATTCCGAGGTACCAGGTGAGGAGGAACGCTGCCTGCATAGCCAGGGTAGTCATTGGAACTGTGCCTTCGCAGCAAACCGTTTGCAAGGAAGCGGGGTTCGGCTGGCCCAAGGTAGTCCCCAGGTAAGCTGTTGTGGCCACCCATGCCCACCCGCTCCATGTTGGGCAGTGGGGTTGGGGGTGGGCCACCAGTGGCTGCAGCATATTTGGCCTTGAGACGGTAGCGCTGGGCTGGGGTAAGGCTGCCCACACCCGGCAGCCCTCCACAGTGGCTGGCATCACTGGAGCGTCGCGACTCGTCCGGAGAGATGGGGTCATAGCCGTCTGCCAGGCCTGCCGCACTGGGCATTGCCCCTGCCTCGCCACCCAGACATGGCCCAGCCAGGTACGGGGACACCAGGGATGAGCGCCGGCTCACGGTGTAGGCTGAGCTTACAGTACTGGTGGCGCTGCTCCGGCGCTCGTTCAGCGGCATGCCCACCTCTGTTGCCGACAGCTCCGCGATGCGCCGGTGCGAGGCAGCTGACGGCAGCACGGAGATCCCAGGCACCTCCCCAGGCAAGCCTGAGGAAAGAAAAGGAGGAGTTACATCAAGGCACTCAGGACACAGCATAGCACCGGTGGTCAGAGGAGAAACCAGGATGTGGCCTCTCCTGTGGTTAGTGCCTGCTAGGACAGGAAGCAGATTCAAGTGGTGGCAACAAAGAGGGGGCAGAAGATCATTTAGAATCACTTAGGTTGGAAAAGACTTTTAAGATTATTGAGTGCAAAGATGGGGTGCAGCCCAGATGTGGGGGTCCACCACCAGGGAAAGGAAGGTGAGGAAACTTCTCCGGATGCAAACCAGACCTCTCCTGACACAGTGCCCATAGGACTGGCCCTGCATCCGGGTGGGAGGGAACCACAGTCTCACCGGCTCCAGGGATGGCTGGCAAATTCAGGCCCTTGGTAGCTGACGGCTTCCTCATCTGCTTCAGTTTGTCAATGCGAAGATTTTCTAGTTTGTGGAGGGCCATGAGCCCAGAGGTACCCATGGGCTCACCGGGCACCACATCCTCCAGTGTGGACAGATCCTCGTAGCTCCCACCCGCGTTGCCTGCCATCTCCACACCACTGTCATTATTGGTGGTGCTGCCAAGTGGGGAGTGGTCGCTGCTGCACGATGACTGCCCACCTGGGCTGGGCTGCGGCTTCTAGGGGGTACCCAAAACATTAACCAAGGAAAAGGGGGTCAAATATCCACTACACACTTAATGCAACCTGCCAGGTGTGGAGATGAATCCCCTACCACGCAAACTGACTCCTCGACAGGCCTGGCCAGGCCTCCCTCCATCATCACACCCCCAGCTCCTTACCAAGGCCAAGTCAGGCACTAAGAGTTTGCTGTCATCCTTCCGGGCCTCAGTGAGGCCATTTGCATCTTTCTCTTGCTTCATGTCTGGGGGGCCACTGGGGGTGGGCAGCGCACGGCCTGGCACCACATCTCCTCGGTGCTTCTTGGTGACATGGGCATCAGGGCCATGCACTGTCTTCACGTGTTTGCGCAGGGAACTGGGGTCTGTGTAGCGTTTGGTGCAGCCTGGAATCTTGCACACATAGGGCTTCTGTTGGGGAAGAAAGGTAGGCACGTTGGAGGGAGGGCATTAGCTCCAACCAGAGACCCCTCCCAACAAAGTAGCAGCTGGGCATGAAATAAATTCCCCTTCCCTCCCTCTTGAACAGGCCCGAGAACTTGGGGAACTGAGGGTAGGAAGGGATCAAAGAGGCTGGGTCCCCTTGCAGGCAAGGAAGAACATAAGGACGGTGCTCCACAGGAGTAGGGCAGGAAGTAAAGGGACACTGGTGGGAATGCAGGTGACCAAGGAAGGGAGCAAGGGGCCGTGCTTTATTAGAGCAGGCAAGGAGGGAGTTGGGACACACAGAAAAAAACCAGGGATGCAGGGACTTCTCAGGGTACGGGACTAATCGGGAGGCATACGGGGAGCCAAAAGGGATGCGAAGAGCCCCAGATGGGTCTGTACCTCATTGGAGTGCGTGCGGTTTTGATGCTTGGCCCGGTCAGAAGCATTGGAGAAGGCCTTGTTGCAACCCTCGTGTTCACACACATATGGTTTTTCACCCGTGTGTGAGCGCAGATGTGTCTTGAGGTTCTCCAAGCGTGAGTAGGCTTTGTTACAGCCCTCGAACTGTGCAGGCAAGCAGGGTGAAACATGCCACACGCCTTCAACAGACCCTGTACCACATCACCCCCATACTACATACCCACGGCACATCTGCCACGGACATGTATCACGCCTACCAGCCAACGCGCAACGCACCCGCCCTCCTTCAGATGCATGTCTTCGCACCACCGTGACGCCCTTTACCCTTCTGGCTTATGTCACGCCACCTCACTATGCACTGGCCACGTGGTTGCGCTGCTCCCAGCCTGCTACATACCTCTTTACCTCATGTGCATCTCTGCCATGCCATTGATTACAGCGGCTCTAGCCTGCTACACATGTACCCCATTCTATCATGTACTACCATGCTCCTGACCAGCCCGCCTGTCCCACCTCATTTTCCCCACCACATGTCCCCCTCAATGCCGTTAACCAGACAGGCCAGCTCGCAGCCTGCCCCAAGCTCTGCCTGGTGCAAGGCACCACAGCTTAGCTGAGGCTTTACAAAGGCTCGTGCCAGCTCACCGTGCATTTGTGAGGTTTCTCGCCTGTGTGACGTCGCATGTGCACCACCAACATGTACTGAGCCTTGAAGGGCCTCTGCTCCCGGGAACATGCTGCCCAGTGGCACACAAACTCCTTCTTCTCCCCGTGGATATGCTCATTGTTGATGTGCTGAGGAGAGAGGGGCATCACTGGAGGGCATCAAAGGTCAGGGAGATACAAGTGTCTTAAGAAAGTACCACGGGAGAAATGGACATAGAGGGACTGGGATGTCAGGTGGAAACACCAGAGGTTAGGGGAAAATAAGAGTGGTCAGCTGGTCTCTAGAGGCGGCAGGGGATACAGGAGATGGCTGGGGTCTATTTTGGGAGGACCAAGAGAAGACATAGGGGGTCTGAGGGGTGGTCAAGGGGATATAGGAGAGCTGGAGTGTCTGGAGTGAGACAAAGAGCAAAGGAGGAAGTCTGGATGTACGAGTGGTTCAGGAGAGCTCCTCCAGGGGTAAGGAAGGCCGGACTAGGTGTTCGCCCTAGAGACATGGTATGGGAGGGTCACAAAGAACTTGCCTACAAGTAGAGGATATGTGTTCCTCCTCTCCTAGGGGCAACTTCTAACACTGGGCATCTGTACAGTAAGTTCTCAGAATGGGGTCAGGGGGAGGGGAGTGGCTCACTATAGGACAGTCATAGAGTCATGGGTTGACACAGGGGGATGTCCACCAGCAACCGGAGGGCAGGTTCTGGGACTGGGTGTACCCAGGCAGGACCTAACTCACATGCACCAGCTGCTCCTGCGTATCGAACTCCTTGGCACAGCCATCCCAGTAGCAATTGGTTTCATACAGAGTCTCAGACTCAGGTTTCCCATCCTCCTTCTCCAGATCTTCCCGAACATCAAGCATCCCCAGCAAGGGGTCCTGGGGGAGCGCAGCCAGATGAGCACTCTCAGGTACGACCCTTCATGCTTCCTGTTACTGGGAATGGTGACAGGGAGGAGCATAGAGCCCTGGGGAAGTGGGGCATCTCAAGGCTGGGGGAGTACCTGGGTGCCTGTGGAAGCTGGACTGGAGATGTCACCCTCAGATCTCTCCTCTGGGTATTTGAGAGTCAGAGGGCTGCTGAGGTTCCACTCCAACTTTAGCTGCTACCGGGGCAGGGGGGAAAGTGGAAAGCAGTCAGCACTGAGATGCCCACTGGACCACCGCTTATACGCGACGCACCGCTCATACGTATGCAAGGCCCCCTTACCTGGCAGTGTTTGAGGGTCCCACGAGCTGGGGCATGGTGCAGGAGCCCTGGCCGGGTGGACAGGTGTTCATGGGAGCTACATGGGGCAGGGGGCGGGGGGTGGCTGTACAGGTGGCCTTGGCCCTTCTGCTGGCCCGGTGGACTCTGGTACCCCAGCGACGGACTGCAAAGAGCAAGATGGATGAGCAGATGACACCATCAGAGGACAGAAGTTTAGGTCTTCTGAGCCACAGATCACAGGTGTCTGAACACCCAGCCACTCCTTCCCTAACCCACCGTCCCACTCTGCTCCCGCCTTCCCTAGCCCTCATACCAGGCACTCCGCAAGTTGGGAATCGGCATTCAGGCTCCCAGACTGACAGGCTGCATGCATGCCAGTGGGGCTGAAATCTGGTGCCCACCTGATGGTGCTGATGGAGAGGTGGCCGTAGGAGCCACTGGCAGAGGCGCAGCGGGAGTTGATGAACGCAACGAGGGAGTTGGGTGAGGTGCGGATTACCGTCTGCAGGTCAATGCTAGAGTCTGACAGGGGTGAGATGGACAGTGCCCGCTTCTTGCCCAGTTTGCCTGCACCACGGGGCGTTGAGAACCGTGAGCCTGGGATGGCAGCAGAGAGTGGGGAGCACTCCTCTCAGCATGGGTCCCAGGAGGCTGAAGAAACCCCCAAGGACACAAGCCTGGTGCTTTGGAGCCTGGAACAGTACCTTGAGTGTGCCAGTTAGCTTCTGATTTAGAATAGAATAGAATAGAATAGAATAGAATAGAATAGAATAGAATAGAATAGAATAGAATAGAATATTTCAGTTGGAAGGGACCTACAATGATCATCTAGTCCAACTGCCTGACCAATTCAGGGCTGACCAAAAGTTGAAGCATATTGTTAAGGGCATTGTCCCAATACCTCTTAAATACTGACAAGATTGGGGCATTGACCATCTCTCTAGGAAGCCTGTTCCAGTACTTGACCACCCTCTCGGTAAAGAAATGCTTCCTCATGCCCAGTCTAAACCCCCTCTGGCACAGCTTTGAACCATTCCCATGCATCCTATCACTGGATACCAGGGAGAAGAGATCAGCACCTCCCTCTACTTCCCCTCCTCAGGAAGCTGTAGAGAGCAGCTCTACCTACCCCTCAACCTCCTTTTCTCCGAACTAGACATACCCAAAGTCCTTAGTTGTTCCTCATAGGACATGCCTTCCAGCCCTTTCACCAGCTTTGCTGCCCTCCTCTGGACGCATTCGAGTACCTTAACATCGTTCTTAAATGGTGGGGCCCAGCACTGGACACAGTACTCAAGGTGAGGCCGCACCAATGCTAAATACAGAGGGATAATCACCCTTTTTCACCAGCTGGTTATGCTGTGTTTGATGCGCCCCAGGATACGGCTTGCCTTCTTGGCTCCCAAGGCACACTGCTGGCTCCTTTTGAGCCTGCTGCCAACCACCACCCCTACATCCCTTTCCGCAGGGCTGCTCTCCAGCCACTCCTCTCCCAGTTCATACTCGTTGCTGGCTTGTTGCTGGCTTTGGGCTGTGGCAAGGCTGGAAAGCGTCCCTCCTCCCTACCACGGCCATCAATGTTCCCAGGGGGTACCTGAACCTCTTGACACACACGTACTCCCTGCCACGGCTGATATCATCCCAAGAAAAGTGCCTGATCCCCTCGGCCACAGCCAACACAAATCATCCTGTTCACACTGGCATGTTCCAGGGAAGATACCTGAAACCCCAGCAGTCCCCTCCCTCATCACAGGCATCACTGTCTCTGGGACTGCCCAACGCCCTCAGCACACACACCTGCACTCCTGACACAACCAACACAATCCCCAGGAGATGCCTGAACCCCTACCTACCCCATGCCCTCCCAAGACTGCAGACTTACCATCACCACCGCCTGGGTGCTCGGTTCCTGCCACCAAGCCATAACCACGGTGACTGCTCGTGAGGTTTGACTGATGGCATAAGGGGAAATCAAGTCCTGGCAAAGGGGAGGAGAAAGACGGGAAGACTATTAGGGTGGATGGCACGACGGGGAGAGGAGATCCCCAGAGCATCCCTGAACCCAAGGATTACATCTGAAGTCAGGTGCCCCTCGCGCCTGCGCCAGGCACCGCTCGGGCCCAGGCACCGGCCAGGACGAAGGGACTACGACCGACCTTGCGGCCCCGGAGCCCCTGGGGCTGGTCCGTGGGGCGGGCGCAGGCAGCAGCGCTCAGCATAGCCGGTGGCTGGGGGGCTGACGGGGTTGAACATGTCGTGGCGTGGCCTGGCCGGGCTCAGGAGCGCATCTGGTCCTCGCCGAGGGGCTGGAGCCGGTCGGGGCCTGAGGATGACAAGGGTGGGCCGGCGTCCCTGCCCGCCAGCCCCGCGCCCCTCCGGGACCCCGCGCCCGCCAGGGGGCGCCGCAGCGCAGCCGCGGGCCCGCCCGGGCCGCCCCCCGCCGCGGCCGGAGCCCCCCCCACGGGCACGAAGGTTCTCCCAGGGCCCCCGCCTCGCGCCCCCCCACCTCCCACCCCACGTCCACCCCCGCCCTGCCCACGGCCCGAAACCTCCCGCCGCGGCCCCGCACCCACCCGCCCAGGGCGCACAACCCTCACAGACCTCTGCCCCGAGCCCACGGCAAAGGGGAGTCCTGAGGGCACCTGCCGAGGCGGGAAGCGCAGGTGACAAAGGGGGAAACCTTGTCGTCCCCCCCGTTCGGGGGCGCAGACGTGAGGGTCCTAGGCGGAGGAACTGGGCTAGAGGACATCCGATGCGGCGGCAACCACCAATGAACGTCTGTGTACCCAAAAGCTTCGGGGACCCCCACACTGCCGGCGTGGCCCCTGGCATTTTCCCTTGCCCCCTCCCACACGTACGCATCCTGGTGCTCCCTTGCCATCGGGGTGGCCCCCCCTGCCCTAAGGGCTCCCACTTTCTCCCTGGAGGTGGGGGCCGTTCCTCACCTGGGGCACAGGCCTGTATATACCTGGAAGGGAGAATGGGCGGGTGCAAGGGAGATGTCTGCAGGGCCAGGGTGCAGTCCCCCACACCCCTCTCCTCCCTTGCTGACACTGCAGAGACATAAACCGTGAGGGAAACTGCATGCCTCTGGCGAGCTGGGTGGAGGCAGGAGGTACAAGCCATGGCAGCTCTGTGTCACCACAGCCACCTGGCCAAACAAGGAGGCCGTCTGCCACCCCCTCCAAAGCAAGTATGTCTGTCCCCATGCCCGCAGTGCCTGGCAAGCCCCCAGGCCTCTCGTGGCACCAGCACAGGGGAGTTAACACACCCTAAGCACAAGGACCGCGGTACAGATCAGACCATTGCCCAGTTCAAGGCCACCTCTGATAGCTTAGCACAAGCTGTGACACTGCTGCAGGGCACCCTGTGGTCACCCATCACAAGCATCCCTTGTGATCCCATACTGACTTAGAAAGGTGCCCTCGTGCTTGGCACTGTACTAAGAGGGTCCTGTCCCAGCAAGAGTCCCAAGCCCACTGCAGCGTTTGTTCCAGGGGGGATGAAATACATATGTGTGCACCCAGACACCCACACAAACATCCACGCTCAAGCACACACATCGATGTAAAAATTGCAAGCCCTAACTGCCAAGAGGGGAAACCAATGCACAGAGGGTTAGAACCATCCTTGGTCAAAGGACCCAAGCTGGCACCCTGCTCTGCCCTCCTCATGGGTCCTTGCAGCATCTGCAGGTCCCACCCAGCCCTGTCTTGCCCATGGGTCCCCACCCTGCCTGCAGGTCAAAACCCTGCCCTGTCCCACAAACACATCGCACCCCTGCCCACAGGGCCCAGCCCAGCCCGCTATCCCATTCGTGCCTGCAGGTTCCTGCCCTGTGCCTGGGTCTCATTTCCACCTGCTGCTCTGCCTGGCCCTGCCCATGGTCAGATCTCCAACGTAGCTGTGCCTTCGGCCTCTGCACCCAGGTCCTGGCCCACAGCTCCATCCTCACCCATGGTCACTGTCCTGTCACGAGACCTGTGGGGGCTTACAGGAAGGACAGACGCTCTGGAAGGAGAAACAACCACAGGGGCACATGTGGATGGCGCTGGGAACAAGGCCTCGTGCCCCCCTCAGCCTCCCCTTTTGAAAGACTAAGGGAATCGCCCCAAACAAGGGGTCTGGGGGAGTGGGAGCCCCTCACCCTGCTGGGAAAGTGCTGGGTTGCATTTGGAGCACGGGGGGGGGCAGCAATTCTTCCGCATGAGTTGCCCCTTTGAAAGCTTGTCTCGGGGCTTTGTGAGAGTGTCAGCCAGGAAGAATGGAGGGGGGGGGGGGCAGCAGGGCAGGCAAAGGGGGAGGGAGGCACCCAGGAAGGTGGTGGTGCTGGGGGAAGGCAAGGGAAAGAGAGACAGACGAGTAAGAAATGGGGGGGGGGCGTGCAGAGGGCAGATGAGGGGCCGCTTACCTGCCTGCTGGACCAGGGCCTTCCAGCAAAGATTGGGAATTAGCTCCAGGGGAAGCCTTCCATCTGCCCCCTACCCCAGCCACAACATCTAACAAAGAGAGGGTTTGCAAGTCCCTCACAAAAGTTTGTCTAGTTGTGGAGTCGGCCACAGCACACACCCCCCAGCCCCTTGTGCATACAGCTAGTCACATGTACGCAGACACACACATGGATGCATGAACATACGTTTGCACATATCTGGAGAGGCACATGTGCAGCTGGGAGATGATGGGGGGTGTTGGTATTCGGCAAAGCCAAAGCCCCTTGTCTCTCCCTCCCGAGAATCATCACCTGAGCTCCCCCAGGCCGCCCCAGAACCACAGTCTTAGCCCACCAGCTGCCTGCTCTATATGGGAGCAGGCAGGTTGCTACCATGCAGTGCAGTAACCATATGCAGCCATCCCAGCCCAAAGGGGAGTGGGGCTGTGCCTGCCCAGACAGGCGCACCCACCTGCTGCAGTGGCAATAGGACGACAGGCTCTGTCCTGGGCCCAGCTGGCTTCCATCAGCCTACAGCTGCCCACCCCAACCTGGACTGGGGACTTGCTGCTCTGCTGCCCTGAGTTCCAAGCAGATGGGGCACCACCTGTGGGGCACCTACCGCTTCCAGGAAAAGGGTTAATTCACCCATAGCCTTTGTGATGTCGCCTCTACCTTGCCGAATGTTGGCCCTGTTCACCTTGCTATGCACAGCTACTCCAGCCCCTGCCTTGTCCGCCACCTGCAACATCCCTGCACACATATACACGCACACACACATTCACAGAGCACGTGTACACACACCTGCTGAGTGATCACCCCACAAACTCCACGTGCATACACACAGCAGCTATGTAATATGCAGCGCACGCGCACTTATGCACACCAGAGAACACGTTATGTCCAATGGAACACATGCAAAGCTGCATGTGCATGCACAGCACACATGCACACAACACATGCATGTGCCCAGGTTTACCTAAACGTGCATGGAGCACACGTGGGCAGAGGGCACACACACATGCAGAGCATACCACCACACATGGGGAACACACAGGCACGCAGCAGAAGGCACATTACCCCCACCTCGGGACTCCCCAGCCTTGCACACCATCTCCCTGCCTGGGGTGGCACCCTCTCTGCGCCCCCTCCAGCAGCCACCATGCAGGACTGGGGGCAGCTTGGTGGGGCTCTGGTCCCCACCACCCTCGGTCCCCGGCCACCCAGGTGCAGCAGAAGAGTCAGGGTCCCACTGTGCCAAGACAGCCTCTCCTCCCTGGGTCCAGGCAGAGCGGAGGAGTTCGACGAGCAGACCCAGCCTGCCAAGGGCTGGGTCTCCCCACTGGGGCAGCCTGGAGGCAGGTGGGTGCCAGGCGGGCGTGAGGGCAGTGCCCGGGCCCTATCCCATCCCGCAGGTTCCCCCTGCTGAGCACCAGCATGGGGGGTGGGGGGGTGGCTACATAAGGCAGAAAGTGCCCAGGGCCCACAGGTCTCAGCTGCAGGATGCTTTCCCTAGCCCATGGGGTCCGCAGGGGCTCCCCGGACCCCGGTGGCCCCCTGAGCAGGGGAAGCTGGAGGGGGCCAGGGCTGCAGGGAGCCAATGGGAACTGGCCCGCGGCTCCCCCCCCCACCGCGCTCGCCTCCCCCGCCTGCCGCACACCGCCACGGCCCACCCAAGTCGCAGCCTATGGGCATAAATTTGAGAGCCAGGCGCAGTCGGGATTGAGGGGAATCTTCCCTCGGTCTCCTCCTGCCAAGAAACTCAAACTGAAACACATTCCTCCTCCTCTCTGCCAAGAAAATAAGGAGCGCAGCCAGCGGCAGGAGCAGTTGAAGCAGGGCTGGCTCCAGACGCCGAAACGCCGCACAGGAGGGGGTCAGGACTGGCCATCCCCCTCCCCCCCCAGCTCCTTGCCTTTTATTTCCTGCAAACACATCTAAAATCTGTCATCTGGCTCCAGTTTCCTGAAGACACTGGGGAACGGGGTGGGGGGGAAAGGGAAGGAGGCAGAGGAGAAGGCACAAAAGGCAGAGAGGGAAAGGAGATGCAGCGAGCTTGTACGGCAGAACGACAGCCGGGATGCCTGTGCTGATGGGTGGTGGAGCAGTGATGGTGGGAAGGAGGGAGAGACACAGATGTAGGCACTGACAGGGGAATCGTATGCCCTTAGGAGACCCGGCTGCAGGAGGAGGCAGGCTGCACCCCACCACACCCTGCGACATGGCAGACCCCTACCCCAACTCCCAGCAGGAACGCTCCCTGCTCCTGACCAGCTCTGACAGCCCCCCGGGGCTGGCCAGCCGGCAGCAGCGGGTGCCGCATGCTGCAGCAGGGTGGCTGCCATCCAGCCCAGCACACGGGGGTGGTGGGGGTCCCTGTCTGCACCTCGGCATTGTCCCCATCATCTCCTGCCCTGGGCCCAGCCCAGGCAGGGTTAACCGCCCCGGAGTCCCACTGTGGAGGAATGTGATGTCAGGGCTGGATTAGCCCTTGCAGCCGAGATCCCAGCCGATAGACCAGCAGCGCTGAGCTGTGTGTGGCACAATCCATCAACCCGCCCAGCACAGCCCCAGCGTGGGGGGCCTGGGGGAGGGCTCTGTGTGTGCATGCGTGGGGGCATCTGTGTTTCTGTAAGCGTGTGTGTGAATGCACAAGTTTGGCCATATGTGTTTGCATGAGTTGGGAGAGGGATTTGTGCTTATGTCTGAGTAGGTTTTTGGGGGGTGCTTGTGTGTATATATTCACAGATGTATGTGTTTGCCTGCATGCTCACACGTGTGCTTGTGCATGTCTACATCCGTGTGGAATGTGCATATGTGCATGTCTACATGTACATGTGGGGAGCTACAACAGTAGCTGAGGGGAAGCCACTATATGTTTGCAGGCCCAGCCACCTGAAAACCTTACCCACTGAGGGAGCAAGGGAGGGCCAGAGCAGAGAGAAGAGGCAGAGAGCAGGGTCCAGCAGTGCAGCAGGGGCTAGGGTGGGGGGACACTCCAGAAGGCCACGACTGCATATCCTTTTCACCCCCTCAGGGGAGGTGGGCTTTAGCCCTGGGGTAGGCAAACCCCCGAGCCCGCCACAGGCACAGAGCCCTGCTGCCCTCACCTCAGCCGTCTTGTGACCCAGCATCAGCCACGTGCCCAATTGGTTTAACCGTACAGGGCCTTAGGAAAAACATTGATCTGCCTTAAGATCTGCCTTCCCGCACTGGGGTGGCAGTTCAGAGAGAGCCACAGCCAGAGCAGTTCTGCAGACACAGAACAGGAATGCGGCAGAGGGCCAGGCTGAGCTGCAGCACATAGGCACAAGTAGCAAGGCTGGAAGAGAGCTGCCGGGGAGCCAACAATGCCTCATGCCAGCGACAGTCCAGGATCAAGGGGACACATCCTAGCTGCCTCCCAGGGCAGGTCAGGTCTGGCAGTGTCAACACACTCCTCCCCAGCTATGATGTCTCCTCCATGCTGTACAGCCTCCCCAGGCGCCACAGCTGGCACCCACTGGGGGTGGGAAAAGGCCACTGATGGTGAGGCAAAGACGGTGAAATTCCCCCCTGGAAGAAGCCCCTATTCCCTGCCCTGGGACCAAGTTGGGCCCAGGCCAGCCTGCGCTGGGGAACTGCTTCCCCTGACCCCACATGCTTTCTCGTCTCTGCCTCCAGCAGAACTGATGTGCAGACCTCCCGCCCAGCTGCCTTGCTATGCATCTGACCCCACTGTTAGACCAGGCCTTTAGGGCGAGCCCAAGCTCCTCTGCATGGGGCAGCTAATCTGCCCAGGACTGCAGCTGCCACAAAGCACATTGCTTCAGGTTCAGGGGGTCTGAAAGGGGACAATTCAGGGTCATGATCCCATGCTGGTGTGGGCTGCCAAGCTTGTTCCAAGGTGGTCCCTTGCCCAGTAAAGATGAGGCAGAGAAGAACCAGCTTCGGGGGAAGTTTACACGTGTGGAGGGAAAGGGGCAGAAAAATCCATGCCAGGACAGGTTCAGGACATCCCCCACTCAGTTCTCCCTCCCTCCCTTCTCCAGCCCCAGCTGCCACCTTCAGAAATCATAATGCATCCTCATTCCCCACCCCATGCCAAAATTCTTCTCAGCCCTTCACACCACTTCCAGTAGGGACCAGAGGTCCCTCCCCAGCCCACCCACCCCTCTAGCAGCGCAGCCTTATGCAAGCCACAGTACACCACCACCCATACGCCACATCTCGGCAGGGGGCAAAACAATCCAGCCCCTTGCTCCCACACGCATCCACACCCACTCATGACCATGCACTGACATGCCTCTAGACATGTCAACACATGCTAAGACATGTGTGCTTTGGGAAGAGGGGAAGGCAGGCCAGCCTGGGGTGCAGCCCTGGCTGCCCGGTCTCCAGTGTATCCCAGGGCAGAGACAGCCCATGGAGGAGGGCTGCATGGTGGGAGCTCACAGCTCCATGCTCCCTGCGACTCTTCCCCCTATAAAGCAGGGACCGGCGGCCCTCAACCACAAGCTGAGCCACTCAGGAAGCCGTGGCAAGCCAGGCAGGACTGGTGGTGCTTGATAGGTGGTCCCAGAGCAGGCAGGCAATTGTCACGGGCTCGCATGTTGTTTGCTTTGGCCCTTGGCACACACTACCCCTGCAAATTGCTCACATAAAGCCACTTCCCTAGCCCCTACCTTCATCATTGGGCTAGAGTCTGGGTGGAGGCAAGGTTTTGGGGTGAGGGTAAGAGGGGGTGCACATGTGGCAGCAGCTGCTATAAGGAATTTTTATGCTTCCCCCTTCCTTTCCCGTGCTGGAGGGAAACAGCAAAATTGAACATGTGGGACCTATAAAAGCCCAGCTCTGAGTCACGGCTGTGGGAGCCCCTGCCAGGCAGTGCTCCTGCCCATAGCATCAAGGCATCATCCCCAACCCAGCATGCTTGTGTGTTGGGCATGGAGGGACACCCCCTGAACAGGGGCTGCAATGCAGGAAATTCTGCCGTCCCGAGGGAGAAAAGGTAGGACATTGCAGGCAGTGGGCTGCAGTGTCATCTGTCCTCCCACTGCAATCAGGGTAGTTCCCGCTGAACCTGTTCCCACCCCAACAGCTCCATCCTGCAGGATTCTTCAGAAGATGGGAACAGGAGGATGTGCAGGACCTCAGGGACTTCAGCAGTCATTAAGGGATTAGATACACAAGAGCAATCCCTTCTAATCTGTGGAACTGCCTGTCTCTTGACGTGCTGAGCATGGAGCAAGGTAAGCACAGCACTTGGGGATCTGGGAAGCATAAATTGCTCCTCCTTTGGGGCAGATGACCCCCTCTGTCTGCTGAGAGTTGGTGGTAGGGTGCCCTCAGGCTGTTCCCAAAAGTCCCTGGTGATCCTTTGCCTGCTGGGATGCATTTGTCTCTCCCGAAGTATCTGCCAGTGGGAGGTGGGTGGCACAGATGCCTGCCTTCCCATTCCTTGACTTGAGACCTGCTCTGTCCATACGCACAGCAACCCCATCACTTAGACCCATGTTCTCTGCCACCATGGGGGGCACCAGCCAGGGCTTTGCTTCCCCCTAGATCAGGGGTGGGAGTTTGACAGTGGGGTTGCACCACATCTGGACACATCCCCCCCGACCCCTCTCCACCCCAGTCTCAGACCCGGATGCAGCAGAGCTGAAACCCGACTCTGTTTTTGCTGCTTGTTCCCACTCTGAGGCAGCTATTTTATCAGCTGTTCACCTTGTTATTCTGCAGCTTCTGAAGGGGTTTGATGTACCACAAGGATTGGGATGGGTACACTTCTTGTGTTCCCATGAGCGTTTCTGTAGAAGAATCCCCTCGGTCTCACCAAGGACCCACTCAATGGACCATTTTTATTTATCACATCACTGGGACTGCTAAACACCAGGAGAAGATATCAAGAGAAACTGATGCACACAGACAGAGAGACTCCAGTACCACACATGCAAGACACCAACCAGCCAGATAACTGTGCAAATATGCATGCAGGTACGTACATACACACGCAAACAGGCTCCTCTGTGTACATGTCCGTAAGTGTGCATGCACATACATGCTCCTGGGGGACACTCTGGGTGTAGGAGGATTGCTCTCCCTTCTGACCAACTACCAGACACACAAGGTTTCCCTCTTTCTAGTATGTCAGGACAGATGGACAAGAACAGGCCCAGCGGCCTGTAGAAGGAAGGAAAGACACCACCACAAATATCCTTTTGTGAAAGCCATGTCACACATGGGTATGCGCGCGTATAGGTGTGCCTATGTCTGGGCACCTGTGAACATGCGTACATGCGTGCCCATGAGGGTGCATGCATGCGCAGGTGCATGGATGTGTAAGGGTGCGCACACTCGTACAGCGTGTTGGAGCAGTGGGAAGAATTGTATTCCCCAGGGACTACGGGCTGGCCAACCTCTCTAGCACGGCAGCTGCAGTCCTGAGCTGCAGTATATCACTGACAGCACGCCCAGGTTGCACTGAAGAAGGGCCTTCATGTCTTCCAGCCCATCCACCCACCCAGCCTTCACACATTCTGGACAGTGAGCCGCAAATCCCCCTCCAAGCCCAGGCTCAACATCCGCCTTTCCTCAGGCTGCCCTGACACGACAGCACGCGTCACAAGGTGTCTGTGCTGACTCACTCCCCCGGATGGAAACTTCTCTGCTCCAGGGAGATTCTCGCAGCTCAGCTAGCTCCAGCACTGCGAGGAGAACGCAGTACTGAGTTTGTTCCACCACTTCCCATTAGACCAGCCACAGGGGCCTGGCGATCTTCAGCTCTCAACCTGCTCCTGATTTTGCGTTTGTTTTTCTGATAGAAAAGACCCTGGAACATGGGGGAGATGAGGACCCCGCCCCCCAAGCTACCAGTGACTTGGCTACAAGCAGATGCCCAGAGCGCCTCACAAGTCCACTCACAAGCATTACTGGGAGCTCATGCATGCACACAGTGGCAGCTGGGCTGGCAGATGCATGAGGGTATGCACTGGTGGGCGCAGGTCAGTACATGCCAGTCTCCTCAGAGGTGCTGGGATCCTTGGTAGTTGGGGAATTTGGGGGTCCTACCAGGCACAGGGAGTTTTGGTGTGGATCTGCTCCAGGGTCTCAATTTCCAGAAGACCCCCTTGCCCTTGAAGACCCTTGCTGAGGAACAGTAACCTTCACTGTGCTGGGCAAAGGCTCAAGGGAAAGTGTGGAACCACCCAGCTCACGCTATGCAGAGACAACGTGCATCAGTCAACCAGCTTCAAACACCCACAACAGCATGGAGGCAACAGTAGTGCCTTTGCCATCCCACCTCCCACAAAGGCAGCTTCTGCCTCAACTGGACACAGCAGACCTAGCCATACTGGGAAGTTCTCCTAGGTCTGAATTTCTGAAGGAGAAACTTCATCCAGCTGCTTCCTCGTCCCTTCCCCCCAACCCACCCCTGCACCAAAACCCAACGCCCAACCCTCAGGACGCGGCATCCATCAGCTCAGGTTTGCCACACATAGCTGACAGAGCAGAATGGAGGTAAACTCAGGTATCTGGGTACCCAGTGGCATCTGCTGGGCCCCTGCATCCCTTCCAGGGCTGGGCGCAGGATCCTGGCTGTGGTTGGAGTATCTACCAGTTTCCCAGACCCCAAACACAGCATTGCAAATGCCACAGACATTCAGCCCTACTCAGACCCAGCTGCCTGCCTCTCCATCCTTGTAGGAGAGGTGCAGCCCTCAGGCTGTCACTGCAGTGCTGAGTGCCCCCCATTCTGGTTAGGGACCATCTGGACTTCACATGCGCGCGCAAGGCCTGGCCCAGGGCACCATGACACAGAGAGGGTAATTCTCCAGAGAGACGCTTCCTCTGCCTTTAGCCTTCCTGCACTCTTGGCTCACTGAGGGCTTGGTGCAGTTTGGGGATGCCTCGCAGGCAGTTCTGGTCAGACCCCGAAAAGGGTGGCCTGTGCCCGCACAGGCTCGGTTAGCTCATGCTCAGCTGCAAGCTGGGCTGACCAGATCTCACAATACCCTGCTCAGGGGCCTCTCACGCTGGCAATGCCAGTTCCCTCCTGCTCCTTTGTGCCATGCCTGGCCCTGGCCAGCCTGCTCCACCGGCCCCCGACTCCTCGTGCCAGCCAGGGAGCAATGCAGAGCCAACACCTGAACGCAGTGGTCCTGGTCGGCATCCAGTGGGGCACAGGAGGCGCTTGGAGCCATCTGCCAGAGAGGTCAAGCCTGGTCTCAGCTGTAGGGGGACTCAAGGCTGAGCTCCCTCACCCAACCCACCTGCCCCCAGTCCCAGCTCTCTGACTACCAAAGCCAGCAGCAGTCCTTGCGCAAGCGTGCAGGAGGACTGACGGACACTCAGAACTGGCACAGGCAAGGACTCAAGGTGCTCCACAAGTGATGTGAAAAAGCAGCTCTGCCCTCCCCCCAAAATCAGAGAGGCTTGATAAACTCATCTAGGCTCCCTTTCCTACAAATGGTTGGACCAGGTGACCTTTCAAGGTCCCTTCCAATCCGGGCTGTTCTGCGAGTCTAGGTTTCCCAGGTGTCGGACACTTCTGTGGCAGCCTCTGCTACAGTCCGCATAGGGATGGAAGAAGCGCAGCCCCAGGGCCCGTGGGATGAGGGCTGGGAAGCTGAGGTGTGCCAGTACCTGGGCATTTCGCCGCGGTTTCCGAGAGGCTCCCTGGGGTGCGCAGAATCTTCCTGCGCCTCGCTCCTGCCAGACGCTCGCCCGCGTGGCCTGGCAGGCTGTCAGGGGGAGCAGGGGGACCCATTGTCTCAGCGCCAAACCCTCCTCCCTTCAGAGCCTTGCCCTGGGAACAGCGGGTGCTCTTGGTGGGGATACAGCCGTCTGCGGGGCATGCGGGCTGGGCCAGCCACCTCTCTGCCTCGCCAAGGCAGTTGGGTGCAGAGGCCCACGAGGTGGCTGGCAGGGCCCCACGTACACCATGACTGGCCCAGGGTGAGAGGGCTCAGGATGGGCCAGGAGCTTGCACCAGCAGCGTGGGTGGCACTGCCCACCGTTCGTGTGCACGCGGGGACAATCCCGCGGCAGCTGCGTCACTCAGGCCAGGGCAGTAACTTCCATCCAGCCGCCGCTCCCGGTCCAACAAGCCCCGGCCGCGCAGCAGCGGAGCTGCCCGGAGCCGCGGCCGCCTGCGCTGGAGCCTGGAGCACCCTGCTCCGGCCCAGCGCTCCCCTCCCCTCCTCGGGCTGCGAGGGACTTCAGCGGGCGGGCACAGCAGCGGCGCGGCCGGAGCAGCCCACCCACCCGGCGCGCGAAGCGCGGCGGGAGCGTGAGGGCGTGGGAGTGGGTGTGAGCGCGAGTGTACGTGACGCGGAGCGCGGCGGGGCCGGAGCGTTCTGCCCGCCTCGCGCTGCCGGTCCCCCTGAGCGCACTCGCCCCGGCCGCCCCGGGACGGCCCCGGCCGCCCCGCGCGGTCCGACCTCGCTGCCGGCCCGCGCCCCGCCGGGCCCCGCGGCTGGGAGCCCCGGTCGAGGTTCCCCCCCCTCCCCGGGCGCCGACGGGACGCGAGAGCGGGACGGCCCCCGGCGCGGCCCGGCGGAGGGTCCGGCGCCATCCCGGCTCCTCCGGGGAGCGGGGTCCCGCGGGCGCCCCGAGCCCCTGCCAGCGGCCCCGACTCGCCCGACGGCTCCTACCTCCGAGCGGCTCCGAGCGTCCCCGGGCGGGGCGGCGGGTCCCGCGGCTCCGCGCTCCCCCTCGCCCCGGCTGCAGCTGCGGCTCGGTCCGGGCGAGAAGCGGCACATCCAGGGGGACCCTAGCGGTCGGGGCGGGGCGGGACGGCGCGGCGCCCCCCCGCACTTCCCCGGCCCGCCCCGGGCGCCCGGAGAAAGTTGCCGGAGCCCCGCGGGGGCGGTGCGTCCCGGCAAAACTGGCGGAGCCGCGGGGCGGCGGGTCCCGCTCCGCCAACTTGGGAGGCGGCGGCGGCGCCGCCGAGCGCGCTCGGGACGGAGACCCCGGCCGGGAGCGCCGCCGGCTCCAGCCACTCCGAAAACCCGGGCTGGATCCTGCACACGCGCGCACGCGGGGCACGCGCGCCCGCCACGGCCCTGCACACGCGCGGGGCCCGCGCGCACCCCACACGCATGGTCTGTGCGCGTGCATAGGTCCCGCACGCGGGCCGTCCTGCACACTCACAGCTGCGCACACGTGCGCCCGTGCCCACGCGCGGCGCGCCCGTGTGCGGGTACCCGCTTGCCTTCACGTACACACGTGCAACATTTGCACACACACACGTGCACGAGTACACGGGGTGCAGATACCCCTGCACACACACGCACACATCTGTGTATGCCCGTGTGCAGAAGTACACACGCGTGCATTTGTGCACATGCAAACAGGCACGCATGCACACCTGTGCGTAGAGCACAAACACAGCACACGCACACGCAGGACATGCAACCGCCAGCCAACGCTCCTAATGCCCAGCCTGGCCCCACCGAAGCAGCCGGGGGACCGAGGTCCCGGCACCTCCCTCGCCCCAGCTGGAAGAGGCCAAAGCTCCCGGTGCAGATGTCCTGGGGTATCTAAAGGGGAGGGAGTGGGCAGCCGTGGGATGTCTCAGGCTGACGCCTCCCAACAGGGCAGCATGGGCTCAGCATGTCGTGTAGCCTAGACCCCGCCGGGGATGCAGACAGAGGCCGCGCCAGCGCCCCAGGTGTCGCTGAGCTGAGACCACCCTCCCCAGCACTGGAGCCGCCACCCAGCAGGATTGAACCCATCTCCCTCAAGAGACCCCTGGAAGGGATGAAGGGAGCTCGTGGCTTCAGCAAGCCTTTCTGCCCAGGATGCTGCCACGGAAACCCCGAGCTGGCTTGTGGTTTGGGGGGGAACTGCTGGGAGCTGGGGGGGAGGATTGCGATTGACGGGAAACTGCGCGTTGTCGGTGGTCCGAAGGGGCCACCGTGGTCTGGCAGAGGGTCGTGGCAGTGACACCGCAGGGAAGGACTCTGAACGGGAAAGCGCCGCGTGGGTCCCCACCTCTCCCCGGGGCGCTGCTGCGGCACGGGCGGCAGCACGATCAGGCAGAAGAGAGTCGGCGCCAGCAGCAGCCTCGGCCGCGGGGCCCACGCATCACCCTGCCCACCCCCCAGAATGTCCAGAGCCCCCCATCGCCCCGTCAGGTACCCGGCCAAGCCACCGAGCACCCTGGCTGTACTCCCAGTGCGCCGGGCGGGGGGCGCAGAAGGGGGAGAGGGTCCGGGGCTGGACGTCCGGGCCCCCGGGACCGAGGGCGGGCACGGCAGACCGCGGGGCAGCTCCCCCTGGTGGCGGTGGGCAGCCCTCCCGTCCTCCCCACCGGCACCCGCGGGCGCTGGGGCCCGCTCCCACGGGCCGGTGGGGCCGTTCCCCACCTCGCCCCACGGGCCGGTGGGGCCCTTCCCCAGTGCCGCGAGCCTGGGCGTGGCGGGGACATCATTCTCGTCACATCACCCCGCCTTGAAACGATGGGAGAGAGCGGGATTTCGGGTGCTACCCTCTGGAGAGCGAGCTGGAGAAGGGGGGGGGTCCCTGGCCCCTCAGGGAGGGTACAGGACTGGGGGCTGCTACGGCCCCTGCCTGGGGGCACGCAGGGTTCAGCTCTGGGGGCTCTTCCTCTTCCTCCAGCAGGGGACACACGTCCATGTCCACCCACCTTGTGAGGCCAGAGCTGGGCGCTCCCAGGCCTGTGGCACCCCCACGCTACCCTGCCCTGCCCACCAGGGTCCCACTGTAACGGGGCAGCTAGACGGAGGTCGGGACCAGGCCTTTATCCCCAGGTCTCCCAAGGGCAGCTGCACCCCACGTGTCTGCCCAAAGATCCAGAGGTGCTAGGTGCAGGCTGTATCCCTAAAGTGATCTTGCTCCTAGTGGGCATGCCCTATAACCTCTTCCTTCCCTTGAAACTAGTCCTCCCATCCTTGCGGGTGATCCCGTTCAGCTGCTTAAGGAGACAAGCCTCCTCATTTCCACCTGGAAATCCTCCTGCCTCCTCAGTCCACAAGCCATTGAGGTGTCCAGCAATCCTCCTGGGACTGCCCCAACGGGTGCCCCAGGTGCCTACTTGTTCAGCCACAATGTCTGTGGCCCCGAAAGCCTTCTCCCACCCCAAAAGCTCCCCTGGCTGCTTGCCCCATGGACATGGCTGGGAGAACTGTCCCAGCAGTTCTCCCAGCCATGTCCCAGTGTGGTGCCAGTGCCTGCAGTTCAGCCTCCTACTCACCACCCAGATGTTTCTCCACTGCATCACTGGTTCCAGGGCTACCAGTGGTGGAGGGGGTGAGCATAACACGCACTGCAGGGCCTGAGACCATCTCAAGGGCCTAACAGTGATTGTCATTTGCATACAGCCTGGTGCCCCTCAGCTGCCACCACAGCTGTACATTCCCCTGGGGGCAAAATAAAGTCCCATGTTGCATTTGTGTCACTGCAGAGAAGGCAAGCAGAGAGTTGGGGTTGTAGCAGCTCAGGAAGCAGATTGCAGAACATTCTGCTCCCTTCTCCAAATGGGTCCTATGCCCCAAACAGTTTGCACAGCCAGCCCCCTTTCCCTGAAACAGCTTAGCCTTGTCCAGCTCACAGGGTCTGGAGGTAGCCAGATCCTGTCACCTGTGAAGGGAAAGCAGGGCAGCGGTGGTACCTGCACAGAGGGAGGCAGGAGAGAATGTGGGTATCTGAGCTAGAGTGGGAAACGGGGCCTGGGAGCTCCAGGGATGGGGAGGAGGGTTAGAAGGAAATTAATTTCTCACCCAGCAGTGCTGCTTTTCCTTCTTGTTTGTTTTTACAATGAAGGTCGGTTCCTTCCCTGTGCCACAGTGACTAAATGTAGGGGAAGAGCCAGGCTGGCCCTGGGTGCAAGCAGCTATTTCAGGGAAAGTGGCCTTTGCCCACCTGTCCCTAGCCAGAACGTGACAGCATGTGTCAATGCCAGCAGAGCACAGTGGGAAGGCAGGATGATCTCTCCAAGACCTGCTTAGGCCTGGGGACCCTGCTCCTTCCTGCAGCTCTGCCCTTGCCCCAATTTCCCTAGTCCTTGCTCCCTGACTGCTGGGAAAGTGAGTCTGAAGCTACAACCCCCCCTGCCTGGACAGCCCATGCAGGGGTTCTGGGCTGGAGAAGGTGGCCTTGCAGAGCCTTGCAGCCCAGAGCAGGCAGGGCAGCAGGACCACCAGGGCTGGAGTGGGTCTGGACCAGGAGCAGGGCTTGGCAAAGGGCTCCTGCGGGGGGGAGAGCCTGCTAGGAGGGAGCTGAGGACATGCCCCACTTTGTGCGTGCTCAGGTCCCCAGGTGACCGCAGACACGCTTTTCGTGGGGGCATGCGCATTCTCACCCTGCCCCGGTGCTCAGCTGCTCCCAGCTCCTGCCAGCTCCGTGCTCCTCTCTGGGACGATGGAGCCTCAAAGGTGATGGGAGCTGCGCCACACATCCAGCGTGACCTCAGAGCCTCTTAGCAGGATTACCACCGCTGTGGGCACCCTGCCTCCCTCGGCATTAGCCTGTCCTCCCAGTGCCCCTGAGTGTCATCACGCACTTCAGGTGTCCAGCGCACCACAGGAGTAGTTTTTCTGGCATGACCCATGCCACAGCCCTGGGAAACGCCCTCTCCACTGACTGCATGGGACCCCCAGAGCAGAGGGACAACGTGGGGATTACAGTATGAGATACATTTCAGGAGACACCTCAGCTCCCAGCCATGGCTTGCAAAAGACTGCTCCCTGCCTCAGTTTCCCTCCCCACTCTCCTAGCCTGAAATCAGTTCCTTTCCCTGCCAGCCACCCCCAACACAGTGAGGGGTGAGGAGGGGTGTCTCTGCTCCCCAGGGAGGCTCCAGCACACAGGTGAGGTGGCAACGCCTTCATAGTTCCCCCTTGCTCTAGCACGAGGTCAGAACAGCTAGCTGTGTCCCGGGATGCCCCCAGGCTGCTGCGGTGGATCGAGCCCAACAGCATCAGTCCCAAGGCAGGGCCAAGGTGGTGGGTGCAGGTAAGAGGGGTTGCCTGCATGCCCGTTTTGTAATAGGCATAAGCGGCTCAGCAGATTTACTCCTGAGCTGAGCATGACCCTGGCTAAGCTGCCGGGAAAGGCCTGCCCGGCCACTGGGCACTGTGCAGGGCCAGCCCTGCCGCCCACACCGCCACGGCCCAGTCAGGGCTCCCTCATAGGGTCTGGGGACTTGCCCCAAGACCACCCACCACTTCCCAAGGGGCAGCCATCTGCATGGCCAGACAAGCCCAGGTCCATTTTGCCCCCAGCTTTGAGCCCCCCGGGTGGAAAGAATGCTGGGGCAGCTCCCCCCGCAGCGGCTCTCCACTGTCAGACCCCCAACCCTGCCACATCCCCCACCCCACAGGAGGCCCCACAGTTAATCTTGGCCTCCTGTTTAGGAAAGTTAAAGTGGCTCAAAGCAGGGCCAGATGATCACCCAGATTAAAGACTTAACGCTACCACCACAGCCAGCTCAGCATCTCGGCCCTGGGCTGGTGGGTCAGCGTGTCAGTGTGTCAGTGAGTCAGCACATCACGCACACGCGTGCGGACAACCTCCCACACACGTGGAGACACACGTCCACTGTGGCAGGGAGGATGCTGTGTTGCTGGCAAAGGAAAATGTGGTATCTGGCATCTTTGTGGGATGCCCTGCCCACCCCACGCCCAGTTGCACTGGCTATAGCAAGAGTGCCGACACAGGGAGGGAGCAGGGAGACGATAGAGACACTGCACGTCCCAGTGCGCTTACCTGAAATTCACACCTGCGACTCTCAGCATATGTATGGCAGCACACACTCCTGGGGGCACAGACACCGACAAGGTGCCCCGTTGTGTCAGCAACGCATATGCTGGGGCTGTGGGAGCGCCCAGAAGGCTAAGGCACCCTGCAGGTACAGTCGGCTTTTCCCCACAGGTGGAGATATTTGGGGGAGTGTGGGTGATGGCCATGCTGCCCCTGCAGCCTGGGGGGATGCCCACTGCAGCCGGCTGATGAAAGATGCCCTTTGTCCATTTGCAGGGTGCAGCACAGGGCCAAGCTGGGAAAGCAAGTGGGTTTGCCCCCAGATAAAACAGCCCCAAGCTGAGCTTTGAGCAGGTGCTTGCACAACAAGGACCCAGGCCAGCCGTGTGGGATCTCAGAGGGATGAGCAGGGGGCATTGCCTTCCACTCTAGAAGCATCCCACCCGAAATTACACAGGAGACTCCCCATCACCCACCAGTCTGGGCATTGCCAGACTCTGTGACTGGCTGCTATGTGGTTGAGACTGGGGTCATTGGGTGGTGTTTAGGGGAGCATGAGAGGGGATTGAGGAGGTCAGTGAGACATGAGTAGGGTACAATCTCTGGTATTTGCAGTGGGGGCACTGGATTTGGGGGTGGGCTCTGGCTCATCTTTTGAGGTCACCCCCCTGGGGACAGATTCTCCAGAACTGTGGTATTTTGAGCTCCAGTCAGGACCGATCCAGGTGGAGAACAGCATCTTCAGGTTGGGCTATGCCCCCTAGCAGTACCTGCCCTGCTGGGAAACAGCTTCTTTGATGCTCGTATTACAGGCCACCACTCTCCAGTCCCCAGCAAGGCAGTACCCAGTTCCCAGCCCCTGCCCTGTCCCTGGGCCCACCATCCACGGGGAAAAGCTCCTGCATAGCCCTGCTCACACAGGGTCTCAGTGAGCAACACCCCACGGCACCCAGGGGAGCCCCAGAAGCACCGCAGCTCCCCTCACCTCCCAGCCCAGCAGTGCTGCCCACAGCTGCTAATGGCTTGCAGCTCCTGTGCTGCTCCAGCCCCGGAGCCCACCATCCTCCCAGCCAGAGCCTGAGGGGCCTGGGCCACGTGTAGGACCTTCTGGCCAAGCAGGACCATTTTCCCAACCCCATTCATGCAGGTGGTGCCATGAGAAAGCAGTCAGAGCCTGGATGTTGCATTTCCACCCATTTATTGGGGAAGCCGCACCAAAGTATTAAAATAAATTAAAAGCACAGGCCATGTGGGTGCATTGTATACACGAGTATCAGGAAGGCAAAGGCAGAGTGGGATCTTCAGCAGAGAGGTGACTAGACAGGATGGAGCACCAGGGAGTCCCAACAGCTGCAGAAATATCTACTGTAAAAGTAGTAATAGCTGCAAAACTAGAGGTACAAAAAAATCTGTACCCTTAGTATGGTCTTAAAGGCAAAGTCTGAGGCAGACCTCCTTGTAAGGAGGCACTGGGCTGGAAGAGACCTGACTGGTGGGGTGGGAAGCAGGGAAGAAAAGCACAAAACCCAGGGAAATGAAAGGGGAAATAGATGGGACCTGGCCAGCAAGCAAGGCCATCCTTCACAGCTCCATGCCCTCCTGGGAGCAGAGGGCTGTGTCTCATCATTGCAATTTTGGGTTCTTGACAGTCATACCCCTCATCCTTATCTTCCAGGCCTGTTATTTGTGCCTTATTCCACTTGTCCCCAACAATAGGCAAATTTGATGCAGGAAGATTTGTTGCAGCAGGGGAGAAAAGCAGGACTGCCTCTTGTCCTCCAGTTTCCCACTTGGAGGAAACAGACACGTTCCTGCATCCCACCCTGCTCTCAAGGAGGCTGAGCCCCAAACTGTCACCAGACACCCTGAATGTGAACAAAGCAGGACCCCCTCACCCCACACACAGAGGGGAACATGACCACCACAAATGCAGGATCAGCTTGGGACCAGAGGGATGCTGCCAGTCAGGGCAGGGATGCCCAGAGTCACACCAACCGCCCACAGCTCAGACTCAGGCAGTCTGATGTGGCCTTGGCTCTGTCCCACATTTCCACAGAGACCCCTGCCCCAGGTGCTCTCTGGAGACAATCCCTGCTCTCTGATGAGACCGTCTCTCCCCCCGCCGCTGCTTCCCTCCCCCAACCTTTCCAAAGGGGTCCATTGCACCACAGTCTGACTCCAGCTCAAGGGAGCTCTCCAGCCCTCCCGTCCCCCAGAGGAACAATCCTGGAGAAGGGGGGGGTACCCAGCATGGCTCCCCCAACCCTAGCTACAGCCACAGGCATCAACAATCATGTCAGGGATGTCAGTCTTGACAATGTTGCTATTGCGATCGAAGTAGAGGACAGAGAGTGGCCGGCGTCGTGTTGGCACGCAGCAGGAGTGCCCTGATGCCTGGATGTTGTTAGCTTTGACGAGGTTGAAGACAGCTGTGTGGAAAGAAGAGGCCATCCCAGGGCTGCCTGCCACATGTAGAGGGCACTGGCCCACGCAGTAGTTTATCTGGTAGCCCTCAGGCTTAATGATCCAGTCGTTCCAACCGATGTCACGGAAATCCACGTAGTAGTCCTTGCGGCAGCAGAGGTTGGAGTTCTGGCTGCAGCGGAGGCTGCGCTTGGCCACATGGTGTCCTGGCTCCCGCACCTTTGCCTTAGCCACCAAGAAGGGCTGGTGGGACCAGCTGGCATTGACTATAGCCATGATATCACCCCCATCCCCGTGGCTTTCCAGTTCCAGCCGCAGGGTCCTGTGCTCTCCCCAAAAGAAACTCTGCAGGGCAGGCATGAGGGTGAAGGCATGCCAGCCACTGCCCTTAGCACTCAGTCGCCTCTCGCTCAGCAACGTGCGATTGCCCCCTACCAAATCACCTTCCCCACCAGCAAGGAAGATTCTCAGGGTGAGGCCGGCTACCAGGTCTCGGGGAACTCGAAGGTAGAGCCAAAGCTGAGCCTGCAGGATGTGAATGTCCTGGTCTTGTGTACGGCTGAACTGGAACCGCAGCCCCAAGCCAGAGGGAGACATGGGCTCTAAGGGGAGAAAGGGATGAGGAGGTGAATGCTGCAGGATGCTAGGGAAGGTAAGGCTGCACCACCACCCTGCACACCAAGGCCAGTCTCTTTCGGCTTCTTCTCAGGAAAGACCTACAACTTTCCCTCCCTCTGCAGGGCCCTCCGTCTGTCCCCTTCCCTTCATTGGGAAGGCTACCTAGGGGGGTGGTAGTGTTGGAATGAGGGACTGTCCCACACTACCTAGGAGAACAAGCACAGAAGGGGACAGGGGGCACCTGCTCTCACCTGGCCCTTCTGGCCCTTTCCCTTGGCTGCACAGTGCAAGGCTGGGGAGTGTTTCCAATCCCCACTCCCCAGCCCTGAGCTAGTCCTTGCAGCTCCCAAGTCCAACTACTGGAAGTCCCAGGCACCCTGGCCTGCCCCCATCTTTCAAGAAGCGCTGCGCCGCAGCACTTCACGTGTAGGGTCCCAAGCAGGCAATGCAGGAGCAAAGGAGGTGCCATCTCTCCTTCTCCCAGGCTGAGCCTTCCTGCATCAGCAGCACCGGGAGGCCACCAGCGCACAGCAAGTGCATTAACTGACAATTTAATCCCAGCCCGCACAGCTCCAGGCACCCTCACCCCACCGCGAGGAGGCAGATGGCCAGGACCCCAGCCCCCCGCCAGTGCTGCAGCACCCCGAGGTTCAGGGGGCTGCACCTCCTCGCGGGTGCCCACCAGCCCAGGGGCCAGCCGGGCGCGGGCTCGCCCAGGGTCTCCCGCGGTCTGGCACCGGGTGCGACCCGGCTCGTCGGGAACTGCGGCCCTCGGGGGCCGCGTGGGCGACCGCGAGGGGTCGTGCCCGGCTGCCCGCGCGCCCCGCGCCCCCACCTGGCTCCGCGAAGCTGATGATCTCGTAGCCCTGCTCGTCGTCGTCGGGGCCCCGGCGGGCACCGCCCGCCTGCAGCCGCCGCAGGGCGCGGGCCACGGCGGCGCGGGGCACAGCGTGGGCGAGCCTCGGTCGCTCACGGAGCCGCAGCTTCTCCAGCAGCTGCCGCTTGGCCGCCTCCTCCAGCAGCCGCCGCTCCGCGCCCGCCGCGCACGACGGGCAGCGCGGCTCCGCCGCCGCGCACAGCGCCGCCGCCGCCGCCAGCAGCAGCCACGGGCCCGCGCCTCGCGCCGCCATCCGCACCGACGGGACGGACCGGGCCGGCACCACGAGTGGCGCGGCGCCGCCCGCCCGCTTTGGGCACCTGCGGCCGGGGGCGGGCCCGGCGCCCCCCCCCGCCATTGGCCGGCTCACCTGCCTGTCCCGTCCCGTCGGGCCGTGGCCGGGGCGGGGGATTACCGGGATTAGCCCCCCCTCCCCCCCCGCGGCGGGGGCGGGTGGCGGACGGCGCCCCGCTGTCCCGGGGGAAGGGGCTCCGCGAGCAGCGGGGCACTGTCGCCCGTGCCCCGTCCTCCCCCGCTCCGTGCGAGGCCGTCGGGTACCCGTGGGAGCGGCGCCCTGGCCCGGCCCGGGCCTCGAGTGGGGCCGAGCACCTGCCTCCGGCCCCTGCCTGGGCTACGCCGCGCCCGGGGAGGGCACCGCGGGGGCCAGATGCGAGTGAGGGGGGACGCATGGTGGAGGGGGGGGTACCTGGGGGGCTTCATATGGGCGTGCAACGAATAGTGGTACATGCAAGAGGCGTGTGCCCAAGGGGCTTGCACGCACGTGTATGGGTGGGCTCTGCCTGCCTGCAGCTCACCCTCGCATCTGCTCAGGGGTGCAGAGGGGCCCGGCCAGGCACCCCCGCAGGGGCTGAGCTCCTCTGCCTGGTCCAAAACCTGCAGCAAGTAAGGGCTGGGGCAAATCCTGGCCGGGTGGAGGAGCACCGATGCCGGAGCGGCCTGCCGGATGGATCCTGGCCTCGCCTGCCTGCCCATGGAGCCTACAGACCTGTCCCCACAGCCTGTGCATTGCCCCCCTGACACCCCCTTAGCCACCCTAGCAGTCCCGTTTATTGTTGACAGAGAACAAAGCGGGGATCAGGAGTGGTTCCCGGGATGACCCCTGCAGCTCCCCGGGGACCGTTCACATCTCTGAGCTTTTGTCACTCGTACCATGTGATGAGTTTGGGGGTCTGAGCCTAGCCTTTAGACTGCCTGGTCCAGCATCACTCCAGGACAGAGCTGGGCAGGGCCAACAAGAGTGTATACTACGCCATCTCCTCCCCACAAATTAAAATGGATATTTGTATGTACTGAGGGCTCACGAGATGGCAGCTGGTGCCACATCAATCTGAAGCTGTTCTTCGGATTCTTAGCCCCAGATGCTGTGCTTAGAGCAGGGCACACAGCCTGAGCCAGGGCAGGGTCCCATAGAAATCTCTCAGAAGTGGTGCAAGGTGCCATGTTTTTGGGGGAATGGGAGAGCCCAGTGCTCTTGTGCCAGAACAAGGAACCCACAGAGTGCAGTGGGAAACCTGAAGCCCAGCCAGCCCTTCAGGCACGTCCTCTGCCCACCGTGCCATGCAGCACTGACTCCAAGGTCTTGATCACACAGAAGCCCTCCTTCTGGCCAAGCACAGAGGTGACGTGTAAATACAGTGGGCTGTCTGGGAAAAAGCACCCACCGGAGATGATGCAACCATAGTGCAAGGGGCAAAGTTCTCAGCTGGCTGGGCCTGCTGGCAGCTCCCAGAATAGCCCTGGAATGTCAACAGGGAGGAAAGAGTGGGCACAGCCTGGCCTGGGAGCCCAGCTCCCACAGGGCCTGGGAGCCCCAGCTGGAGCAGTGCAGAGGCAGCACTGCCTGGGCACCAGCAGAACTGAGCAGACGGCACTTTCATCCAGGCACAGGTGCACTGTGCATGCTCGCCCTTACTTGCACAGATGCTCAGTGGTACATACACATCTGCACATTCTCTTCCAAACACATGTTCAGTCCCCCATCCCAAATATTTGGACACATGCTCCATTTGTGGACATGCTCACACGTGCATTCCCCTGCCTTTTATTCCATGTTCCCATACTGGAAGTGGTACGTTTCCTTCCTGGTGCTCAGGGCAGGTTAAATTCCCTACAGGGCAGGGCTGCTCCTGCCTTCAACCCATGGAGGGAACCAGGTACCTCCGCCTGACACTCTCCCCACATGCAGCAAGCTGGAGGGAGTCCCAAGCTGCATCACTGAGTGGCACTGGCCCAGGTGCCAGGCCAGGGGGGTCGTTAAAACCTCCGTGTCACCACCACCTCCCAGCAGCTACACAGCAGCTTCACACATGCAGGAAAGGGAAACTGAGGCACGATGCCATGCTGAACTCCTCCTTCCCTGCAAGATCCACAGAGCCAGTATCAGGGCTGTGGCACAGCATGAAACAGGAGGCAAAGAGTTGTGGCAAAAACGGTGAATTACTCTAACCCACCGTCCTTTCCAGGCTGGGGAGCAGGGTCTCCCCAAAGGGATTAATCCCTTCAAACCTGCCAGGATCCCTCTGCACTGGCCAGCACCCCACAGCTGCTGCTGCCACGAACCCCCATTTCACCTCCAGCTTAGCAAGAGCATCTGATCTGCCTGCCCCCTCGCACTGCAGCTGCATGCCCCCCCCCCCCCCGCGCACTCTGGCCCACCAGATCTAGGCCAGGGGTCAGCGCAGAGCTGTGAGTGGTTCTTGCACCCGTTGCATAAGTGTGTTGTTGATTAAGCAGTTCCCAGAAAGCAAAGCCCAGGGACCAGCCTGACCAAAATAGCCCCCCCCAGGGTCCCCCCAGGCCCAGCACTTGCTGCACACATGGCTTCTGGGCCTCCGACCTCGTGTCCGGTGGGGCAAGCGTGGCACCTGACGACCTGACCTACAGGTGCCGACGGACTGGGTTAAGCAGGCACCTGCCCCAAGAGCTCATGCACCAGCACCTGAGCACAGCTCCTGCCAGAACACCCATTTCTGCACAACTCTGCAACCAATGTCAGCCAAGGAAGTGCCGAAACCAGCTGTGACCCTCGCCCGGGGGGCCATGGCATAGGCCAGGCTCCGGCACCGAAAATCTTCCTCCCCAGGGGCCCCTATTCCCTGGAACAAGCGCTGGAGGCCGCAGGCCAGAGGAGTACCCAGGCTGGGGGCTCGGTGGAACAGCCAACGGCGCCAGTGGCGCGGCAATCGCCGGAGCGGGCACCGAAGGCTTCCACAGGGGCAGCGCCATGGGCGCAGCCCGTGCCCCCTGGGCCGAGGGGCCAGCACGGAGAGGGAGGCCGGGGCAAGGACCGGTGGAGGGCTAGAGGCGCTGGGCTGGCGGGGACGGGCAGGCCGGGGTCCAGCCGTGGGAAGGGAACGAGGCCAGGGCTCACGGCCAGGGAACGCAGGTCGGCGGCCCTGCAGCGGGCCGGGCTGCTTGCCCCCGGCGCCCGCCAAAGGAAGAGGGGCGAGGGAGCAGCCTGTCCCGGTCCCCCCCCGCCCCGCCGCGGCCAGCCCCGGCCCGGCGCTTCCCCGAGCCGCCGCACCTCTGGCGGCCCGCGGGCGCCGCCCGGCGGCGCGGGGTAAAGCCGCTCCCGGTCCCGCGGGTTCCGCCCGGGGCCGCCCGGCTCCGCCGCGGGGCCGCGGCTGGCGGGCGCCCGGGGCGATGAGCGCCGGCGGCCCCGCGAGTTCCCCTCGCACGGGCGCTCAGCGGCGGCAGCGGCCGTGGGGGGACCGGCACCTCGCACCAGCCGGTCCGAAGACGCCCGGGGCGGACGCCCGGGTAGCCTCCGAGCCGGGGGGCTGCTGGCTGGAAGCTGCCCGCGAGACTGAAAATTAAAAATTAAGCCTTTTCGAGGCAACACCGGGGGCTTTCAGGAATTCCCACCCCTCCCCTCAGAGCCAAGCCCTGCCAAGGGACACCCTGGCACACCGCGCTTGGACCTTTGCTTCTGGGTCTGTTGATACTGGCAAAGGCTCCTTCCAGGAGCCACCGGCAGCAGCTGCACATCCCTGTCCTCTCCCGAAGCAGAGGCCGAGGGGACAGCACCCTGCGTTCCCCTCTGTGTCAGATCTGGCACAGCCCAAGCGCTGGGTCAATGCTGTCTGCGTGGCATGTCCTGTGCTGGGCCAGGCTGAGGGGGACTGCGGGGCGGGCTCTCTGCCAGACTTACTGGTCCCAGCGGGACCAGCGCAGCAGTATCTTACAGCAGCTGGGCACGCCTGCCTGAGACTCCCCCTCCAAAGCCCCTGAGCGAGCGGGGGACCCCAGCAGAAGGGCAGTGTCACAGCAGGGGGAGAGGGGACACCAATGTGAACACCACCCTCATCCCCTCTCTTTTCCCACCAGCAAAGGAGTGGATGCCCAGCAGGAGGTAGCACCCTGCTGCTTTCAGGTTTCCTGTTCTGCTCCCTGAAGAGCCTAACTTGGTACTCTGCTATCACACTTAAACCAAGGTTACTTTCGCTGATGAGGGAGAAGACTTGCAAAATAAGCCAGGGCTGTGGTGAAGCCCGCATAGTCACTTTTCCATATGCAGCTTGTTAGGGCTATAAATACACAGCTCCTGCCTGGGCCACCGTCTGTGGGGGCTGAGTGGGTCCTTGTGTGTGCTGGGGGCCCCTGCCCGCCATGGGCCCCTGCTTGCCATGGGCCCCTGCCCTGTGCCAGCCCCATGGCAGGCAAGGAGGGGGCTGTGCCTGGCTCCAGGAGATCACCCTGTGGTGTTCCCCAGGTGGGAGTACCACCGCGGGATTCCTGAACCTTGGTCATGCTTGCCTCATGCTGCAAGTGGGGAAGGGGCTGTAGGCTGTACCCAGGCATCCAGTTTGCCGCGGGAGCGCGACAAGCCACATGTGTGGAGAGCAGGGCCTGTGTTGCGGGACCCTGGACCCTGCTTATCTCGGGAACCTCTGACCTGCAGGCACCAGAAAAGGCACGTTTTCAGGTGGTTGGCAAACCCCCAGGACAATGTGTTCTGCCCTAATCTCAAGCTGCCAGGGACAGGGAGGGTCCTCAAAGACTGGGACCCTTCTTGGGGGTCTTGCTGCTAACCCAGGCACCCCAAATCAGCAGGACTTTCATGTCCATTGGGATGCAGCTGCCCTGTGGGGCTTCGGCTGGCCGTACCACAGCCCAGGCGACAGAAGGCAACACGGTGACAACTCATAGGTCCAGGGAGCTCTGGACGGGGAGATGCCCCCATCCCTGTGCCTGAGGGCAGGGTGCAGTGTCCCTGCAGGGCTGGTGGGCAGGGCCTGCTGTGTGTCCTGTGGTGTCCAGAGAGCGCATGTGCAGCCCAGCAAAGGGCAGAGTTGGGGTTTGGGGAGCAGGCAGCGAGAGGGAGCTGTTTCAGGCAAGGTACCCCTGCCGTGCAGGGGCTGTGGAGCCAGCCCCACTCTGCTCTGGCCCCCGCGGGGAGCGGGGGAAGTGCCTGGCAGGAGTGCTGCAGGGCCAAGAAGGGGAACTGGGGGAATCCCAGCCCTGCTTGAGGCCTTGTGGCACCTACAGATGCCTCAGCTTAGGGTCTTGGGCTTGAACTGAGGCATCTATAGGGCCACAGGGCGCAGCCAACAGCTCCTCTGTGCCTTCATTTGGCCCCTTTCTGCCCATGCCTGCTGCAGCCTAGAGAGCTCAGCACTGGCCCCAGGAAAGCTGTTTGTTCAATAAATACAGACAGTGAAAAGAGGCTTTGGAAAAAAGAAGGGAAAAAAAACAGAAAAAAACAAACACCAAACCCTCTTTGGATTTGCGCAAGTGGCCTTGGGTCCCAGACAGTATTGATCCCCAAGTCTTCCACCCTGCCTGTGCACCAGCTGGGTCAGTAGGAACCCTTCAGGTCCAAGTCCTGGAGGCACCAGAGCCTGGAAGACTGGATCTCAGCACGGTGGCTGCTGCGACCTGATGGGGAGATGCGGGTCCCCACTCCAACAAGGCTCAGTAGGAGCACCTGCCTCAGGACACATGCAATGTGGGCAAACACTGTCTCCTGCTAGTGGCTCCTCCATCCTTGCCTAAGGTACCACAGGTCCTCTGGGGCAATGTGCATCCTGGCCCCAACCCAGCCAGAGCTGGTCATGGCTCCAACCACCCTTGCCTGATCCTGGAGTGGAACAGCAGATGTAAAGCCGTCCTTCAAGCCAGATGGGGAGAGGGTCTGACACTACCCTCCTCCCTCTGCCAACCCTCTTCCCACCCGGTTCAGCTCTGTCTCCAGCCTCTGGGGTGGGTTTGTCAGTGTTTGCAGGGTGGACCATGGGACTGCAGTCACCCAGCTCCACCCCAGCCAGCTGCATGCATCCTGGGGGGACTGCCCCAGGAGCTCCCCTTGTGAACCTTCCTCTCCCACCCCCAGCACCCTCTCCCTGCTTTCTCAGCCCTCGCACATGGGGGACACGTGGGAAGCAGTGAGGAAACCCTGACATGAGATTATGTAATGGGGCTGATGTGTCAGAGCTGCCCTTTGCCCCCAGCTCTCACGGCACTGACATATCCCACTTTGCCAACCAGTCAGACTGGCAAGGGGCAGCAAAGGGGGCAGCTGCTCCAGGCCGTGGTCCAGAGATGTGCCAAGAGGTTGCTCCCCAGTGAGGGAGCTGGTGTGGGGTTGTAGCCAAGGGTGGGTGTCCTGGGCACCCTGACTTTGGTGGTCTTGCCTGGCAGTCTCTGTCCACTTGAAAAGGGAGAAGAGTTGTTCAGTTTTGTCCTGACTTGGGACAAGAATGGCCAAATACAGATGGTTTTAGTGGAATGGAAAATTTGGCCCAACCAAGGAATGGTGTCTTCCCTGGTGGAAATCACAAGCCCCCTGTGTCTGGGGGGTCCCACACCATGCCCTGGATCTGGTTGAGAAAAGTCAGGGGCTCCGCATGCCCCCAGGAAAGGCAGCCAAGGGGCAGACAGCATGAGAGCCGTGGGGGCCAGCAGCACTGCAGTTTTTGGGCACAGAGCATCCTGGTGGTGGATGCCCAACCCCGCTGCCTGAGTTTTATAATCAAGTTGTTGGTTACAAGAGGACTGCACATAGCAGAGTGGGTCAGTTCTGTGCCATCTTGGGGCTGTCTGTGCTAGGACACATCCACCACCTTGCACTTTGGGGAGAGGTGGAAGATGTGCTGGCTAATGACAGGGCACACGTATGTGTACACGTACATACAGGTGCGCACACGACAGCTGGGAGTCTTTTATTGAATACCAGGTAGCTGGGATGCTTGGAGAGGGAAACACCTTCCTCCCACTGGGATCAATTTCCCCTTCCTCACCCGCCTCAACCTCATGTCCAGCTGAGGAGTGGGGCCCCGTGGACGGCCCTCTCCCCTCTGGCCTAGCCATCCCCCAGCATCTTTTCAGCTTCTATCTCCCCCAGCAGCCTGAGGTGGCCGCTGCTGGGACTCGTTACCTGAGGAGCACATGTTCGTGTTGCAGCATGGAGGGCTGCCCCATGGCCTTGTTCTGGGACCAGCAGCAGGGCGAGCTGGGGCTGCCCTGAACCACCCAGGGAGTTGTGCCCTGTGGAGTCCTGGAGGCAGAAGGACCCTCCTGGTGTCCATCAGGAGATGGTCTTGCGGGCCGTGGCTCATGGGCAGAGAGGAATCCATGGGCAGATCTGAAGGGGGAAAAGAGCCGTGTGGGAGGTGAAGGAAGAGAGGACTTGCAGATTCAGCATCGCCCTTGATGCTTCAACCTCAGGAGGAGAAAGCACCTTGGCAGGGTTCCCATCACTCAGCAGCTCGCCGGGTCTCGCACTGCCAGGGAGGGTCTGGGAGGAGGGCAGCCCTGCACAGCACAGGTCCTGCCGTCCTGCCTCCTCAGGCAGCGGATCAGGTACAACCGCAGGCATCGACAATCATGTCGGGGATGTCGGTCTTGACGATATTGCTGTCCCGGTCATAGTAGAGCAGAGAGAGGGGGCGACGCTGTGTGGGCACGCAGCAGGAGTCCACAGCTGCATTCGCGTTGTTGGCTTTGATGAGGTTGAGGACGGCCGTGTGGAAGGAGGCAGCGAGACCAGGGATGCCAGCCACGTGTAAGGGGCAGAGCCCCGCACAGTAGTTCATGTGATAACCCTCTGGCTGGATGATCCAGTCCTCCCAGCCGATCTCCTTGAAGTCCACAAAGAATTCCTGGCGGCAGCACATCTGAGAGTCCCCACTGCAATCAATGCCGCGCCGCTGGACCCGGTGGGGCGTCCTGGCCCGAGCCTGGGCTGCCACAAATGGCCAGTGGGAATCACCGCGGCCAGCCAGGAGGGGAGACCCCCAGTCCTCCGCCACCTCCAGCTCCACAGTGAGCCTCTGGCTCCCTTGGCCAAAGAGGCTCTGGACAGCTTGGCCCACGTCCAGTGTGGCCCAACCAGCCCTCTGCACCTCCAGCCGTGTCTCGCTGGCCACGGTCATGTTCAGCCCCGTTGGGTCTGGCTGCAAGAGTCTGACGGTGACAGGATGCATCCTGGGGCCGGGGACTGCCCAAAACAGGTAGAGGGTGGCTTGCAGGATTTCAGTGCTCCCAGCCAGCTCCCGGGTGAAGTGGAAATGCAGGTGAACGCTGCGGGAGGTGGAGGACCCTGTGCACAGAACCGAAAGTGGAGTCAGGAGGTGAAGGGAGGAGGTGGAGGGCTCCTCTGGCCAGGGGCCACCGAGTCAGAGCAAATGTGATGTATATCCAAACCAGGGAGCAGGGTGCAGTACATACAGGCATCAAGGGGCCCCCACTTTCCTGCACCGCTGCTGCTCCTCCTTCTTATGCCGCTCTAAAGCAGCAGCATCTGGGCCCAGTGCTGAATGCAGTGACCCGGCTTGGTTCCACCTCCTCTGGCCTGATATCCCCCTTGTCAGTGAAGCTGCTGGAGGGTTTTGGTGCGGGTCATATGGCTGTGTAAACCAGCCTTGGAATTAAGGCAGTCACACTGATTTGCACCTCCAGGATTACCTCTGCTTTCCATGGCTGGAACCATCACCCGACATCACTCCAGCATGTCCCACCCTTGCTGCTGCTGAGGCTGCAGAGCTGCCTCTCCTTGCAAAGGAAGGGCTGATGGGGACCACGAGAGCAGCACTGGCCTCCTTGGCACAGCTCTGCCCGTGAGGACACAACCCCCCTCCTCTGTGGTCTGGCACAGCGCAGCAGAGCGAGAGACTGGGCTCAGGCCTGTGGCTCACGCCGGCTCTTCCGCTTCCAGCAGACCCTCCACCAAGCCAGGAGACAACTCCCCATTGTCCTCATGTATGGGAACACAGCGTACTGTGGAGGAGCATTGTTCCCAGAGGTCTTCAAGGACATGGCAAACTCTCACTATCCCACAGCAGCCATGCAAACCACTTAAAGGCGTGCAAGGGGAGTATGTGCCCCCCACACCTCACCAAGCAGCAGTTTGGGCTGGGCAGAATGACGGTGCAGAAGGATGTTCTGCAGGATGGGGCGGTGATTCTGCTTCTTTCCAAAGGTGGCTGCATTTGCCTGGGAGAAGTGGGGGGTACCGGACCTTGTTTATCCAGTGATACTTGTCAGGACCCCTGAGCACCTTTTGTGGAGCTCTCTCCTCCCAGGAACACAGCTGATTCTGGAGTGAAATGTGGCAGCCCACCACTTTGGGTAGGAAGTGGAGACGCAGCTGAGTGCAGGGAGCCAGATGGGCTTTAGAGACCTAAGCCCACACACTGCAAGCTGATGGGGAGTCTAGGCTTAAAATCATGTTTTGAAAAACATGGCCATCTGACCCCTCCACCTCTAGCACAAGCGGGGAGGGTTCAACAGAAATGGACAACAAATTCACATGATACAGCAGTCCATCTTTGCTCCTGCACCCACCCCCTTGCCCCCACATGTAATACGTAAATGAGAGGGGCCCCAGAGCCTCAGTAGTGCTTCCCCTGTCTGTGGCAAGGGGCGGCCGGTTGGGGTAAGCTCAGGACATGGATGTAAGGGTTCTGGATATGGAACCTCTCATTGCCAGTCCTTCAGCAGCAGCGTGCCCACTGGCCTGGTGCGTAGCCTGGCATTGCTTGCAGGAGCGCGATGCCCCCGTGCAGAGCTTTTGAAATGCCTGTGCAGAGGAGGAAACCTCTCACCACCTTCCCACAGGCAAGACCTTCCTTCCCTCTGTGCCGCCCGCCACCTCAGGACCCATCCCACCGTGCCCGTGGGGTGCAGGATCTGTACAGACCTGATTCGGCAAAACTCAAGATCTCATACTCCTGCAGGCCTATCCCAGGACGCAGGTGTGGGATGCTGCCGTCACGGGGCATCCCGGGGGAGACGGCCGTGTCCACGCGCTGCGCACGCATCCTGCGGAGAGCGGTCAGCAGGGCCCCCCTGGATGTGGGCTGAGTGATGTTGGGCCTGTCTGGCAAGCGGAGTTTGGAGAGGATGCTCTGCTTTGCCAGCGCGATGAGGACGTCCCGCTGCGTGGTGGGGGCCAGGGCTGCCAGCCCGCAGGCTGGGCACCTCGCTCCCTTGGGAGCCGCCATCCTCAGAAGGCTCAGGAGCAGGAAAGCCACGGTGGCTGTCATCTCCAGTGCCAGGAGGTGACAGCTTGGGGGTCTTGGCAAACAGTGATCCTCCAACTGCCCGATAAGCCAAAGTCAAATCGGGACAGCAGCGCTGGGGCTGGGAGAGCAGAGCGTGGCAGCAGGACAGCAGCGCCGGACGCCGCAGGAGCAGAGAGTGAGGAAGGGCTCGTTCTCCTGACGTGGCCACAAATATTGGCTGATCCCGGGCAAGATAAACGCCCCTGTGATCCCGCAGGAGCCTCTCCCGGGCACGAGGCAGCAGCGGCACAGCTTGCCCCGGGTTAAGGTGGACCCGGGCGGATGGCGCTCCTTTCTCGGGGCGGGGGGCTCGGCCCAGGGCTGCCCGCTCGGCAGAGGCTGCCCGGGGGCTGGGGCTCGGCCCCAGGCAACCCGCTCCGGCCAAGGGAGGCCACCCCGGTCCCACCCCGCTGCCCACTCCAGCGGTGGGGGCCCAGGCAGACGGCGGGGGTCCCCGCGGACGGCGTGAGTCCCCGGGGCGACGGGGAGCACCCAGGGCCCCGCCATGGTGCGGGGCGGTGCGGGGCCCCCCCGGGAGATGGGGAATCCCCGGGGGCGGCCCCCCCCCCCTCCCCGGACGGAGCCGGTAACCCACGCGGTGCGCGCTGGAGGGCGGGGCCACAGGGGGTGGAGACTGGCGCCTCGGCCCCGCCCCCGCTCCGTCCCATGAAGGCGGTGCCGTGGTCCGGCTCCGTCCCCAAGCGGAGGTAGCGTCTCTGCTCCCCGCTGCGCCCTCCACCGCGCTGGGGGGCGCTGCTGCGTCCCGCCAGCCTTCCACGGCGCCGCGTCCGGGCGGTTGCTACGACAACGGGAGGCACGGCGGGCGCGGTATGGTGACGCAGCGCGCACGGGGCAGTGACGCTGCGCGCACGCCCGCCGGGGGAGGGGCCCGCCGCTTCTTCCCCCCCCCTCCCCCCCTTTTTTTTTTCTGTTTCTTTCCCCTTTTCTCCCCGTTCCGGCTATCCCGGTCCCCCCCCCCGTCCCCCCCCCTCCCCGTCCTGTCCCCCCGTCCGTCCGCCGTCTCCGTCGCCCCGCCCGGGCGGCCCGCGCTGGCCCAGGCCCGGTCCGGCCCGGGGTGGTGGTGGCGGCGGCGGCGGCGGCCCCGCGGCGCAGGGCCCGGCCCGGCCCGGTAAGTGCTGCGCCGCCGGGGGCGAGGGCCGGGCGCGGTGGTGGGCCGGGGTCGGAGCCCGAGCCGGACCGAGGCGGGGCCGGGCCTGGGGGGACTCGGGGCCGGCGGGACGGTCGGCGGCGCCCCCGAGGCCGGGCGGGGACGCGCCGCCCGCGGGGAACCCGCCTGCGAGGTCTTCCCCGCGCCTCGGTGCTTCCCCCGTCCCTGCGGGGGTGTCGCGGTCCCGGCTCTGGCGTGTCCCCTGGGCTCCTGCCCCCCGCCCCCGCTGCGGGTCGGTGGGGCGCGCCTGGAGGCGGTGTCCACCTCCCGGGCTGCCGCTCTCGGTGGAGCGCTCGGCGGCGGTGTCCGGCTGCGTCTCCGCCATCTCCAGGCGTTGCTGGCCGCCGGGGCTTGGGAGGCTCGCTGTGGTGTCGGTGCGGGGGGGGGGTGTTGCAGCGGGCCGGTTGCCTCGGCAAGTTTGCGGAGCACATGGTGGCTGGGTGTTCCCCTGCCCCGTGCATCTCTGACTGGCCCGGATACGAGGGGCATCCCTGCGCGATCTGGAAGTGCCTGAGCTTGCTGTGGCTGCCTCGTTCCCCAGCTTTCTGTGTGCGGTGCAGCGCTTGCAAGAGGCTAAGGAGGAAGAGGAGCAACAGGTGGGAGAGGAGGCCTCACCTCGTTGATGGCCAGGCATCTATTCTAGCGCCTGGGAAGTGCAGTAAGGCTTTCTGGTATCCTTACAGACAACGTCTTTGCTTTGAAACGCTTTCCTGGAAACGTATGGGACTTCTGGGGCCCTTCTGGGTGTAACAACAGGAGTGAAAATGCTGGAGGGTTAGTTGTCTTCTGGCTTGGTTGGAGCGCGCTTAGGAAGGATTTCAGAGGCTCTGTGTAGGTCGCTAATGCGATACATGCAAGGGTTATTTTGTTACCTGTTACTCTGTGTTCTCTGCCCTGTGACACATTTAAATCCTCACCGGTTTTATTTGGGTACCTGTAGATGTTTGGGCTGTCTGCCTGAGTGTCAAAAGTTGCCTCTGACTCCTGCCAGTGTAGTATTCTGGCAGCAAGTTTCGCAGGTAAGTTGATACTACTTAAAGTCTTCCTCTGATGTGTTTCAAATGGTCTGAGAGAGGTTGTCCTTCTGAGCTCCTGATACAGTGTGTAAATAGATGTAGCTGGTGGATTGTTACCTCTCTTCTGTCGCTCCTTGTGTGAATCTTTTTTTAATCCCTTCCCTCATTTCCTTTAGAGTTTGATCTAGATTACCTCCTTCATCAATGGCAACCTTTTCTGCTTTTCAGTCATTGTTCTTTCTAGCCTCTTTGTTTTGAGATGAGCAAGAAAGCTGAGCCCAGGCCTAGGCTGCTGCGCTGGCCTCTGATTTTATAAAGGGCTTGGTGTTGCTCTGTCTTTCAGATACTGCTTATAGGAGGGTGTTTGCCTTTCAAAAGGGCACCACAGATCTGGAGGAGTGCTGTGCAAAGGCTGTGCCAGCTCCTTAAATGGTGGGCAAGGTTCTAGCCTGTTCTAACTGGCTCATTGAGGGTGATTTGCAGACCCCAATGGTTTTCTGCTGTCTTCTATTATCGATTGTCCCCTAAATGAGCAGCTATTCCAGCTCTTTGTTAGGCCATAGAGAATCTGAACTTGTTGGTAAAGTCCTTATTTCCCTCTCTTCTCTCTAGGGTCTGTACTTGCTTCTGCTATAGCCGGGTCCTTTTGACTTACTCCAACTTATTTGTCCTGTATGGGGTTTGGTGTAAGATTCCTCTTACTTCACTTTGTCCCAGAATATGCTCTTTTCTGCCATGTCTTCACCTGTTCCCCACACATCCTCAGGTTGACTGTTCACTGTAGTGTGACTGTGCTACATGTTGGTGAGCCTGGCTGACCCGTACTACAGCTACCTTATCTATCAAAAGCAATGAAGAAGCAGTGGTCAGGACATCAGGGCTGGCTGTACAGATCCATTCTAGATGTTGCCTTGAATTTTAATTTGGACATAAGGTTTACATTCTTGCTCTTTTCTGCCCTTCAGCAGTGCTACACACAGTAGCCTTCTGCACTGTGAAGTGTTCCTTGTGAGGCAACTCCCTGCTCCTAATAAAAAATTAATAATTAAAAAAATGTGGGAAGGAGTGTCAGAAGAATCCTTGCTATTAATTCCTAAACACTTTTACTTGTGACCTCTTGGGGAACTTAAAATTCCCCCACATGGGTTTCTAGTTTTGTGTCTCAGCTAAAATGTTACATGGATGATCATTCCACCTCCCTCATGTTTATTGTCTGAGATTTGTCTGTGATGGTTTCACATAGTGTAATTGTGCCCAAAAACAGGTGTTGGATTTTTCAGTGGGGTAAACTGATTCTTATACCTGGGAGCTGATTTACCAGCTTGCAGATACTACCAAGCACCCTACTCAGTGCATCAGTCCAATCTGAATGACCTGTTGCTTGTAGGTATCTTCTTAACATAGAGACTGATCAGCTCAGAAATGCATTAGTTTTTCTCCTGAGCACTTAAAGCTGAGCTCAACTGCTTTAGCTCTGCCTGTTCTTTGTATACTTTTGTGATGCTTCAGTGTTGACAAAAGATGTCTGGAAAAACAAGATGTATTTCTAGCCATATATGCTGATAATGCAGCTAGGTGTGCCTTAGTAGTGGGAGTAGTAAGAGAATGAGCTTCACTGCACGGAACACTAAGCAAGCTTCTGGCAGAAGTGCCAAGCTTCCAACTTTCCAGGACAGGCTTTATTTTTCTTAGAGCTCAATGATGCCAGTGTAGTTCTGAGTACAGAGAAACCCTGAGTTTATTATAGCTTCCGCTGCTTTTGCGGCCTCTGTTCATGCAAAGTGATCATTAGAATCCGAACCACTCTGCTGAAGAGGATTCACATGCGACGTGAGCTGGAAAATCCAGAGCTGCTGTTAATCCTGTGTGTGTTGCTCAGTAGGTGCAGATTACTGGCTGTCTTCATTGTCGGAGCAAAGTCAAAGCTTAAGAAGTGTAAGGAACCCAAAGGGTTGGCAAAGAGAATTGCTGGAAAGAAGACTTGGTAAAGAGAGATAACCTGCTAGGGGAGCTGGAAGTATTGCCAAGCTTTGGTGCCTGTTTATCACCAAACAAAGGATAGGCTGAAGACTTATGCCCTAACAGTAGGGAAGGGTGGGGGGTAGGGAGAAGCTCTTTGGTATGGTGTTGTGGCTGCTTCTTCAAGACCCACGGAACAGCAGAGCTGTCCTTACTTGCCAGCTGTGTGAAGAAGGCTCACTGATGTTACAAAGAACAGATACTGTAAAGGAGAGCACACTATAGGCCACAGATATCCCAAATCATTGGTGTGCACAAGAGTTGGTTTCCTCTGTCTGCACGGGGAGCAGTGGGAATATGTTGTGGGACCTGGTTTGCTTGTCAGAAAGCAGATGAACATGTGCCTGTTTACAAACCAAAACAGTGCCCATGCTAATTCTAAATCTCTGTCTTGGTGCTCCTTTTCCTGCTGGCAGCATGCAGAGAAGTTCCACATGTGGCTGGTCTCAGTTTGGTTTTTTGTCACTGGTACTTGTTGAGAATCTTGTCTCATCTCTTGCCTTGACCTGTTCTCCATCTCCCTTTGAGAATTGGGACCTGGTTCCCTGTGATTACTTCAAATAGTTCTGATTCCTTATGCTCCATTCTTTTTTATTTCTACCCTGTTTGCTACCTATAGCCTATTAAGGCTGACTGACGTAAACTCTGTGTCCTTCTGCTTGAATTTGTGCTGGAAATTCTTGATTAAATCATACCAGGTATGGTTGCTGTAATCTTCTTTCCTGATTAAATGGCAATTCAGTAGTTCACAGGTGATTTGCTGAAATTTATTTTTTTTTTCCAATAGATGTTCTCTGAGGGTCTCACTTCTCCATCCACAGCTCTTTGTATTTTCAATGAGTTGTTAAACATATGTTGGTAAAGATTTCCCCTGTTCATTCCTGTTTCTTTGGAATGCAAGGACAGATTGTATCTGCATAAAAAACTTTGGTAACTTATTTCAGTGTGTGTGTGTGTATAAGATTTTGTTTGTTTGTTTTAATGGAACAAACTAGATGATGAGGAAAGACACTAGACTAACTTTCTTCTCTGTCCACCAAGATGGCAAAATGTGATGTTTGATGGCAGCTTCACTGGATAGTAAATGATTACCCCAGACTCCAGGGATTGCACAAGTGAGGATGGATCTCCACAGGTTGCTTGAAATGATAATGCTTTGCTGGAGACAGCCACCTGGCTTTTGAGGAACTGGATTAAGACTCCCAAATCAACTCCTGCCAGCTGTGAAGGAGAAACATCACTTGGATATGGTCTGTTCTCTTATCTCTCCCCCTGCTCATGAATGGGGACTGACTGGGGACTGGTGCCCTAGAGGTCAGTAGGATATGGAGCCAATTGACCCCTCTGTTACCAGGCATTGCGGTTTTTGCTGAGTGGTTCCTAAGGGACAGTTTGAGCTACCTGCATAGCATGAACAAGATGAAACCTGCAGTGATTTAGCAATATTGGACAATGGTTTGTAGTGTTGTCTTCTTTGGCTGAGTTTTAGTAGCTTTGTTTGCTTTGACCTTCCTAGGATCAAAACTGAGAAGTTACATTCTATAGTGTAGCTTTATTTTTCTTCATTCAGAGTTATATAATGCTAGTTAGTCAAGTGCTGCTTTGAGCTGCAGCCATCTGACCTGAGGGTCAAGTCTCTAGGCTGGTAGTCCATTCAGCAGAGTGGAATTAAAGGAACTAGTTACTTCTCTCAGATGTCTTCTCAGCTACCTTTGTTGTTTGTTGCTGTTTCGGGACAGGATCTGCATCTCCCAGGGTACTAGTCATTGGGCTGGAAGAAGCAGATGCTTCTAAATCTAGCTCTCCAGCTTGCCAGAACATAATGCATCTTACAGCAGACAATGGCCTCTTACATCCTGAGTTGCAACATTAGGATTTGTTAGATACCTGTGGATCATCTCTTGTTGAGATGCTGGAGGAAGCTGGTCTGTTCGTGTACCACTCATGTGGTGGTGCTTCTTGGGGTCCCAGACACAATCTGATTTACCCAGGCACCGTGCTTGCATAAAACTAGCTCCCTTTTTCTGGTTCCAGCGTTACCTAGGGCCTTTCTCATCAGCCTGCTGCGTGGTGTGCAGAACTATGTGCTATGCTGACAGTTGAAATTAATCCCTTAGTAAGGCAAATACAGTATTTCTTGCTCTGTCTAAACAGTTGCTCCAGGCTCCCTACAGACTCACTGCTAGGTGAATATTTTAGAATTGGTTATGCTGGGCTTAAGTTTTTGAGTTTTCCTTGGGCTGAGAGCAGTGCCCAGGGTGTTTTGACTGCACTACTCTGCATCACATCTAACTAGAAACGTGATGTAGCTACTTTGAACAGCATGGTGCTGCCTATGTTTTTTTGGCTTGCATGACAAGTATGAGCTAAACCCAGCAAACAGGGTCTAGAGTGGTATATTATATATGTCCAAAGCCGCACTGACTTGACTAATATCAGGTGTTGTGTTATCCCTTGAGTTAAACCATTGCAATGCTGCATATCTTGTTCTAGTTAAGTAAAAGCTAAGGCCTAGGAGTAAGCTAGCACCTTCTCAAGTAAGATGGGATATATAAGGAAGTATGTCCTGTAGAACTTACCAAACTACGTGCAACCAGTCTCTCTGTGGCTGGGAAACTGTTGCATAAGGACATGGGATCCTGGGATTCTGCTATTACCTGGAGTAGTTAGTGTTGGGAGAAGACGTGGCAGCATTGCTCAGTTTCCTAGAAATTGAAGAAATGTTTGTTCTTGCCTGTCCCTGTTGTTGTCACAGGTCATCTGTAGCAGGCTTTAAAAGGGGTTGGAGGGAATAAAGGGCCCAGTCAACTGAATTAAAGGGGAAGGAAACTGCTATACTGATGGCAAGGAATTGGCTGTGGGAGAAGCAGACCCTCTTGTTCAGTGCTGGCTTGTGGATCAGAGCAGTGGAGAATGTCCACATCAAATCCCTTCTTCCAGCTGTTCTGCAGTACCTCTTGTTCTGCGTGTGATATCCTATCCTCTCATCAGAGCGCAGATGCATCAAGTTCCCTTTATAGTAGTGATGCCATTTGTGTTGCTAAATTTAAGATTGTGTCAGTGCTGCTATTCTAAAACCCCATTTTCAGGGGGAAGGTGTATAAATCACCCATTTAAAAAAAAAAAAAAAAAATCTGTCTGTAGGACTGGTCCCAGCCTTAGCTTCATTTCAGTGCTTAAATTCTTTTAGAATCACAGAATGGTTTGGGCTGGAAGGGACCTTTTTAAAGATCATCTCGTCCACCCCCCTGCCATGGGCAGGGACATCTTCACTGGATCAGGTTGCTCCAAGCCCCATCCAACCTGAGTTTGAACGCTTCCAGGGATGTGGCATCCACAGCTTCTCTGGGCAAGCTGCTCCAATGTGTCTCCACCCTCATAAAAAAATGTCTTATATCCAATCAAAATCTGCTCTCAGTTTAAAATCCTTGTCCTGTCACTATAGGCCATGGTAAAAAGTCTTTCTCAGTCTTTCTTATAAGCCCCTGTTAATTATCGAAGGGCCTCAAGTTCTTCCTGGAGTCTTCTGTCTCCAGGCTGAACAACCCCAACTCTGTCAGCCTTTCTTCAGCTGTTGTCTTCACCTTCACCACTCTACCCTCCAGTTATTTGTAAATGTGATGTGTGAACCAAAGCTTTCTCTGATTACAGTGGAGTCTGGATTTGCCCCACTGTCTTCTAGAGTTCCGATCTCTCTATCTATTTTAACTTTTATTTCTTGTCTTCCTTCATATGGTAGGTAGTGATGGATGAAGAAAGAATTAGTATATTGGAGAAATGTCAACTATAAGTAATTTTGTCATTGCATTAATTCCTGCCTAGAATCAGGTGGAGGAACAGAGAGCGCTTTCATGCCAAAATGGGCAGACTTGTATGAAAAGTGTGAAGAATGCATGCATGTAGTCCCAGCACTGATGTTTGTGAGTGTATATGTGCATGTATGCAGTGTACTTAATTTCATTGTATTGTTTAATAGTGAACTTCAACTAGATCAGTACTTATTTTAAGAACTTGATTATTTTTTTCAAATTTTTTTTGAGGAGGAGGTGGCTGCCAAAGAAGCTATACGAGCAGGATATGTATCAAAATTTTCAGAACAGGTTTTGGGGCTGCCTTTCCCCCCCACCTCAATCACTCCCCAAGTACAGCAGCTTTTGGTGTTGCTTAGCAAGCTGCTAATTTTCAGAGTAATTCAAAGCAGGAAGTCCAGTGTAATGGTGCAGCAAGAGGCAGGAAATGCAGCTTGGCACCTGAGTGCTGAAGACTTTTCAAAGGGCTATTATTTGGCTAAAGATGAACTCTTAATAAAATGATCTTGCCAATATGCTGTGCCCCTGGTACTTCCTCTGCATGCCTGTGCCAAACTGTGTTTCTTGCCTTAAATTCTTCACAAATACTTTTATGGCCTGATCCAAAGGCCCCAGCAGAGATTGAAACACACATCAAAATGACTTGATGCCTGTTGAAATTATGATGAACTGCTCACCATGACTGCAGGGTCAGAAAATTTCTAACTTGTTCTTCAGCCCCTTTAGGGAATAAAAGGCAGAAGACATTTGTGTCTCTTTGACATAGCCCTGGCAGGGAAGTGTAATGTTGGGAGGAAATAAGCCCTGTGGGCCAAGTGAATTTAACTTTTACCTTGGTCTGAATCTCTTTTTGGTTATGTATTTTGGAAGTGTCTACAGCTGCAGCTATAGGTGGTGGTGTGTCTTAGAGACTTGGAGGGGTCAGAGAAGTAAGTGGCAATGCTGATTAATGCTGCTGGGGTCTGTGGCAGGGGAAGGCGGCACTTCAGCTGATGCTACATTTGCATCTCACTAGCTGAGGCTAAAGCATCAGCCTTAAATAGGTAGAATAGTTGCTTTTGGTTTTGGATGCTGTTCCCAGCTTATGTCAATACTAGTTTCTAATAATAACCCATTGTCCTTCTCCTGGTTTCTTTCATCTAAGAATCTCAGTTCCTTAGGAACAGCAGTTGCCCTGGGAATCACTGAGGTGTGAGTAACGCTTCCGTACTGTTCAGGAGCTTGTAGCATGGCATGGAAGTGACTGGGCTTGAAGAGAGCCCAGAGTCCTGACCTTCAATCACCACCTCTGCCTGGATGAACTGTTATCAAGGCTTGCCCTTTCTGGTGCCCAGTATGACTGAAAGGCTGTCTTTGCCTCTCTAGAGGCTTTTTTTACATGACTATTGCTGTTTTTTAAAGTGTAAATTTCTGGAAGTTAATGCTAGCAAAATAGGTACCGCTGTATTTAGAGTGATTAGATTATTTTATTGCTGTATGTTTGTGGTTTATTGCAGAGGTGCTGAAAGCCCTGGATATCTAGGTGCTTTATGTTCGGATGCTGTTTGTTTTGATGGACTTCACAGATGGATGCAACATCTCGGCACCTCCAGCTGGTGGTGGCATGGTCTCATCACTCCTGCTAAAGAACTTTGCTCTGGGGAGAAGGCATGGTGGTGGAAAGAAGTTTAAAGCTGATATTTTTTGTGGGATACCTTCCTGTTTGCAGTAGAATACAAAAAGAGTGTTGATGACCAGGTAGACTCTGTTTCCAGCAAGCAGCTGGGTTTGTCAGTGCATTCGTCTTTAATTCTAGCTGATCCTTCCCAGCACTTCAGATAAGGTGAAAAAGGGTGTTTGCAATGTCTTTTTTTTTTTTTTTTTTTTTAATGCCTGACAGCTTGTTCTGTAGTTTATCTGTGGGATGATTTGGCTGTGAATTAGAGGTAATTAGTGCCAACTATTAACTTCCTCTAGCAAGAAGTTTTGCTTTGTATCTCTGCCCATTAAGATACACCAGCTCTGAAGACCAAGTATAGTCACTTTATGGAAAACCAGCTAAGACACTTACTATAGCCCTTATAAGCAGCAGTCATCAGGCACTCAAAATACATTTGACTTGCTTAATGTGTGAAAACCACTGGCAAAAGAGACACTACTATTCACCCAGTGTTATGGAATGATGCTAGTTACAACATCCCAAACACGCTTGCTTTCCACACCCACTCTGGCACCATTTCAGAGACCTGGCCAAGTTCCTGAAGGGTCTTGTAATTTGGTTCATTAATGCCTAGATCCATCAATGATCTACTGTATATCCTTATTTTTTCTGTATATCTTTATCTACTGTATATCTTTACTTTTTCTTTCTGGATAACTCCTTTAGGATCACTCAGAAATTAGCTGCCTGGCAACATGAAAGTGCAGATATCTGAATGAACTGCATGCTTTTCAACTGGTTCCACAAATGTAGTCTAAGTAGAGCTGTGGCAACGCAGATCTCTCGCGGAGACTTTAGTGAGAGTCCAGGCTGATACTATGCGGTCTCCCCAAGTAGTAGAGGGAGGTAGCCTCCAATAAGCTCTTGTGTCTGCTGCCCAACTAGCTTTATTAAATCCAAGTTCAACACAAAAGCAGAACAATGTGTGTGTCTATTCCCAGTGCAAGCTTCCCAACAGCTTGGTTTCATGTGACAGGTTGAATTGGTGACTAAATGTAATGTCTTCCTTCTGAATCATGTCACAAGAATTTTACAGCTTGGACCTTCCTACTTTCCTTTCCTTGTCTGTGAGAAGTAGGTGTGGAGCCATGCTGCTATCAGACCTCTGGGCGATCTTGGTGGCTTGCTAAAGACATGAGATCGGCTGTCAGCATGTGTTTTGATTTTAACACTTTAGCTTTTTGCCCTTTTTTGTCATCTTGTTGATTGGATTATTATTGTTTCTTTATAAAAGGGAGGAATATTGCTAGTGTTCAGAAAGGGAATGGGAGACTTTGTTCAGTGTATGGCCATGACATTCTGGCAGTCTGAACAATGGGTGCAACAAAACATTTCTCCTCTAGGAGAAACTGCTTTGGGGATGGGGGAGGAAAGCTTTGAGATCATGCAAGGAAAGGGGGTGTGTAAGCAGAGGATGCCCAGTTGTGAGTCAGACTGTGTGTATGTCTGATAATGGAACCCAAAATTTACTGTTAATGGGTAACATCTTAAAGTATCCCAAACCCACTTTCAGTTGATGCTGAATTTGAGTTTGGCCCCTTGGCTTCCAAAGCAACTGCTCACAGCAAGCACTTGCACAGACTCTATCGCTGCTATAGATGCTACAGGATTATACCCATCACTTCCTAAATCTCCTCACATACATCCATTTGGAGAAATACAATGTCAGGAAGTACAGGCAGAACTTGGAACAGTGGTGGACAAAATGTTCCCGATGTGGCAATGCTGTGGTGAGGGCAGAACCCTGCTGGAGGAGGGAAATCCTTTCTAGATCACCCACTTGGCTTTAAAAACTCTCTCCCCCAACTCTCATAGCTGCTGCTTTAGATGTCTTTAACAATACAGCCATCCCTAGAACCAGAATGGTGGCATCAGGTGGCTTCAGGTGGGGGAAAACAGAAATGAGGACAAAAAGACTGTTAGCATTTGCTGAGCAGCTGTGTGGCAGTGAGTTAAGCTGAGTCTGCTAGGTTTTGTAGCTCAAAAGAGACCGGAAGCTTGAGGTGCAGAACCAAGTTCTGGCAACTTGGGCACTAGATGGCCTCAGGATAGAAAGGTGCCTCCCACACAAGAATCAATGGGGCGGCAAGAGGGCTTTTACTGGAGACTTGGATCTTCTCTCTCTGTGTCAGCACTTAAGTGACTTTGTATGGAGTGTGCATGTATGGGGGGGGGAAAAGTGAGTAGAGGGTGTATATCCACTGTGTTGCACAAAGTAAAATTTATGTGTGGGCAATCCAGAGAGAAGCCTGTTGCTTCACAGCAGCTTCTCTGGCCTGTGTCTGCTGTTATGTAGCACAAGGCAAGTGCATGCTGCAGGAAGCCTATAGAAAACCGAAGAGCTTTGGTGGCCAGAGCTGCTTGGCGAAGCATTGGGACATAAAACAAGGAACATGGCAAAGTTCAGGGGGGCCTTCCCTGTCAGTGCCACAGCAGGAGCTAATAATAAAGCCATTTTGGTCCTACTCCCCTGTCCCATCCTGTCCCTGCCCATGACTGTACATTGAGGGATTTAGAAGGGGAGTTTGCAGCACTAATACATTAATCCTTTCTACCCCACTGTGAGTAGGTGCATGTAATCCCTGTTTTACAGGTGGACGATCTGAAGAACAGGGAAAAGAAATTATTTGACTGAGCATCAAAAGGCAGAGCTGAGCTAGGTTAAGAACCCAGGAGGCCTGCACTTTCCTGGCTCGCAGGATGGTGCCCTGCTGTGAACAGGTAGAAGGGTTTGTAACTCGAATGTGTTGTGCTGCTGAAGTCCTGATTCCATGGGACAGGTTTTTTCATTTGCTGAGAGGCCTTCTGTATCAGTTAGCTTTGATAGGAGCTAGTGGTTATTCTGAGAAAAAGGCTGAGGATGTCTGAATGGAGGAGTTGTTCCGGAGGCCAGCACAGAAAGTGTCTCCGAGAAATGTATTTTTTAGGTGATGTGATGGCATGACTGTGGGAGCAAACAGTACAATCCGTAAGAAAGCCTTATGTTTCTTGTGGCTATTGGGCAGGACGTGAACTGCAGTAATTGTATACCTTAAGGTTTTTACTGGAAGTATGATTAATCCATTCACACAATACAGCAATTTAATAAAAGCATGCATAGATTTCCCTCTCTCGCTCTTTTTTTTTTTTTAAGAGCTGGAGGTGACATTTGAAAGGATAGTGGGATGTAGTTGAGGACCAGAGTTAGTTTCCCCTCCCCCTTCAACTATATCACACTCTCCTCCATCTTTTTTTGAACCTTCTCTTGATTTCTGAGTCCTAGTAAACCCAGCTGGAAGACAGCACAACCTACTTCCCGGTTGGAAGCAAAGGTGAGGTGTGCTTCTGCAGAGACGTTTTTGTGTCTGAGTGTGGGCAGCAGCAAGAGGAAGGGCTGATGATTCCCAGCCTGTCTGTCAGTGCTGGGATTCCCCTGCATGTGTGTTGTCAATGGGGCGCATGCGGGTTTATGATTTTGTATAAAGCCCGGTTTCATTATGTATTGGGAGCACAAGCTGTCTTTGTGTACTGCAGGCTGAGTCACCGCTGACTCCCGGTGAATTTCGGTGATGATTATTGAGTGTGGGCAGATGCAGCCTACTCTTTATAGCAGCTCGCTTGTATTTTTTTAATGAAGTTTTAAAATTTTTATATTGCTTTGACATTCTTTTCTTTGAGAAACTAATTTCTCCTCAGCTGAGTGTAGACACAAGAGCCACTTTATTACAGAAGGTGTTTGCTGTATCTCAGAAACTGACCTCTCTTGGGAGGCTTTAGGCATACTATCTATTAGGAAATAGGATCCTGTCCTGCCTGCTTCCCCATGTCCCAAACAAAATGAACAGGTGCTTTGAGCACAATCCTTCTGTTATGATTTGACCTTGGGATGGAAAAGGGAGAGCATGGACAGAAAAGAGAATGAAGATCCAGAACATGGAGAATGTAGAGAGGTGCTTGTGTTCTGCCTCCCCAACTGGGTGCAGTTGCTCCAACCTCAAAGCTGCTTTTAAAATTAGAATAGCCCAAAAGCAGCGGGGCTGCCCTTCTCCATATCTCCCCCAGATCAGTTTCAAACCTAGGCTGGGACTGAGATTGTTTGGCTTCATTTAAACAGGGACATGGGGTTTACAGAAGCAGTCTACCTCATTGGCACTGACTGGATGTACATGAAACCCCCTGTGTTGAGTGCATTTCAGATGTGGTCTCACCAGCGCATAGCTCCCCAAAATGGGAAAGGTGGTACTGGCAAAAATCTCAACTTTCACATGTGATATATCTGGGATTTTAGCAGCCTAAGCAGTGTGGCTTTGCTGTGCTGGTACAGTGAAAGCAATTCTGCCCTCTTGCCTGATGCTGTGTTTGTATTGGTACAAATCTGCTTCATCTGATACAGCTGCTGCTTATGGGAACAAGCTACTTGGATAATGAAACCTCTGGCCTATAAGTGACTCTATGCTGAGAGTTGTACCAACATAATTGTATGAATAAATGAACTGTTCAGTGAGCAGCAGAACTGGTGAGCCCAGCTTCTTAACCATCAATGTCTTGTGGATGGATTCTGTGCTAAGGATTGATCTCATGATTCTGTCTTGCCACTAGTGGGAGCATTAATAGGTTCTCTGTTATCTGGTCACTTACCAGAAGGCTTTTTTTGAGGTTTTAACTGGTCTGTAAGAGTACCCTCACAGTGGCTGCTATGTTGAAATGTTAGTTGGACAACTAAGAGTTGCACATAAATTAGGATCAGCACAATTGTACAAGCCTTGACTTTTATTGTTGCCTTGCAGTGCTCCAGTGATTAAGACTAAGTAACACAGTTTTGTTCACCTTCGCTCAAATTTAGGGCAAAATACATTTTGGGAGATCTTTGCTGAAACCAGAGGAGCCACATGTTTATGATTTCCTGTTAAGACTGTGGTTCCTTACAAGCAGGCATCAGGTCAGTCTATTGAACTTCCTCTCAGTGGCCTTTTACTTTCTTTTGCTTTTATTCCTTCACATCTTTAGTAATTTTATTTTTTTTTCTGGGGGGAGGACCCAGAATATTTAGGCAAAGCTTCTTCTGTGTACTGATTTATTAGGTTTTGAATAAACTGTACATGATAGTATTTTATTTTTCCTTATCAAAGATTTACTTTGTATTTTTTTCTTAGCAGCAGTTTCCTGTCTTACGAGTACTTGGGAAACTGGTGTCGTTGTTCTTCACGAGGAAGCAGGGAGAGATTGGTGTCTTTCTGGTGTTATTTTTTGAAACTGTGAGGACAGAAAAAAGCAGCCATCTGTCAAAGTATTTTTCACAGGTTCTGCAAAACCTGGAAAAACCATCTTTTTCTTTAGAGCAGCCCAATGGCAAACTGGTATAAAGGGGCTGTATCTGTGACCAAGGCGTCTTCATAGTTAATAGTAAATGTGAAATGTGTTAGGCTCTGCAGCTGAAAGGAGGAACTCTTGGGTCTGATAGTAACCTTTCTAACCTTACTTACATCACTTCTACTGTGTCCTAATTCCCACCACGAAAATACAGGTGATACCTATATTGCAGACTTGTCCAGACAGTCGAATATTTTAGGTTAGCACAAAGTTTGTTTGTTTGGTTAACATGCAGTTATTAATGCAGGAAGGGCAATGGAATCCAGAGAGAACAACGTTCTGAGCTCTTTGTGCTTGTTGCCTAACAGGGTGGTGGTGGTGATGTTTGTATAGTATATTTATTGTTTTTGTATATTACATACATTTTGTGCAATATAAATGTTGGGACACTTGACCAGCAACTGATGTTATTATGAATGATGAGTGGAAGTGTCTGAATTTAAGGTAGCTGGATTTAGAAGAGAACAGCTGAATAGAGAAAAGGCTCTAACTTTCCCAGTAGAAACGTTGGAGGCTTGTTTCGCCTTCACCCCCCAACAGAAAACCGATTGTACCAAATAAGTTCTCAAAGCTCAACCTGCATTATATGAGCTTTATGTGTGCTCCCCACCAGAGCAGGACACACAGGTAATGGACTATACCTGACCCTGGACACCAGGCAGCTGGTGCCCATACTGCTGCAGAGTCACTGCTGCACTTGCAGGGAGGGTGGGCAGATACACGCTCGCTCTATGTACTTCCACCCATGTACTTCCTGCAAGCTCTTCAGCATGGAGGCTGTTTCTCTTTTTTTGGGTATATGCCTTGCTGCAGGGCTCTGATCCAGAAGGGGTAGCCCTGGTTGCTGTTGCTATGTTAATAATAATAATTGTTTTGGATTCCCAGTTTAGAGGGTAAGCAAATAAACATCTGCTGGGATCAATACATAGAACTAGGTTGCTGCAGCATCCACAAGCTGCCCAGTTTGTTGACACACATGCTTTAGTTCATGCCACCTCTCTGCTTTTCTCTTCTTCCCCTCCATTCCTCTGGCATCGGCGCATGTTCTATTTTTAAACCGTGCTGCGCTCTGTATTGCGGCATTTCTCTTCTTGAATTATTTATCAGTGTTTGGAGCTGAATGGAGTGTGGTACGTTTTTTCCACTGCTCATTACTGCCCACGTGTCTGTCTTGAGCCATTGACAGATTTGGTTCATGTCAAATCACGCCAGCCTCGGCTTGGAGAGGGGCTGGAGGGGATGATGGGGTTTAGTCGCAGCCTGTGCCAGTGCAGGATCATTCAGATCTGTGTGTGTTTAATACTCTCCTTGCTGGGGTAGACAGGGAGGGGATGGTTGCCATGATAACACATCCTCAGCTGAGCCAGATTTGAATGGAAGGTCCCTTTTTATAAAATAAAAATTCTATTTTACTGCCTGGAGACTGGCTTCAGCCTAGGAAGAAGACACCTCCATGCACGTGTGTGTGCATGCACGTGCAGAGAAGAAGACAGCATCAGATTCTGTGCGCAAGGCTGAGGTTGACTCAAAGCTCCTTGGGGGTGGGGGGTGGTGTTTAATTTTTACTTAGTAGAAAACGGTCATTTCTTTTAAATTTAAAACGCTTCTCTCTTCTTCCCTGCCATGTCCAGTGCAGGCACCCTTATCCATCAGAGATGGCAGCACAGCCTTTAAAAGGAGCGGGTGAGCAAGTTGTTTCATCTCTGAAAGTTTTTTCCAGCTATACGCTAAACTTAATTCGCCCCTTCGCCTTTCTTTGAGTGTCTCTCAGCATTTATATTTTCTCCTGCTATCCCTTTTTTTCCCCTCTTCTGGCTCTCCTGTATTCTTTTGCTTTTGTTTTGTCCCTCTGAGCTGATGGAATGAGCTATTCTGCATCCCTGCTGCTTCTGGACTTTCTTCCTAATGGAGCTGGGGAGACTGCTGTCCTTTCGGTCAAATAGGAGGAGGAAAGGGTCTGGCTGGAGGAAAGAGCGGCCCTGTTGCTTCCTTGCTAGAGGAGGTGTCGGGGAGAGCAGAGGCAGCAACTCTGCCTACCTCCCCTTGCAGAGTCACTTCAGAAATGTCTGCAACTGGAAAAGTCATTCAGTGCCATGTTCAACTCCCACATTGGGAATGTCTTGCTGGCATGGAGCAAGCGTGTACTTACTGTGTGCTGACTCATTAGTGACATGAAGTTTACTATGTCTTTATGTTCTTGGCATAAAGGGGGGGGGGGGGCTAAAGGGGGAGGGGGCTAAAGGGGGATAGAATTTAGAGGGTGAGGCAGTCCCAGTAGCAGTTGAGCAAGGGACTGGACAGTGCACGTTTATAAATGCTGAAGTGCAGTAGATGCAGCTTGCAATGAGCACTATGGCTTTGAGCAGGCGACTAGTGCAATCTTCTGCAGCACACTGTGAAAACGCAGTTGTGATTACTGCTAAGCTAAATGCTTTAGTCCAATGAAACCCAAATCTCGGGCAGTGTGCTTTTTTCTGCTAGGCTCCGAAGTGAAGTACTAATTCTGCCTTATAGTCTAATTTCCAAATTCTTCTCTCTTAGGCCAAGTAAACTTCTTCAAGCGTTCTTGTATTGTTTCTCTTGGTTTCAGGAGTCCCACCTCTGTCATCACCTTGGTTTTATAGGTCCTGGGTGTGTAAGAGTAGCAGGTGCCTTTATTTTATGTGTGTTCCTGCAGCACTTGGATTGACACTGATTCCCAGCAGCAGGATGAACTGAGGACAGTGTAGGCCAGGGCTTGACTCTTGGATCTTGCTTCTTTGGATGTAACCCAAATTTGTCTCTTTTCTGGTAGTAGAAGCCATTCAGACAGAGTTCTTGATGGCCTGAGTTTCTCTGTCCTCCTCAGAATGTTGTCCTCCTCGCAACTCTCTGACTTGTGACTTTTGGTAGTGGAGTCTCCACTGTCCAGGTACTTTTTTTTCTTTTTTTCTTTTTTTTTTTTTTTCTTCAATCTACCCCTTGTTCCTTTATTGTGGCCTCTTCTGAGGAGACCTTGGGCCTGATAAAAACATGCTGGTTGTAGGACTTATGTGGAGAGAAGTGGTCATAGTCTCGATGAGGAATCCTGGCTGTTCTCCCTTTCTTCCACTTGTGTGCCCCATGGAAAAGGATGAGTAAGACCACAACAGCATTTCTGCAGCTCCAACTGTGGCATTTCTGATGGTCTCCTGCTTTCAGCTTTTCCATGGGTGCCTGCTCTGGTTCTGGATGTTCATGGAGCTGTTCTCACAGGACATGTTAGAGTAGGTAGCTCCCAGCAGCAATGTGCTGCAGTTCGCAACCTTCCCACATCCTGAGTCCAAACACGAAGAAGTCTTTCTGCTGCATACACACTCCTGCAAAACAAAATAAAACAAGCCTGTGGCCTGGAGGACTTATGAAAGACGTTTGACTTGCCATGTGTGGTGGTTATTATGGTGTCTGCCTAAAAGTGTTTCCTGTCCAAGCTGATCCCTTAGCTCAAATGCTTGGTGTATACCTGGCAGCACTCTGAAGTTGAGTCACATAGGCAGCCAGCTTTCCAAATCTCTCCTGCAGTCTGCATGCTCATAATGTCCTTGGAAGTGTATGGTGTCTGGAGTGTGTGTTTCTACCTATATACACTTTAGTAATTAATGATTGCTTGCAGCCTGCTGCTGGATGCAATGAGCAAGGTCAGTTCCAGCCCAAAGAACAGTCTGTGATACAGTTCTCTAACTGCTTGAGGGTTCCTTTCTCTCTCTCATCCCCATGGTGCTGTGGTGGCTGAGGCTGGCAGAAGTGAGAGCGCTGGTGTTTGATATGCCTGCAACGAGGAGTCTGTTCCAGGCTCTTTTGTTTGGGTTTTTTCCCTTTTCTAAGGGGAGAGGGAGTTTTCTGGTCTGGGTGGGTAAATGAATGAATTTAAGTCCATTGGTAATGCTCTTCTCCCTTTCCAGCTGCTGTAGGTGTCTGATGTAGGCGACCTGGTATGTCTGTCACATGGGGGAGCCCAATCCTGGGCTGATGGTGGGGGTTTGCACCAGTGCCATCCCACCAGCTTGGTGTCACGAGTCCTGACTTTTTTTCCCTTTCTGATGGGATTATATCCACTACCTAATTGACATGTCTTCTCTCAACAGAAGCTGGGCTGGGCAAATTAGAGCCCAGGCTCATTTGACACATGTCTGCCAGGGAGGGAGGGAACATGTCGTCTTGCTTTTTTCTTTGTTTGCTCTGCGATATTACTATGTTAGGCATAGGCAGCTTCCCTGCAAGCTGGGAGCACAGACGATACCTAGAGCTGCTGCATCTTTTCTGTGCCCTGCTTTCACTGACCTAGTTTCATTGTGTGCATGTGCACACACACACATGTGGGATAAATAAGCAAATGGCTCTCAGGTGTGAAAGGCAGGAGCCCTCTCTGTAGGGCTTTGTCCAGGCTGCTGGTGGGGCTGACTTGCTCTTCCTTCTCCTCCTCCTCCTCCCACGCAGGATTTACTGTCTCCCCATCTAAGGAGCAAGATGCAGCTTAGGAAATCCTCTCACACACACGTGCTTCATGAAGATGAAGTGCTGCCGACTCATAGTGACAATGGGCAGTGATTTTGGAAAGAGCTGGACAAGCCCACAGGAGGCTGTGTCTGTGCTGTCTAGGGCAGGTGCTTGTGTCCTAGGGCTGGAAGGCTTTCTCAGAAATTTGTCCTTGCTGAGCCGGCTGCCAGGCATCTAAGTGCTGGAGATCAGGTTTGCAGGCTTAGGCTTCTTTTCTTTCTGCCTTAGTATCAATCTTAAAATGTGACAATGGAGTTTCAACAGAGGGTCCTAAGCTTATTGTATGTTTTTGCTTGCATAACATGCTCTGCTAGCTGGGCATCTTTGAAAACAGAAAGACCTGGTAGAAGGGAAGAACAGCACCCAAAGTTCCCTCCTTTTATAGGACTAATCTTGCCACTGCAGGGGTCCAGAGTAGAGGGTGCCAGCAACTGCCCTTAATGATCCTGAGTTGAAATGCAGCAGACCACAGACGCTCCTTAGCAAAATAAAGCTCCTAGTTTCACTAGGTTTTGCAGAGATTTTAAGGCTCTGTCTGCATGGAGCAAAGATCCTTGGCCTGGGGAGGGCATGCTGAAGCACTGCTCCTGAATCTGAACTCCTCTGTCCCTTTCTGTTGCTTCCTCATTTGCAAAGTAGCTGCCAGAGCTTCTTCAGGGCTCAGAACTCCAGGTTTGGAACTCCAGGTGCCTGCCTGGGTGCTAGGTGACAGGAATAAACAACCCCAAAATAGATGAGTTAAAAACTGATGCTGAGTTGTAGCCTAATCTCTGAATCTTGCAGCTTGGCTGGGTTCAGCTGCCACAGGGAGTCACTCTGAGCACATGCTTTCTGCCAGGGGGACGTGAATGTCCAGACTGACTTCCAGCTAAGCAATCCATGGAGCCGTTGCAAACGCAGTCACTTGCTACCTCTCAGGGCTTGCTGTGCAGCAGACTTGAGAAACTGCCATAGCAGAGCCTGTGAGCTCAGCTGAAGGCCCTCATCCTACAAGCTTGCACTGCGCAGACAGTGGTGACTTTTTTCTCTAAGAGCTTGGGAGATCATGGTTCAGTTTCCTTGTACAGGCACATTTATTTAGAAAGTCCTTTGCAGAATTGGGAGGAAAGAACTTGAAGTGGCCAGAAATAGGAGGCATAAAAGGAACTTGAATCCTTTGGATCTGTCTTCTTGCACCTTCTCTTGGGGAAATCTCATACAACATCCATGAAGCCTTTGCACTCAGCCAATGTGGGGGTTGATTAATTGTGGCCCTCCACTTGAAAACACTGGTATAGCATTGCAATTGACTTGTCTTATTACCTCCTGTCTCGCCCCTCTGTCATTCCTTTCTCTCTGGTTCTCTAGCCATGGGACCCCCTCTTCAAATGTCCGTGTTGCTGTGGGCAGAAGCAGGGAGCTGTTTACTGCAGCCAGGATCACAGCAGTTTCAGCAGGAAGAGGAGGACAGCCAGCCAGGAACATTCACCTGCTGTCTGCATGGGCATGACAGGCCTGATTCAGAAGGCTTTGAAGCGGGTTGAGACAGAAGCTCATGCATACGTTTAAACTTAAGTCCTTTGCACAGCAGGGCTGCTTTACAAACTTGAACCTCTATTTGTCATGGAGCGGAAATGTATCAGGTTTCTGTTGTCTGTCTCCTTGCTTTTTAAAAGCTTTATTGGACTGTTTCTTTGGCTGTAGCAGGGGATCATTTAGAAGAAACTGCATTAACTTAGCAAAAGTGGTAAAGGCAAGTCCTGAAGAGGCTTTACCAGCACAGCACTACGCTATTTGCAATGGATGCTGTCAGTTAAAGCAGTGCATCTCAACCTTTTTGCAACTGTCTCACTTCAGCCTCTCCATCTCCTTGAGCCCAAGGCTGATCCTGCCTTCTCATCTTCATCTCCCTTCTCTTCAAAGCTTTTGCCTTTAGACAGCTGCCCTGTGAGGCCTGCTACCACTTGCTCTGCTGCCAGCTCCAGCACTGCCAGAGCTCAGCCTGAGCAAGGAACCTCCTCGAGACCAGCTGCTGACCGAGCTGATCGTGTTTGAAATCAGCACTGGCCCCGCAAGAGCGCGCGCTCTTCAGCTCTGGCTGCCCCTTGCCTAGGATGGGCTCCTGCCCAGCAGGAACTGTTGGCGCAGAAGAAGAATGACGCCTACCTGCTGTTGACCAGTGTTTAGGGCTGTAGCTGGAAGATCTCCGTAATCCAACAAGAAGCAACTTCTGAGCCTAGCGAGGGACAGGATGTGCTTGTGCACCGTGCTCAGCAATGCTGCCTTGCATGCTTGAGAGTAAATTTTAGTATATGGACAGGAGACTTGAGCGCAGCCTGTGTGCCTGTAGACTCACCAGGTCTGGGATGGAAAATCACTTTCTGGGGAAAATTTAAGCAAGTGAGAGGTTCAAAACCTCTCTAGTGCCATTTGTGTTTCTTGTTTCCTGTCTGTCAGTATGTAGTCACTAATAAATAAGCAAGAAAAAAATAACTGAATTGAAATGAAACCATTAACAAACTGACCCCTTGGAAACATTATGGCAACAATGATAGTGAAGCAAGGCTGCCTGTAACCTACCTTGGCATGTGTAGGGCGTTCTGCAAAGTGTAGTCCGTGCACTTGAATTCTTCTGGAAGATGCTGATGTTTACTGTGGTATCTCTTCTTTGCTCCTGCACTTACATTTGTATTGCTCCAGTGCCTGACAGGGGAAGGATGCTGTGTCTTTAAAGCCTTCTCAGGGCTGTGCGGAGGCAGTTCCATTGAAGTATTTGAATGAGAGCAAGAGGGGGGTGTGCATGTGGCTATTGGCAGAGCTCTCTATGACATCCCTCTGAACAGCTGGGCTCTGCTTTGCTTCAGAGCTGCTTGTCAGAGCAATTAGCTTGCTGTAGCAGCAGCAAAGATCGCTAGCATTTTATTCAGGGTTGAGAGCTGGCGGGGGCTTCTAAGAAGCAGTATTATCTTGGCAAAATTCCTCTTGAACTGGTTGTGGCAATGAAGTCTCCATTGAAATCAGGAAACAGATGACCTGCTGAGAGTGCAAAACCACCACGGTGAGTTTATTTTTAGAATTAGTCTTCAATTATTTTGGGCTTGAGAAAGATTGACCAGAGACTTTTCTTTTCCTCTCCCCGTACCCCCACCATGCGAAATACAGTATAGGTATAAGTGCAAGCAAGTGTTTCAGGGATGGGGACCTGACATCATTCATCTCTGGTAAGTAAGTGACAGGATTTCTGCTGCTTGATGGGGTTAATTTAAAATGGTGCTGTACTAAAATGAATATGTGGCTCTGTGATCTCATTCAAGACTTGAGAGTGTGAGATGAGCTTTCTCCTTTCTCTTTTTGTGATGCTGGGGATGCACCTACAGGAGACAGGGGAATCCCCAATAAGCATACTGTACTCTTCCATGTCATTAAGGAGTTCCCTGTGACAGTCTCATGGGTTGTCCTTGTGTCTTAGCTTGGTGTTCATGCAGCTTGCTCCTGGGTAGTTTCTATTCATTTTGCAAAGGCAAAATACCCACTGCTCTTCTGCTGGATTATACGTTAAAGGATTTACTTGTCTGAAGCTGGCTAGTTGATGAAAAATGTTGACTAGTTAATTGGCTATGTGCCATATGACATTTTCAGGTTAGCTTATGCAATTCAGTGTTCTGTAGGACTATATTGGTGTTCACATATATATTTACCCCATTTTTAAATTATTTTAAACCTATCACTGAATTGGGTTTAGGTTTAGTGGAATCAGGACTTTGGATTGCCTTTACCTCCTTCTCATACATGTTCATCATCCAGTCTTGCCTAAAAAACAAGTTACTGGAAATGATGCTCCCCTCATTTGAGATTTAGTGCTAGGAGCTGGTTTTCTTGGGCTTGAGGTATTAGCCAGTTACTGTACTGCAGGATCTTCATTCAGGTGCATTGGACCTGTTTCCTTTCCCTTCATGTCTTTAAAATGCTTATTTAAACTGGAAGCATCACCTGTGGCTTGAGGATCTGCAAACAGCAACAACAGCTGCTGCAATGAATGGTGAGCACTTCAGCAGGTGAAGACTGAGTTCATCTTGCTGAAGGCTGTGGGAAAGTAGGAAGAGGAATATCTTACCCACACTTCAGACTCCCCCTTCACTGTCAAGTCCAACTTTTGCAGCTGGCAGCCAAAAGATAAAGTTGATTTTTTTTTTTCTTTTAATCATCACTCTCCTCTTTGTTCAATGATCAAATCAATTTCTGGATCCCACCTGGAAAACAGCCACAGTGTCTTGTATTTGCTGTGTACCCCTTGGCTACTTAGTGTGTCAGGTGGCTCACTATCCTCTGCCAGCATGGTGAGAAGCAGGAACATCAGCCTTGAAAACAGAAAGGGGGATATAGATAGCAGCCCTGCTTTTTGCCTTCCTCCCAAGGAGGTTTGCCAGGAACTGGAATGCTTTGGGTCTGATTAGTAAAGTTTGAGGATCTGCTTTGCCAGCCCAGGTCAGCTCAGGAATGGTAAGCTAGACCGGGGAACACCTTGCGCTTTCAGGCAGCTTTTTAATCTTTGTGCTTATGCTTTTAACTGGTGCAGGCATGGCACAAAAGAAGTGTACCAGCAAGAGGATAAGAGCTATTTCTAATGTGCATTTTTCCTGAGCCTGGTTGCCACCTCTGTATCTGCAGGTGTCTCTCACCTGATGTGGTATTTCATTATGGATGGGTTCAGGTGGAAGGAATTCTGTTTGGGGTTCTTTGAAAGAATTAGGACATGTGTCAGTGGGAACTGTGCCAGGGTTTTCTTCTGAGCCATGGAAGGGTTAACAGAAGTTCCTGTTCAATGTTGTCCTATTGCATCTTGACACTGTAGAAAGTAGGTGGATAATTCCTTGCTAGCTTTTCAGGAAACCCCTGTGGTGGACAGCCCTCATTAATTGTTGCTGGGAAACTGCTTTGACGTCATGGGAGCAGTTCCCTGGTCTTCAGATGAATACAGGAATAGCTCATGATGGGGAAGGGAAAACCGGTGTGAAATGGAGAAGGGAACTCTGACGGGGAGATTCTCATCTGAGATTTATCTTTTCTTTCTCCCAGCATTCTGCCTAGGGACCCTCAGAGGAACTGTCCACAAAAATTTGCAGCATTATATTTGGACCAAATGTAAGCCCTTCCTTCTCAAGAACTGTTGATATTGATGGCTTCTGTGATTCTTTCACTTTTTTAACTATTGGCTGGTTGTTTGTGGTTTTTTTCCCCCAGATTTTGTAAACAAGGGGTGAGAGGGTTCTTGCTTGGCTTCACTGCAGCTCCCAAAATAAAAAGAGAACAGCATCACTGTTTTGGTTAGTTTGTTTTTAACATCAAACAAATAATATCCCCTTAGACTAACAGAAGGAAGAGCAGACGGACTGAAGATGGCTGCTATTGCTGTGAACTTCAGGCTAAGAGAACTTTTAAGGCTGAGACTGTTTAAACCCACTGTCTTTAGTATCAATCGAATTTTCTTTCTTTGCAAATCCTCTTGTGGTGTTTGTGCAATAGGTTCCTTTCTCCCAGTGTTGTCCTATGTGTCCAACCTGTCAGCTTCTGGGAGGTACGCAGAGCTGTGGGTGTCTAATAACTGTAGAAGGAATTCTCTGCGTCTCCTTTTCCATGCTTGCAAAATAGGTGTAAGCAAAGTTTACCCATCCAGTTCAAAGTGCTTAAGAGATTTTTGTACCCAGAAGTGCTGTAGAGCAGCAACGAATGTACTGGGTTGCTGATTGAGTCTGGTGTTTCCAGCTAGGGCACTAGAGGGCTTGAAATGCAAGTAAACTGTCTAGCAAAGAGCTGATATCAAGGTGCCTCAGTGGTGAGAGGAATGAGGCACTGCTGTCGATGTTGAGCAGGCACTGCAAACAGAGCTCCATTCTCCTTTTCTTGTCAGGTCACTTGAACATAAAAGCTATTCCAGTGCATGGTGCCGTAACAGTCAATAATGGGTGCATTATTTTAAACTGATTTTTTTAACGATTTGTCATGGTTGCTCACTTGTATCTTCATGTGATAACTCCCTCCACACATCATTTTCTCCTCTCGATGCATACAAAAAGGAAACATGCATCAAAAGTCAAGGAATAAGCCTAGTCGGGGTGGGGAGGAGGCTTTCAGTGGGATCGAGGGATCTTTACAGCCTCTGGCTTTGGTGCTGAACTGAATTATCTTCCCCAGGAGATCTCCAGCATGCCTGAATCCAATGATTGCCTTCTTTCTGTGCCGTCAGCTTTTCACAGCAGAAATGAGATGGGAGTTCTGGTCTTGCATAGCATATAGGCTGCTTTTGGAGTAAAAAGAACGGACCTGAATATGCAGGCAATCAAGCTGGATTCTCTGAGCACATCGGTCAGCTCTACATTGAAGTTTCCTGTCAGGCACATGGCAACTCTTCCTGCTGCTACTATACCCAATCAGCAATTTTCATGTACAGGGAAAAAACCCAACGCACTCTTCCTCTGCCATTTTGCTTTTTTCCTTTGGTTGTGAGCCCCGAGTCCCTCAGCTGACTCAGTGATGGCAGCTGACTGGATTGTGCGGTGGACATTGCCATCTTTGTATTCCTGGCAAATGAACAGAATCTGTGTTAATTCACTGACATAATTTCTCCCCTCCTTGTTGGTTCATGTGGCAAGGATTTTCCCAAGCATTACACCTTGGGGATGGCAGGACATGCTGGGTATGCTGGGATACCCTCTTAACTGTAGTAGGGAATCCTTCCTTGGTTTGATACTTGCTCCCGTTCTGAAGGATCAGGGCTCTGTTATGAGTGGAAGTTATCTCCTTTGCTACTGAAATTCAGCCACCTCTGACATGAAAGCTAGCAATTTAAGCTGCACAAAAAGAACAGCGTGGCCTTTGGGGCAAGAAGCAAAGACCTGTGTTGAGTGGGAACATCTGGAGGGGGGAAAGAAATTAATTGTTCTGCTTTGAATGTTTCTATACTGAGACAAGTGCAAAGGGTTCTACTGTGAGCTTTTCCTTCCACAAGAAGCTGGATCTCAACATAACAGACACCAGATTAAAAACTGCAGAATCCCCTGCAGAGCGTGTGGAGGCATTGGGTAGGTGGCTGGACACGTTCATGTTTCGGACTTGATTCAACCGCATCTTCTGTTTTCTTCCATCGCAGGGAAGAACAAATATCTCCTCCAGTCCTAAAAGGACTTAGGCCTTCCATGTGCTGCCCAGGGCACTGCATTGCTTACCTTACAACATCTGATAAGTTTCTGTCTTAGGCCCAGATGTTGTTCTTCCCATCCTGTATGAGGGCCTTGTTTTCATGTTGATGATGAAAAGAAAAGCAACCATGACTTAAGTTAAAGTGGCATTTTCCTGATTGTTTGGTGCAATGGAACTTGTGTGGTGGAACCCTTCTCCTGCCTGGAGCTCATCTGTGTGGCAGGCAATTACCTCTGCTGTGTACTGCCTTCGCAATAGCTGCTCTGCCTCATGTGTTTTCATTTAAGCGGTGCTTTTTGTTTTATCTTCTGCTGAAATACTCATTTTCAGTGAAAACTACTCCATTGTGTCTAGGCAAGATGTGTTGTTTTAATAGCAGCTCTCAGGCTGCAATAATGTAGATGTTTACCCATCCCCAGAGTGCTGTGGTCCCAAAGGCTTTGGCAAGGGAGGCCCTGCTGCATTCTTACTGGTTCCATGCCTTCCTAGGGACTGTGGTGCTGCCTGTTATTTTGATGAACTAAGATCCCTAGATAGAGTAGGTAATTCACAAAAGTGAGGGAAGTGAACCTGCCCTGGGGAGGTGGCAGCCTGCTCATGAGAATGCCATTTGTCAAACGTGCAATGAGTCTTCAGCGTTGATGCATCCTTCCTGAGGCAGTGCTGGAAAGCCCCTGGTACTACAGTGTGTGTCCTGTTTACTGCCTTCCAAGGAGCCAGCCTTGGCTGTGACAGCAGCATTCTGGATAGAAACCCTGAGTTGCATCCAGGTGGAAATGGCAGGCTATTAAAGTTTGGCTTTTCAAAGCCCACCTGCAAAGCATGCTGTATCTTTTTGATTCTCTCTTTCCTGATATGCCAACGCACCTTTATTGTTCTGGCACATTTGATTCCTGTGTATCACATGAAGATGATTTTGGCAGTCCTGGCACCAGTTGTGTCACACTCTTGGAGTACAGTAATAGCAAGTTGACACCTATCCCGATTTTAGTGCTTGCACTGATTGAGGGAGGTAACAAAATAACTGATCCCCGCCCCCCCCCCCGCCCCGAAGTTATCTTGTGTTTTGAGATGTTCTACATAATTAAATCCATGCACATACTGCATAACTGAGAACTACTGCCATGGTGATAATTCAGATGTTTCCCATAATGCACCTACTGGCTGTTGTGCCATTCAACAGGGCTGACTGCACCTGTACTAGTGAACAGCCTTTTTAAAGGTATTTGAAATGGAGAGGAGCTCTAGGATTACATCTCTTCTCCAGGCTCCAATTCCTACATTCAGCCAGAGACTCAGAGGCGAACAAACCATGGCCACCACAGCTAGGCTGTTGCAGACACTGGCCTCTTCCTAGGGGTTACGGTTGCTGGAACAGGCCCAGTAGCCCCTGAGCTTAAGCCTCTCAAAACGAAGTGGGCAGTGGCTCTGCTGAGGTGCAGAGATGGGTCTCCCTGAAGGGGATTGTCTTGTAGCAGCCCTGCCTTAGAGCACAGACGTTATGTGAACAGCCAGGAGAGCCATTAGCACCTTAAGCTGCTGCAGCCATTTGCTCAGCAAATGTGAAATACAGCTTGATATGGGGGCTTTCCTCAGCTGTGGATGAAGGCAATTTAACTAGTGTTGTCTTACCCTCCTTGGAATTACTTGGGAGGGACATGTTGGAGACCTCCTGATATTCTGCAGAATTAACTTAGAGGGCTTCTATCTCACTGGCATTTCCCGTCTCCTTGTTCATATAAGGTTATTTCCCCCCTTTCCACCTGAAGTCAAACCCTTCCATCTGCATCATAATTTCACCTCTTTGATGTAATGTGGGGGTGGAGATTAAGATTTAAAGCAATGACTAAGCACTGGGGGCCTATACACTGTGCAATCAAATCTGGCCTCCTGTTGCTTGGGGATTTTTTTTGCTAGGTTTTGTAGGAACTGTATGGTAGTGAGAAATTAAATCCCTCACTTCAATTGATGATAAAAAAAGCAATGGAGAGAATTTGGGAGAGGTTGCTTCATTGGGTGAGACAGTTGCAGCTTATGAGCATTCCTGAGTAAGGTTTCAGGGCTTTCTCACTGAACCAGGTGCTTGTTCTAGCTAGAGCTGTTACCTCTGACAGGGAGCTGTTTTCTCCAACAGGAGGGAAAGGGGGTGTGCTCAAAAGGCTCTTTACCTGTTTGTTTTCAAGCTGAGGCTGCAGACTTTTTATGGGATGCTGGGGATGCCCCAGTCAGCAGTGTTGGTGCAGGCAGCTTACATTTTGCAGAGCGGACTGGGAGCCCAAATGGAGCCTAGGAGGGAGATGTTTCAGGAGCTATGTGGCCTTTGTTGGTCCTACCAGCAAAGCCTTTCATTACAGCCTCTTGTTGCATCTGGTAGGTGTACTTTAATACAGCAAAAATTTTACCATCTGCTGCGCCCTGGCAGAACAGGAGAAGACAAAAGCCTCTGAAGATCCTTCGGTGCAGAGAGGGAGCACTGTGCTGCCTGACTTAGTAGAAACGAGGAGGCTTTAATGCCTTGAATTTGCAGCACCCTCTCCACCCTGCCGCCTCCACTTTTTCCTGTGAAAACCTTTTTCTACAGCAGACGCTGTGCTTGGGAAGGGGAGTGAGGAGGGGGAATCTAAATCACCCCTCAAACTTGTCTCGTTGCTCCTAGTGATAGAGCCTGTTGCCATGGAGCTGTGATTCCAATTGGTTGACCTGGAAGCCAATGAGCAAATTGTTCATGAGAGCATCATCATTTAACCTTGCAGGAGGTACTTACTCAGTGATATATGATGCTAATACTAAAGCCTTACACAGAGAGGTGCAGTGAAACGCTCAGATGCTGGAAAAAGGCCACTGCTTTCCATCTTCCCTCTTGCACGCTGGTTTGTTGGTTTTAATTACCAGTTGCACCAGCAAACCACCCTTGGGCTGGGCCAGCTCTTCCTGCACAGTTCTCCTCCCAGTGCTCAGAACTGCCTTTGATTGTCCATCAGAGCAATGTAGTGGGGACTGTCCTGCCCGCCAGTGAATCACCAGCCTCAGGATGTTTATTTCTGAGCCCTCAGAGCACTCTGCTTAGCATGTGATTGGATGTGCTTTGTTTCTAAGTGTGCTTTCTTTATATTTTATAACCAACCCGAGGATGGAGAAAGCCACTGTTGTTATGGCTATGTCAGGGTTTCTTCTTGGCAGCAAGACTCTGCAGCCTTGTCTGTAGTGAAAACTCTGTTCCATTAACATTGATGACCTGGGCTGAGTCTGGTAAGATTTCTGCTCTGCCGTGTTGAATGCCTTCTGGAGTGAGTCTCGGAAAGCTAAAAAATAATTCATTAATAACCAAGGGAGGAGATGGAGGGGAGTGAGTCAAGATTCTTGTCTTTGAAGCAAATTGTGAAGCCTGCTCAAGAGGGCTGTAAACATGCAAACTTGCTCCTCTGGTCATGGGTTGGACAAGGGACTGAGAAAGCCCACTCGCACTTGTTTCCTTTCCCCCTGAAAACTGAGAGGTAGCTTAGCTCTCTTGCATTGTGGGACAAGCTACCTCAGATACCTCTATTCTACTGCAACACAGGAGCATGCATGTAGGCAGCTACAGCCAAGCAGCCATATGTCTTCTTTGCACCCTCATTTAGCTCACAGGAGTGTGTCTGTACTCTGAGAAACAGGGCCAGGAAGAGAGAGTATTTAGCAGTAGGCTTCCTGCTTTTCCCAGATTTGCTGCTGGATCCATCCTAACTGTAAATGGAGAAGTTTCTTGCTTTTATTCCCTGCCTAACCAGGACCAGCTGCGGCCTGCATTGTCACGGCTTGGCAGCTGCAAATTGCATGTAGCAAAAGGCAGCAGAGGTGGAATTCAATGTTCCCCTTCAGGATGAAGAGGAGGATGTAAATCTGTCCTGGCTACCCCTTCACCTGGCCCTTGGCCAGCACACACAAAGTGTTCACACTGTCACTGCCCTGACTGGCCTGTTTACTTTGCCAGCCTCCAGACCCAAACTAAAAAATCAATGGCAGCTCACCCACCTTCTGTTGCTCTGTTTTTCTCTCTTCTGACACAGATCTTGTGGCTTCCCTAATGTTGCATCTATGTAATCTTTTCATTTCCCTGGCAAGGCACAGCTCAGTCCCACCCACCCCACCAAGTCCTCTGAACTTCCACTTTCTCTGCAAGCTGCTGTCTGTCACAGCAGATCATGTCTGCCACCCCCTTGCTGCATCCCACGTCTGTCCTGGGGGAGCAGGACTGATTCATTCATACAGAAGGGAAACCTCCTCTCAAAAGCATTGCTATTGAGAAGCACTAACAGTGCACATACCTTCTCTGAATTTTGTGTGCAGGGAAATATCCTGGAGGACCACTGTCAGGGATGGAAGCTTTATCAGGAGGGGGCAGCCTACAAAGGTCAATTCAGTGGCTCCGAGTTGTCTTTTGTGGAAAAGGAGAGGGAAAACTGATGATAATCCCCTTGTTCTGATGCCAAAGTTACATTGCAGTATGATGAGGAAAGATCCTGTTACCCTTCTCAAATTTGACTGAGGTGCTTAGCTTGAGGGTAAAAACTTGTTATAGGGTAGCTGTTGCAAAGAGAATGCGCTGTACAAAACCTGCTCCCTTATTTTAGCAAAGAAATTCCCCCTTTAGGTAAGTGTCAAATGTGCAGTTCAGGTACCTCCTTATGCCTCCCCTCCCCAAATCTGCTACAGGTCCTCCTGGCTTGTTTACCAGCCAGGCCCCTGGCTTGCACATGAGGCTGGAGCACTTGCCTACAGCATGGAACATTTTGGGGGGGGGGGGGGAGGCAGAGTTTACCAGCTTCACCCCCTGCACAATCCAGACTCCCACTAAGGAGGCTGGCATGCAAATCAAGCAAGTACTTTCTTTTCCTTTTCTGACCTAGTTCCTGTCGAAGGCATCGCAGCAGAGCACGACTCCCTCATGTGGGGACTCACCACCCCATGCAGTACGCTTGCTATAAACCTGAGAGCTTGATTGCGGTTCCTATTGGCAGGTGCTGGATACTCAGCCTGCTGGGATGAAGAACGGACCCTTGCAGCTGAAGGATAGATGCCTCAGGGATTCCCGAGGGAAGCTGCTTCCTGCAGGGGTGCTCCAGGAGGTGCCTGTCAATGGGATCATCTGTGGTGCTGCATGCTGTCCCATGGGACTGTGCCAGGAAGGGGTAGGGAGCAGCCAACTGATCCATGCAGTGTAAAAATCTGCACTAATCAGCATTCAGAATAGCAGATTGAGGTGCTCTCGCCCTCTCCTCCACCTGGTTTTTGAGACCACATACATGCTCGGAAATCATTAGCAGCCGGAAGGGAGAGGTGTTTGCTCAACAGCAGACTGCTCTCTGATTCTTTTTCTGTAACAAGCTATCGATGGCAGCTGTTTTCTGATGGGAGCCACCAGTTTGGTTGTGGGACAGGCTGCTTGGTACAGTGTGACGATGCTGGGCTGAAGGACCCTGGCTCAGCACTGCAGCGGGGATGGCATGTTTGTTCAGTGTTGCTCCTTAGGTGAGAAGAGAGCCTTCTGGCCCCTGGTGTCCTCATCTTAACACTTTCAGGTGTGCTACCTGCTTCCCAGGTGTGGGGAGTTGCTTATGGAATTAACAGTGGCTTTCTTGTAGCCTTCCTGCTCTAGAATGAATGCATGTGAACAGTGGCTGAGATCTTCCAGCAGTTGTGTCTAGTGAGAAATACCGTGTTTTCATACAGTGCTGGGATGTATCTGCTTGCCTGTATCAAACCGTAGCATCCACAGTCACTCTGCTATGGACACATGTGTGTGCCTTAAAACATACTGGTTCCTATGCATAAACCATACAGTACAGCCCTGTCAGCTTAATCCTTGCCAGCTTTTTTTTGCTTTCCCTGCATCCTTTTTCTGTGGATTTTCTGGGGTCAGTGGTGGTATTTCTCACACAACGTTAAGGTGCCGCTTACTCAGCAAGGCCTTGGGTTAAGTAACTTTTTCCTTTCCTGGGTCTCCTATCTGTGACTCTGAACTGACAGCAGCGAGTCTTACTGCTGGGGGAAAGCTCATCGTAAGTCTAGAACGGGTGATGACAGGTGTGAAGGAAAGCTAAGGCGACTGCAGCTTCCTCCTTTTGTCAGTAAGCATCCTGTTCCATCCTCTCGCGTGGATCCAGTGCAGTGCTGGCATCTCCGAGGCACAGTTGCTACGTAGTGCTGTGGTTTGTCTGGCTGCAGCCCTGCCACGGGGGGGTTGCCTGTAACAGACAGCATTTTCCATTCACAACAGGGCATACGCCCTGGATGTCTTAACAATTTTGTTACAAATCCCTGTAAGAATCCATGAGCTAGAAGCAGTTGATTGCGCGCTCTCACTTTCTGTATCGGGAACTGATTCCAGTAGCTGCAATAAGAGTCAAATATGTGTTTTATCTTCAGTAGCCCCACAAATTAAAGGGGAATGAGGTTAAATTAGTTAATGGAATATTAGCAGTTCCTATGCAGAGCCAAGAGTTGATAAATGTCTGAGATCTGACTCTTCCTCAGACATGTTCTGCCAAAGTAATTAATAAAACAAGTTGTTAAATATCAGCTGTGTTTTCCATTGCCCAGGCCTTTTGCCTGAGCCTCTCCCAAATTTGGGCTTCCCCTTTTCTTTTTGGAAACTTGTCTCAATGATCCTACCTTTTATGCTGCCTTTATCCAGCCTCCTCGTTCTATCATCAGGACAAACATTGGGTTCTGCGCAGGCAGTGTCTCTGCAAACGTGTTTCTCGGTACCAGAATCCCTCTGCAGTCCTGTGTAAGCTGGTTTAGCCCTCGCTCAAGCTCAAAGAGGCCTGCTTTGAGTTAGCTGAGAGGGCTGACATTTCACTTCTAGGCAATCGGTTTGGAATTAACAATTTGATGAATGGATATGTGACGTGTTCATTGCTCTTCTTTAAGACTGTCAGCAGACTGAGGCACATGTTGCTGCCCTGTCTAGATTCTGCTCTGATTCAGAGGTGGTTTCAGGGGTTCTGTGGGCTGCCTGTGTTCTTGCTAATCAAAAGAAAGCAATTAAATGCAACTTTGTCAGGAAGCATTATTTTTTTATCTTAATCTGTAATTTGACTGGTATCGTTTGACTCCCACTTTTGCTGAAGTATCTAACCATAGGCAGCTAGAGAGAAGATACCAGGGGTTACCTTATTTCACAGGAAGAACCGGAGCAATGTCTTGGGTGCGAGGCTGTTTTCTCACTGAAGATTTGACTGATTGCAAGAAGGACTGGGCTGGGATTTGGGGAAAATATGCACATTTTTTTGTTGTTTGTTCTGGGGCAGAGCACACCTTCTCTGGTTGGTTGAGTTTATTTCACCTACTGAATTCCTTGCCTCTGGATGTTTGCTAGCATTAGGACTACCCTCAGTCTCTCCCTTGCATCAAAGCAGTTAGAGGGCAGAGTGCCTGCACTGGGGACCTCTGTATATCTCAGAGGCTTTGTTCAGCCCTGCTAGTGTCTCCAGAGTCCTGGTGAGAATCATGGAGCTCCTGCAAGGTCCCCTCAAGCCAGGTGCTGCAAGGGACTGCATCCCAGGGGATGAGTGGGTGGGCTGTCGTTGGAGTGCTTGGTTTGGGGTCTTTGTACACAAGATGAGTTACAAGGAAGTTACAACCTATATGTGCAAGAGTTTGTGTTCCAGATAGAAACTCTCTCCACCCTGACTCCCTTCTACCCATTCTGTCACCTCTTCTGGCAGGTGCTCATTGCTACGTTGTAGGGCTCTGAAGATGTCAAACAGCAACACAGCACAGGAGTCTCTGGAAATAATGAAGGAGTCTGAAAAAAAGGTGGTTGAGGAATCTGTGAACAAAACCAAATATGTATCCAGGTCACCAAGCAAGGAGGAGGTGGAGAAGGATGGGGGGGAGGAGGTCAGCGTGCGCCAGGAATCTCAGGTAAGCGAGCAGACAAGTGGGTAGGCCCTTCTGCCAGCTTGCGGAGCTAGGCCTTCTTCTACTTGGCAAACACAAGCTATTTGCTATCCCTTCTGAGAGGGGCCTAAGCCTGTGCTAGCACCTCCCAAGGGGATACCATGCCGTACAGACTGTGGTGTTCATAGGCTGCTCTCTTTCTCTTTAGCTGAATCTGTTCTGCTCAGAGTGGAATAATTTAAATATTCTTTGAGCCTGGGAGAAAATGAGACTGGTGTACTCCTGGGGGCACTTGTGCTCAGTCCCCAGGTTCTAGTCCCATGGCTGTTACCTCCCTTTTATTCCTTTCTTTGACCTAAAGATCAGTTAATGACTTAATGTGAAGTGAAGGCATCCCAGGGAAAGCTTGGTTTCAAGAATAGTGCTTGGCCATTGCTTTGCTGCTGTTAAAAATGCCCAAATAGGAAGCGAATGTTCTGGGATTTCATTTCAGCAAGGAAAAAAAAAAATCCACGCAAGCATCATTTGAAGGGTGCTGGGACTCATCCCTGCTGCTCTGCTCTCCTGTCACATGTGCTTTTGGCTTAGTGTTGAGCTTGAAGAAATGCCCACCCTCAACAACCTGCTGAATGCTTCTGCATTTAAAGCTGCTGGCTGGCACCAGATTTGTTCCACCACTGCGTGGGCAGACACCAGTGTTGCTCAGAAAGAGCCTGACTTTGGTCACTTCATAATGTGGAATGGGGAAAGATTTCTTAGAAGGTAGGGATAACAGATGACTCAGTGTCTCTTAAATCAGAGCAGCAGTGTGTCTCTCTTGTGATCCACTGTATTAGAACCCCCTTGTGTCCCAGGAATGGTAGAAGACTTCTAGTTTTCTCACTTAGAAGTTTGTCATGCACCTCTACCTGTATACCCTGCGATCCCACAGTTGTGCTGGTTCTGTCAGAAACAGAGGAACTAGGTCTAATCCATGTGAAGTTTTTTAAGCATTTTTTGCCCACCTGGGGCCTGACAGGGCAGCCCTCCAGGTCTTCCTATTTGCACATGCTTCCATTACTGTCAGGTAGAGATTTTCTTCAGAGTCATTTTACACACCCAGTGTTGTGCTGTCTTGCATAGCAAATACCATTTACAGTGTACACATTCAGATTAAGCTTCTTGCCTTATCTTTCCTGTCTCCACAGAGGCGAACTTCGAGTCATGGACATGCCAGAAAAAGAGCCAAGGTATGACCTCTTCTGATGTCCCATTCTTTTGGCAATTCTGAGCTGAGTCGTGATCCCAACCATAGGATGGTACTCTCAAGTCTTTCCTGTCTCCAGAAGCAACATGCAACACATGATGGTTCAGGACAGTAACTTTCTATGCACTGGAGCATGAGTGCTCCTTTTTAACACACACTTATCCATGAAGGAACTGTTTGCTGTTATTAACTGCCACACCTGTCCTCTCCCCAGAGCCCAAAATGCCAGAAATGAAATTCAGAGGTATCACTGGAGGGACAGGGCAGTGCACTGGCCTGTTACACCCTCCAGTTAAAAGCCAGGGTTAAGTATAACTGCCTGGTTTCACATAAGACCATTTTTCTTCAGGGAATACCACATTTGCTCCCATAACGATGGCACATGCACGTTAGTGAATTCAAAAATTTTGCTAGTAATAAGCACCAGGACGCCACTGTTCTAGAACATTGCTTGTAGGCAAAATCTTGGGGTAAAAATGCAGCCATTGTGTGATTTTATTTTATTTTATTTTATTTTATTTTATTTTATTTTATTTTATTTTTTCCCCCTACTGAAGCACCTTATCAAAAGTGGCCAAGAATTTTCCAGGCTTGGCAGTTACAGAAACATAACATAATTCAGGAGTCCATCTAGTCCAGCTAGAATTCATTTAGTCCAGCCTCCTACTCAAAACAGGGTCAGCTGTGACGTCTGACTAGGTTGCTCAGGGCTTGATTTTAAAACTGTGATTGAGATGGCGAGGGTGTCGTCGTCCCCCCCCCCCTTTTTTTTGTATCTTTCACAAAAGTTCAAACCCAAATGAAGACAGATTCTGCCCTGAGGCATGGAAGAGAGGGGAGATCAGTTAAATTTGTAACAGGGGTTCTGCCTGGTTTTTTTTCTGATGAAAGTAATGTATGAAACAAATGTGCTGCTTATGGTTCTGTTTGGTCTTAAAAGCCAGGACTGTGCAGTACCCAAACAGGCTGTCATTCCCATTCCTGCCCTGCCTATACCTAGGGCACTTCAGGCCTTTCTCCATATTGTTGATCCTGCCTGGGATCTCATGTGACTGGTTGATATATTTTTTCCTATTGGTGGCCCAAGTAAGTCAACTTGCCAAGAGTCCTGAAAGTGCAGGTTTTATTTTAAGCGTTTTTCTCTAAGCACTGCTACATTACCCAAAATGATGAAAGTCATCAGTTCAGACAGGCAAGATGTAAATGGGATGACAGCCTTTTAATTAAGAACAGTAACAATCTTCACATCTTAAAAAACAATAAAATAGTTGGTTTCAGTTATATCCTTTGTTGATGGTTTTAATTCTTGCCAGGTGAGGAGGGGAGGGGCTGGAATTGCTCTTGCTGAAGAGGTCAAAGAGCGCATGAATTAAGGCAGCGAACTTTCTCACCTAAAATTTGGTTTGTTCAAATCTTAATCAAAGACTGAAGGAAGAAAATAACTGATTTGTTCTAGGACTCCAAGCCTTTGTATATTCCTGTTTGCTGCAAGAAGCTCGTTTGGTAGTCCTCCTTTTTAGCAGTTTAATTAACAATAACTGCATGAGTGGCTTGGTAACGTAGCAGCATGAACTTAAGTATGTGTGTTTTGGCTGAGGTGTCCTAACTATACTCTTTCTTTTCCTTCTCCAGTCTAATTCAAAGCTTAAACTGGTCAGGAGTTTGGCTGTATGTGAAGAATCGTCTAGCCCCTTTGTAGATGGGCTACTGGAGTCCCAGGTAGGCCTAGAATGAGTCAAGCTGTGGAGTGTGGAAGCCCAGAAAATCCACATCTTGCTAGAACTGATGTCCTGTCCTGGGCTTGTGGGTCTGAGTGCCAAGAATTTCCCACAAGAGGCTGCTTTTGAAGGAAGCTGTCATGTGAGCACTGCTCGTATGTGTACAGTCACAACCCTTCTCTTATGAGGAATCATCTGCATCAACTCACTGGGCACCCCAACAACTTAAGTTGTGCAGGCTTAATGCCCCCGAAAATGCAACGGCACTTCATGTTCACAAAGCCCTTGGGGTTTTGGCCATGGGAAGGAAGTTTTTATGCAAGCCCTTTTCTTGCAGCTCAGGCTGCAGTGACTGAAAGCAGCCAGCTCACAGAGAAGTGATATGCACTGCTCTGCAGAGATGATCCCCATCTGTGGTCACCGTGGACAGTGACAGAGAAGCTGAATCTTGAAGGTGGGCAGCAGTCAGGGAGGCGCTGAGAACCTGTCTGCACTGGCGAGAGCACATGGGTTGAGCTTTCTCTGCCCACACAAGCTTTAGAAGCACAGGATGGTGCAGTGTGCGGAGATCTGAGCTGGCTCACTGTAGATCAGGTTGTGGCTAGCTATAGCCCATCTTTGTCGAGCTGACGTAGTACCGCACCATGCAGAGTCACCAGCTTAGGTCTGTGGTGCTAAATCAGAGACCGCTGTGCTACTTTCCATTGACAAGGACAAACTTGGCCTATGCTAGGGCTGAGTGCTGCCCAGACCACCTCACCCTTGTGGTGAATGCGGTACTTGGCCTCTAAGCCTTCCTTGTGTTGAGACCCCCAGCTCCAGAGGCTGGTCTCCTGTCTTATGATTGGTTCACTTAGAACTGTAGGGTCACTAGGAGGACTTTTAAAACAACCATAAGCACACATCGTGGTGCCACAGAACTGTACTAGTGTAAAGGCAGAAGGATGGGGAAGGATCAGCTGGCACAAAGGGTAGTGGTTTTATAGTCCGTTTTAACTTGAATTTGAGCAGCACATCATCTGACATTGCCTTTGACAATCTCACTGGTGTTTAACATTTCTTCCCATGGAGCAGGGGGAATCCTCAGGCCATGCTGGGCAGTTGCAACTCAAGAGAGGACGTGAAAAGAAACATCAGAAGGCCCCATGTGGCACAGGGACCATTCATGACACCACATATGCTTTTTGCTGTGTATTCTGTTTTCTCTTCATGCCCTTTCTCTTTCCAGGTTAGATGGTAGAGTCTGACTGAAACAGTGCAGGACCTACCTCACCTTAGGCACTCCTGAGTCCAAAATGTAGTAGCATTTTATCAGCTTCAAATAGGGAAGCATGTTACTTAGATTCTGAGGTGATCCAGGCCAGGGAGGTTTTCAACAGTGACAAATGCTGTTGAGACCCCCCTCAGAGCCTGCTGAAGGCTTCTTGTTGGGAGGAGGGTGGGGAGAGAGACTGCTTTGTCTGCTCTGAGAATGGGGCTTCTTATGAAATGTCTCAGATCTGCAACCTGAATCTCCTGCCTTTCTGTGATGCCTTTCTCAGTTGCCAACATCTCCAGCCATGGCAGTGATTCCAGGGAGTGTGCAAGTGACTCAGACCAGCCTGGTTTGTTTTGTTCCAGGACATCATTCAGTTGCACGTTAGCTGCCCCTCTGACAAGGAAGAGGAAAAGTCCACAAAAGATGGGGCTGAGAAAGAAGAAAAAGACAAGAATAAAGAAAAGGCACCAAGGAAAATGCTGTCTCGAGGTCAGGTGCTCATTTGAACAGCGCAGGTCCTTTCTTACTCGCTTTGAGGATTCTGCTGGCCAGTGGTACAGTTGTTGGAAGCAGAGTGGCTATCTCTGCTGATGACTGTACAGGAACGTATCATTTTCATGACATCCTTTCTGAGCAAAGTATGGAGAGGGAGGGGGGAGGGTTTCTCTAGATTATTGGCATGCGCCCCAACAGACTTGCAGGCTTCCTGCATAGTTTATAGTGATCTGGTGGCTTTTTAAATGTGCAGATGCAAACCCAATAAGATCCACTGTATAGACTTTTGCTTTCAGTTTAGATTTGATTTTATAAAACCTGCTACAGGTGGCAAGATGTGAGGTTGCAAGGAGGTGAGCTAAGTTTCTGCTGTATGATCCTGCGTGTATGATTTTGGGGCATAGAAATGGCTAAAAAGATACACATTTAATCTAGTGAGCAAATTGCACCTGAAATCCTTGTACAGATGGCAACTCTGCACTGGTGCGGATTCAGTTTCGCTTACTGTTTTTTCTGCGATTACTTTTAAATTAAAAAGGGTGTGGGGAGAGGGGAAGAGCAGGGCCAGTGGGGCTTTCCAGTTAAATAGCTTGCGGGATCAAAGGTGCAGAAGTTGCTTGTACAAAAGCATGGTATACGATGCTTGCAGGGGCCTTCTGTAACAGCGTGGAATACCCTGAGTGTACTCTGAGTGGCTGGTTTTAGTGGCAAAGTTTCCTTCCATGAACTGATCTGATCTCCCTCTCTCTGGCATCCTCCTAATGGGGCCTTGTGCTCATAGTGCCTTGTATGTAGCGTACTGACCCTCCTGCTGCTCACAGGGGAAAGGGTATACAGTCCCTATTTTACAGATTGAGAAACTTGACCTAGAGGTTGCATTCAGAGCCTGTGCTAGAAACTGGACTTGAGCCCAGGTGATATGGGTCCCAACCTATGCAGTTCTGTAACAAGGTGGGCTTTTTTTCCTCTCTTCCTGTCGTGAGTAGTTGGTGCTGAGAATGAGGCCGAATTTCCTCTGGCAGCAACGTGGGGACATCATCCTCATGCGTGTAGTGAGACACACACCTCTTCCCTTCAGTCTATTCTATCGCAGTGTTTTGTTAATTTGTTCTGCTGCTGTTGTTTCAGATTCCAGCCAGGAATATACAGACTCCACTGGAATAGATTTGCATGAATTTTTAGTAAATACACTGAAAAAAAACCCACGGTAGGTCCCTAGTCAGTAAAACAACATGCTGATGGAGTGAAGGGAGGGAGTACCTGGCAACCAATGCTTCTTTGATTGACTCTTAAACCCATGGTGTTTGTGTGCATGTGTGTATATGTATGTATGTATTCATGTATGTTGGGAGGAGGGGGATACTGCAGCAACTACAGAAAGTACCTGAAAGTGTGTTTTACTTTTTGGAATTCAGAGATCATTACTGGAAGCTGGGGCAGTGTAGAAACAAAAAGCACAACTGTAATTTTATGTACTGCAGTCAATCAAAACATGCAATTGTGTATTACAAAGAGAGAAAGAGGAAAAAAAAATTGTTTGAATGCAAGCAGGAAGGAATCTTGATTGCTTTAAAACCCTTCTATAAATGATTGTCAAATACCAACCTCTAAAGCAACTGCTGCTGTGTCAGTAATAAATGTAATCAAGCCAAATGCTGGCGTAGAATAACAAAGCTGGAGTCTCTACCAGTGGAGCTTCCAGCAGAGCAGAGATTCAATATTACCAAAAGCCAAGCACTGTTAGCAAAGCAACAACTTTAAACTGAAAAAAAAATCTGGCAATTAATTTACTATATATGAAAAAAATGTGGAGTTTTTTAGTTCATTCCTGTGGAGGATGTGTGAGGCCTGGTTAATAGTGTTGCTTGCTCCAGGTATTTGTGACTTTTCTCTGTTGTGGGGAGGGGGATACCAAGCAGAGAAAGCTGTGTTTCACTGCTTCTAAAGGTGGCCTTTTCCTTTTTCTTTTCTTGACAGGGATAGAATGATGCTACTAAAGTTAGAACAGGAGATTCTGGAATTTATTAGTGATAACAAGTAAGTGATCATTAAGTTTGTGTCAAGCAAAAGAGGTTTGTAACTTACAGTTTAGGAACTTGGGCACCCGGGGAAGAAGGGAGTGTCTTTTGGACACGCTGGTTAGGAGGCCTGTTCTTTTGTACATCCTCCATCTCCTTTTGTCCATACACAAGGTTTCTGAGTATCACATTGATTGGGTATCAATTGCTTTAACACCCTATCCACTGTGAAGGAGATTAGTGCCACTGTGCTTCTTTTCCTAGCATAAACTGGGAGCGGAGAAACTAGGGGCAGGATTCACATCCCAGAACATGAGGTGGAATAGGTGTCTGCAGCAGAGCTTGCAAACTTCTTTATCTAATAGGATCAGAGAAGTCGCAGTATAAGTACTAATTCTGGCTCCTGTTCCTGCTTAGAAACAAATGTGCATTTCTGCACAAGCTGGTCTTGTTTCAGGAAAGACCTATTCAACTTGAGCTCTTGAATCAGCCCAACTCTGTCTGACAAAGCAGTGTAAGCCCATGCTCATGCTCAGTGTAAGAGGCAGCACTTGAGTCATGACTTAACTGCATAGAATAGGTGGTATGGTCTGACCTGGGATCTGGTTAAGGCTCCTTTGGCCTTGATCTCTCTTTTGTTGTCAGATTATCATTGTCTGTTTCAAGGCCTTCTAAATTCTAATGCTTTCTCCCCTCTTCTCAGCAATCAGTTTAAGAAGTTCCCTCAGATGACTTCATACCATAGGATGCTGCTGCACCGGGTAGCTGCCTACTTCGGCATGGACCATAACGTTGACCAAACCGGGAAGGCGGTCATTATCAACAAGACCAGTAACACACGAATGTAAGGGGGAGGGAGAGAGAATAACTGGGCTGGCATCCCCTTCCCTTCCTTGCATGGTGCTGCATGACCCCCAGACACAGAGTCCTGGCATGGTCCAGAGCAGGATGGATTCCACACCACATTTTTTTGCCTCCATAAGAAGGGCAGGTCCCCTCTCTAGAAGAGAAGAATCCCTCACTTCCAGTCCTAAGTGTATGTATTTGCAAGCCCTTCCTAGCTCTCTTTAGTTCTCAGAGAAGGGGCAGGAGCTCTTGTTGCCATCAGACAGAGGAGAGATTCAACACAACAAACATCTTTGCACACCCCCTTACTCCCTGCAAAGCAGTGGTTTTATGAAGACAGTTCTATGCCTATTTTTGCCCTTCTAACAAGGGCTGGTTCTTCCTGCAGCCCTGAGCAGAGGTTCTCTGAGCACATCAAAGATGAGAAGAATGCAGAGTTCCCGCAGAGGTTTATCCTAAAACGAGATGATACCAGCATGGACCGAGATGATAATCAGGTAAGGGTGGCAATGGGGTATCTGCATACTTCGTGAAAGTTAAATGCAACTTTTCTAAGATGAGAACTATAAATTTCTCTTGGGTTTCCTGCAGTTACCTTCTTTAATAGAAGCTTCTACCCCACCCAAGCAGCAGCATCTAGATATATCATGAAAACTTTACAAAATACTGTGGAAATGCATGAAGAATTTGTGTGGATTCTGTGGGGGGTACTTTTCTGTACCCTGAATATCGACTGGTGGCTGGGCCAGGCTTTAAGGTGAAGCCTTTTGCTAAGGTTTCCTTGGAAATGCCCCAGAGCCGAGTGTTGCCAAGCATCTCTCCCACCCCTCCCCAGGGCTTGCAGCGAGTCAAGCTGTGAAGTCATCAGGACCTCGCAGTGCTGCTGGAAGGAAACCATCGGCAAAATGAAACACTTTGAGCTCAGCAGCATTGCCAGTCATCGGAGCTAAAAACCCTCCTGAATCTCTGGCTGCCTTCAGGCTGTCACAGGTGGCACCACACCCATAACACAGAGCTAGCCTTGTTCATCTGTGGCTGTTTTCCCAGCCTGTGTCAGACAGAATCTTGAACGTCAAAAACGGGGCAAGAGACAGGAGACCTCTTCACCAGGGATCTCATGCTCTTTGCTCTTATAGTTCCCATCTTAACATCGCCCCAGCATACCACTATCCCTTGCGTTGGGTCATGTTTCTGAACTTCAGTCGTCAGGATGGGGATCTGGTCATTGCAGTCGGTATCATTTTCTGGTTTCCCCATGGTGGTGCTCTGCAGGTGATGCAGCTGCCCGCGAAGCACAGAATCCATGACTGAGCAGGAGTTTGCTGTGTTGGCATATGCTCCAAAGAGTGGCCTTTAGCTTTTGACCCCTGGGAAAAGACTGTCTTTCAGAAGCACATGGTGATAGTCCTGATCTGTCCCTTCTGAATCAGACAGAGTTCAGGCAGAGTGGTTGTGCTTGATCCAGGAGGTGGAGTGCACTAAGACCTCCAGGATGTTCATCCCTAGACATAGGTGTCCAGAAGGTAGGTTCAAAGGCAGAGGCTGTGTCATTGCATCCAGGCATCATGCACACACTGCGTAATCCACATCCACTTACACTGCTACGTAAAAATATCAGGAGCTGACTGCGCCCCCTGCTCCCATTGGCAACTGCTGACCCGCTGAGATGTGTTTGTCCCTTCAGATCAGACTCCCCTTGCAGGATGGGAGAAGGAGCAAATCTATAGAAGAGCGAGAGGAAGAGTATCAGCGGGTCAGGGAGCGGATATTTGCACGAGAGGTAAGCTTGGATGACTCACTTGCCAGGTACCTTCCTGGAACTTTGTGGCAGAAGGTGACCTTGAGTATGCTAAGAGGTCAGATCTTGTCATTGCCTTTTCTACAAATTTCCCAGTGTTCTTGGTATCTACCATTGAATTCCAGCTCCTAACAGAGATGTCTAAGACATTGAGATAAAGGAGACACACCTCCACTCCCCAGTCTGCTCCTTCCCTAAATTGCCTGTTTCAGGGGGCAATAGATGTGTGGGGACTGACAGAGGAGGCAGTTTTGCTCCTTGCTGCCCAGCAAGATTATAAGCTTATGCAGTAGCATTTCTGGGATGACTAGCAAATCGATGAACCTGAAAGGAGCAGCAGCTGTCTCCCCCAGCTTTTCTCCAGTGCTGCAGCTTCGACCTCCTGACCAAGCAGTGCTGCCCTTGGAGTATCAGGCAGGGCTCTCTGCCTTTACGGGATGAATCTGGGCAGTACATTTATTGTCTTTCTTACGAAGTGTCCAGCCTGGTTATTGCTTCCTTGAGATCTCTGCTCCTTATGTGGAACTCCTCTAAGCTGGAGCTGTGTTCCTTGCTCATGTCTGGCTCAGAGAGGCTGCTGTGCTCTGCTGTGTTGCATACTATCTGCCAGCTGGAGGCAGCTCTCCATGCTGTGTCAATGTGGCAAATGATGGAATCGGGGACGATTCCAAGTGCCCGTCTGTCGTGGATCATGTTCAAAGTCCAGCTCCTTGCCTGCTGCTTTTATGCATCTTGGGGATGACACCTTTCATTTGTCCTAATGGGAATTGCCATGTGCCTGCCCAAGGAGGATGTTAAGGCAGCCACTGTACTGAGTCCCTAGTCGAGTCACCAGGCTTCAGCTGATGACTCTCCAGCCAGTTGTGATCATGGACTTGTCTTACATGCACAGGCCCAAGCCATCCAGAAATGTTAGTAAGCAGCTCTGCCTATAGTCCTGGACTAGAAGAGGTGCTGTCCCATGTTAGCACAACACTGGGTGGGCATGTACTTACCCTTGCTCTGTGTTCATGGGCTGAGCCAGTGCTTTGCATCTGACTTCCAGAGGCAGGGGTGACTATCACAGAGTGGGCTGGGCTGGCTTTGAGCCCTCTGCCTTTTTTTCGTGGCTCTGATGATTGTGCCTGCGTTTAGCAGATAAGGACCCTTGAATGTCTGGCCTTGATTGTTCCATTGACAAAGCTACCATCAAAGCTGACTTAAAGCGATGGAGGAGGGAGTTGAGGACTGAGGACTCAGATTTGCAAACTCTTGAGAGATCTCAGGGTCACAGGTATCAGGAAAGGTTCTTAATGGGCCTGGATGGAGAGCCAAATGGGACTGGTGTGCAGAAGGCTCAGCAAGACTCCTGAGCAACCAAGTAACTGGTGCACAATTCAAACTATGTCGGAGTCCCATACTGTTAGTGCTTTGCTCCTCTTTGCTTTGAAATTGCCTGGGCTTGTTGCTTTCGAAGTTACTAAGTCTCCCTTTTCTTTCCTTCCCATCTCCATGTCTTTTCCGTGCTTCCAGAGTGGCCAGAATGGATATCTCACCGACAGCAGGTTAGTACTGTTTAGCAGACAATATTTGTATCTCTGGCTTTCTCTATGAGGACTGCATGACTCTATAATGATGCTTTTTTCTGATGTTAACCGACAGACTCTCCAAAGAAGGCTTTTCTTCTAGTTCTCACAAACGGAGGCAGATTTTTAGGTATCTCTGTGTGACTTACTTTGTACATTGTCCTGCTGAGTAAGTTTGCCCCATGCATGGCTGCTTGTGAAGTTATTGAAGTTGTATTTTTTGCAACATCAATTTCCAAGTCCTTTTTTGCTGATTCATCGATTAAAATGGAGGGGTGGAAGGTGGGAATGGCAGCGAGGAATGGAGAAGCGGAGGATTCCAGCAGTTTTCAAACCATTCCTCCTCTTGTTTCCCAAAACAATAGGAAAGTCCCTGCCCTTACAGTGACAGGATCAGCATCCAGATAAGGTGGGGTTGTCCCTAATCCCTGATTATAAAGGCTGGATTACTTAATGGTGGCAATTAAATGTCTCAGGCTTCCATTTCAACCAGACTATGCTGCAGAGGGCACTGGGAACATGTCTGAGTAGCATTTTCTTATAAAGTAGTTTTCCTGTGGATGAAAGGGCTGGAAAGATGGAGTTAGCCTGACAAGTCACCTTGCACAGACCCCTGCTGCAGGAGGCTGCTGAAGGTATGAGGATAAAGAACAGGATGAAAATGGAAAGACCCTCATGCCTGCTGTCCTCTCGTTTAGTAGCCAAGCTCTAGAGATGAAGCATCTCTGTGTATGAACAGGACAGGAGGATCTAAGCAAGCATAGGGAAAGCTTTGCCCCTCTCCTCAGTCCGTCACATGGCTCAGGCTGTCCTTGGAGAGACACTGTCGTGGAAAATCAAGTGTCCTTAGCACAGTTACAGGGACTGTGTCCTGGAGTCTGCGCATGGCAGTGGTGTTCAAGGCAGGGGGTATAGTTTTCAGATCAGCCATGGAGCTGCAGGAAAACTCGCCCAGCAAGTGGCAAAAAAACCCATTGCTGGTGTGATTGCAGCTTTAGGAGCTGAACTGCAGCTGTGGCTGCGCTAGGAGCTTTTCTGACTGTTGTGCCCGGTCCCTAAAGAGCTTGGTTAACCTGTCTTTGTTTTGTGGTTCCCATAGTGGGGAGAAGGAGGATATGTGGGCCTTGGGACCATTTTTGAGCGCTGAACAGAGATAGACAAGCTCTTGAAGAGATTGGGGTTCCCTCAGCTATGGTGCTGGAGATGATGTCTCTGAACTCCAGAGACTTACCACCCTCAAAGCCTGGCATTCAGAGCAATGCAGCTGTCTGTTTTACTCACTTGGAAGTCCTGTATTAATGCTGCTGAAGCACAAATCTGGTTGCAGAGAGCTCTCTGCTGGTGGATGCACTTGGAAACAGGCTGTAGTAAGGCTAATGGAGAGGAAGGCATGGCTGAAGCTGCTAGGGCAGTGCTCTTGGAGAGCAAGGGTGTGGTAGCGGGCCTGGAGTTTGGAGAGCATTCATAGAAAAAGCAGAACCATTATGCTGCTGGGTTAGCAGAAATCAGCTTGAGAGGGGTCTGGGTTCTCGGGGAACTGGAGTTTGCAGCTGGGTCAGAACAGAGGCCATGATGCGCCCCTTCCCCACACACGTCCCCAGGAGCAGCCTTCAGAGTTTAGGTTGGAGAGGGCCCAAGAGCTTGACAGTGGCCTGTTAGATCAACTGTAATTTTGGGTTTGAGGCTGCATAGTCCAATTTCTTCATCTCTTTAGGGATATAACCATTGTACTGTTTTTCCAAGAAATGTATTTTTTTTGGTTCTCACATGCTCCCAGCAGCCCAGAATATCACCTCAGAAGTTCCTTCCAAGCCTATCTTGTCCCATCCACAACTGCGTGGAGCTGCTGCCAGGCTCAGCCTGCAGCTTTATATGAGCATCTCTTCCAGTGTTGCCTTCCTCACCATTCCTCCCCAGTGAAGGCCCAGGAACCCATTACTGTGCTTATGATCCTTAGCTGGGCTGATAAACCAGGCTCACTGCTTGGGATGTTTTGCTGACTCCATAAAGCCCTGCTGTGGCCAGACCTGGCCTGGGGCTAAGGGAGGGTGATCAGTGGGAGCACAGCTCCGAGCATAGCAATATCCCAGGATGTAGCTGTTCCAGCTGGGCAGAAAGCCTTACCAGGGCTGGTATGGAAAGTGGTCTCGCAAGATCTCAATCAGCCTTGTCTCAAGGCCTCTGTTAAAAGCTTCCTGTTCTGAGACAGGGAGGGCTTTAGCAAGGGATCATACTCTGGCCCTGCTGGCATCTCTTCCAGGCTGGGATCTAGCTAGGGAAAAGGGCCAGGAGCCAGCTGTCAACACACGCCAAGGAAGATCAGCAGTGTCTGGGTCTTCACAGTGCATGCCCAAGAAAGCTGTGACCCAGGGTATTTGTTTGCTGTCAGATCCCTGTACAAAGTGCCAACATGCTGTGTCACAGAGCCAGCTGCTGACTGGGCTCACCACCCCGGTGTGCAGGTCCTGCTGCTGCCCCTTTCCGCTGGAGGTGCGGTCTAACTCCTCTGGTCTCTGCAGGGGCAACCGGGACAGTTTGAACCGGGCCTCAGGCAGCCGCCAGAGCAGCACAGAGAGCGAGATAAAGTCGCTGGAGCCTCGGCCATGGAGCAGCACAGATTCAGATGGCTCCATCCGCAACCTGCGACCACCTGTTACCAAAGCCAGCAGCTTCAGTGGCATCTCCATCCTGACACGGGGGGACAGCATCGGGAGTAGCAAAGGCAGCACTGCCAGCAGAACGTCCCGGGCAGGTACTGTACTGTTTCCCCTGTACACCTTCTGCCAAAGGGCAATTAGCAGAGAGTCTTTGGGCTGGGGAGCTGGGGTTCATGATGCTCTGGTCAGGGAATCTGGTTAAAATGGGACATGGGTTGGCATCATCTGACTGTGTTCAGTACCTAGGCTGGGATATGCCAGTTCATTCATCATCTGCTTTTTCAATACTCACCACCAGATCTTCCTTCCCTCTAGCAGAGTTATCTCAGACAACGGACATTTTTTAGTCCCATACCCTGGAACTCAAGCTATCAATTTTCTGTTGTTTTCTCTCCCCTGCTGTGCTGCAAGTTATGTGCCATTCCTTTCTGCTCCCCAGAATCCCTTACAGCCCTAAGGATGCATGGTCAGGGTAAACCACCTGGCACTTTTCCTTCCTTTCCAACAAAGGAGGTCCAGGGAAGGGTGTCACCAATTAGTCTATCTCATCAGACACAGTCTATCTCATCAGACAAAGACTACGTTAATTGGTATCTGCCTACAATGTTCTCTCAAAATGATTCACTGTACTCCTGAGAGCAAACATAACAGCAGGGAGCTGGGCCTGCAGCTCTTCAAGAGCTGTTGAATACAGCTCAAGGTTTCAGGAGCACCAAAGGGAATTAGGATCACAAGTCTCTTTGCCTTCTTCAGATCAGTTCTTCCTTTTCCATCTAGGTAATACAAAGGGTAGCCCATGCACGGACAATGTTACTGTGGGGCATCGCTGATAATCTGTTACTGACAACAGCTTCCTGAGAGGATGTGTGCTGCACTTGGCAGGGCACCAGCCCTTCTATCAGTGGGGAGCAGAGTCCTTTATTTTCAATGGACTGCTTGTGAAAGGCATTTGTGGAAGAGGCAGCACAAGTCTTTGCTCTCAGTTTAATGGTCCAGTGATAACTAAGGCGCCATATAGTAGCTGGGTACAATTGCTATGCAATATCAATGAGCAAAATCCAGTGTTGTCTCACTGTCTAGCTTCCTCCGTTCTCACTGGTAGGCAGCAGGTCACCAAATGCTTGAGAGCTGTCATTTTACTGGGGAGGGGAGGCAGATTGGTGCTTGTGGGTGATTAGACTGCTCCACAAGAATCCTTTCAAATAAAAGGGATGGATCTAAAAGCCAGCCAGGCTGCTGTTCTAGCACCCAGGCTGGCTTTGAAAACCACATTAATCTTGCAGTTTGAAGGTGTCTACGTCATCTCTTGGGACCCTGTTTCCATTGTGCTCAGGGCTGCACTTACTTTGATTATTGCAGCCACCTCTGGGACTGATTCATCAACTGATGGGAGCAGTTATTTGAAGATCTGTCCCAGCCATGTGCAAAGCAGAGCAAGCGAGAATCTGCTTTTTTGCTCTTTCTATATTTTTCCTCCAGGTCTCCCCTGGGAACAGAAGCCAATTGCTCTCCAGGCTTTACATAATGGGGAGTGATTAGAAATGTCTTGGTGGGGGAAGAGCAAAGGAATTTTCACTTGGGGGAAAAAAACCCACCACCCTCCATATCCTCATGTTTATTCTTTGGGGGAGGAAGAACCTAGGACGCTGGGGCTCTTTTCCCATCTCAGCATTCAGCCCCTGCCCAACTGAAATATTTCCTTCTTTGCACCATGTGGCTGATGATACAGACCTCCTTAGCAGAATGCCTGAAGATTCGCTGTTGAAATGCAGTAGATCAGAGGCAGAATTAGTTAAATAGCAGCTACTGGGCATCAAGCAATAGTTTCACAGCCCTTTTATTTCTGGAAGACTGCAATACTGAGGAGAGCACTTCCCAGCTGGGAGCCCTGCAGCATGTATTGCGCTCCTTCCTAACAATTTTTCCTACCATGGGAAGGAATTGCTTTCAGCCTGCCACCCCTAGCCTTTTCCTGAAAAGATGTGTGTGTGCTGAGTCTATGTGACCATAAAATAGGATTCCCTCACTCCCCTCTCTGTTCTGGGCAAGCACTTGAACAAATCATGATGATGTATTGGTGTCAGAGCAGGGGCCTTGCCTAGCTGCAGAACTGAGCTGTGACTGGGAACAGCTCTCCAGCTTCTTTCCACAGACTGGTTTATGGTACTGAGCTGACATGAGTGTATCTGGCAGCTCCCTCTTTTTGTAATCTCTGCCTCATGCTGGGGTAGAGAGCTCTCCACCAGGCAGGTGCTGCTGTTAACAGCCAGATTGCTCTTCCCAGCAGAAGGCCCATGGCATTTATAGAAGGCCCTGACTTGTGCCTCGTGCTTTCCAGACAAGACAGAGGGCAAATCCCTCCAAAGAATCAGTTGCAAAGGTTTACACAAACAGCAGCTACCTGAGAGCTGTGGGTGGGGACCACTGTGTAGGCTGTCCACTGGGAGTGAGGGTGCTAGCTTAGGGTCAGGGAAGAGAGCATGCTCTTGAGAATAACAGCTGTACAACTTGTGGCCATAGTCTGGAACAAGAATTGCATCCCGGTCTTCCCCGTGTGGGGCAGGGCATGCATGGGTCAGGGGGAGAAGAAGGTGCCGTGACCCAGCTGTGAAGGGTCAGTGCGCGGACATGGACATGGAGAGGAGAGAGGTACAATCACCTGGAGTCCTGAGGGTGTCAGCAACTTGGTTTGCTGTGAAGCAGAGGCAGGCTTGTGCCTTAGCCTGCAGCCTGCTCACCCTGTCCCCTGTGGAAGCTCCCATGTGGACAGCAGAGAATGCAGTCTGCCTGCAGTATAGGAGGTAGTGACAGCATCTACCCTCCCCGCCCTCCCCATCAACGAATTGATGTTTTTCTCTCCCAGGTTCCAACCCTGCCATGCCTTTCTCTGTTCAAGGTTTGGTACTAGGCACCCCTGAAGCATGCAGCCAATCCCCTTCCTCACAGCCCAGCCGTGGCCTCCTACCCTGCACAACCCAGCAGCCTCAACCACAGCCACCCCAACAGCCACCACCACAGCCCCAAGGACTTCCACCTGCAGCCCAGCAGCAGCCAGCTATGATATCCCAGGTGAGTGGCTGCACAGTGTCCAGGGCTCAGTAAGCTCCTTGGGCTCATGGGTGGGAGGTAGAAACAGAGCCAGCATACACTCAGGGTGCTCTGGACTCACACTTGCCCGGTGGGTTTTGGGTGTCCTCGCATTTGCTGCCTGTTAGGGAGTGACAGTCCCTCTGCACTATTGGCAGAGAGCAGGAGAAGGTTGGGGGCCATGCTGTGCCTGAATATGATGCTCTGTGACATCTCAACTTGCCAGCCTCTCTGTATCTGCTCAAGCCAGCAGCCCTCCTGGCAAGGGATCTGTAGCCCTTTGCTGAGTGGCAGGGTTATGTTCTAGAACCAGTTGCCCTCATGGTGAGGGACTGTCACAAATGGTAGTTGGGTTTGAGCTCCCCAGTGCTGAAATCCCATGGCTGATCACCTGATGTCCTGGGGAGAGGCAGACCTGGAACTGTGCCTGGGTGTATTCTCCAGGCCCTCCCTGAGTTAAACCCAAGTGATGTTCCACAGCCTGCAGGGCTATTTCTGAGGATGGAGCCCTCTGGAAAGCACTTTGTGGCTGTCATTCCTACATACTTTGTTCTGCTCCTGAGGCTGTAAAAAAACACAGCACAAGAGCTGCCCCTGCATCACTGCAGGACTGGTGAAGGGGTGGGAGCCAACCCTGGTGGGCAATTTCGGAGGACGCAAAGCTGCCTGCTGTTCAGTGGGTGCCGAGCTGGGCGGTATGCATGGGAAGTATCCTCAGTACCTTCCCATCCTGCCCTATTCAGAGCAGCATGTCAGTGGTGGACCTCAGCCTGCCTACGAGTTTTATAGGGATCCTTTCTGGTGCATCATCTCGTACTTACCATGTCTCCTACAGCAAAGAACTGCAAGTTACACAGGAGGTTTTCAAGATGCAACTGGACAGGGAGGGTGCTAGATAATCTTATCTAGGCTCCCTTTCCCATGAAAGGTTGGACCAGATGATCTTCTGAGGTCCCTTCCAACCTTGGCTGTTTCATGATTCTAAGTGTTTTCAGTGGGCTGGGATGGGAGGAGGAAACAAGCCTCCTTGAATAGCTTTTACTGCAGATAACATGAACAGCTCCTTAGTGTCTGTTGCTGTCTGTATGAGGATGGAGGGAGCTTGCAGTTCTTGGGCCTTGGACTGGCTCCAGGGTTCTGGATCTGTTTGCAAAGGATGCTGAGACTCAAGGGAAGCATCTCAGTTCTACAGATGAGGTGCCTTCCTGAGGTAGCCAGGGTCCAGTGCTAACACTAGCAGGAGTGTCTGTCTGGAGCAGTAGCATGGCATGGGACAGAGCACAGTGCCCTGGGTGGGAGGTTTGAACGCACAGCAGGCTTCTGGAGCTTGTGCAGGATCACTGGGTCTTGCTGGGGTTTTTATTTTATATCTTCTACTGTTTAGCTGTTCTAGTGGTTTAGGTCCTGGAAAAACTTTTTTCATGTGTTTGACTGTTGGTGAAAGGTCTGAAAATGCACTGTCCCCCATGTGCATGCACCTTCTGTTTCACCAAAGGTCAAATCAAATGTTCAAAAAAACAATTCAGTGCTGACCATTGCAGGTTTGGTGCCCAAAGCACAGTGTGTGGTGCCTGAGTTAGGTGTTGTCATAAACAGGCATTAGCAGGTCCTCCCAGTGACAAAGTGAGAGGGGCCCCTACAGAAGGCAAGAGTGAAGAAAAGCCATTACCAGCAGGAAAGGCCAAGAAGCACTGCAGAGGGAGCTGGGAGTCAGTGCCACACACAAGTGGGCAGTGGAGTGGGAGAGACACAAAGGTTGTGCTGGGGGGGAGGTGGCTCTCCTGCTGCTGTTGGCCGTAGCTGGCCTTTGCGATCTTGTGTCACCATTCCACTGTTCATGCCAGGCAAGAGCTGCTTTGCGGACATGGTCAGCCTTCCTAGCTTCCACAAAGCAACTGGCCAGGTTGTGTGTCTTCACAGAGAGATCAATGCTCCCCCATTATAGTCTCCGTGCTTTCCAACCCTCTGCAATGCCCCCCTCTGTGTGTTTGCAATTGGCTCAATTGACTAACCTTGTTGTTCCTTCTTTCTCTCCTTCCTCCTATCCTTCCTCCCCCCCCACCCCATTCCTTTTCCTACCCGAATCTCTCTCCTCCACTCCCTTCTCTGCTGGTCTTAGCCGGTCCCAGCGCTGCAGCCTGTTCAGTATTCTCCAAGCTCCTGCCCCCAAGTCCTCTTGCCAGTCTCTCCACCCCAGCAGTACAACTTGGTATAAACCCCATTTCCTCTTCTGCACTGTCTCTGTTGTACTCATGTGCTGTGTTTGTGTTGTATGAGCTTTTGCTAATCAGGTATGTCGTGGACACTGCACCCAGTGGGTTTGGGATTTATGGAGGCTCTGCGCTGCAGTGGGGTCAAGGCAGTGGGATGCCTGAGGCTGTGGGACCCACCAGGTCCAGGCACTGCTGGAGTGGCTGATCTTGGAAAGACCCCGGGGAATAGCAAGTGCTAAGCCCAGAGCTCCACCAGGAAGCAACACTTGTGTCCAGCACTGGAGTCCAGGGGCCATGGCTGCCCTGTGGTCTCAGTCAGCTCCTGTGTTGTCTCTGCCGGGTCTTTCAGGAATGGCACACCCCATGGGACATGGTCTCTGGGCTGGGGCAACCCCTGCCTGTGTGGGGCCCCACATGTCACCAGTGTCCGCTGAGCATTCAGCCCCCCCCCCAGCAGCTCGCATGCCCCTACCCCCTGTCCTGCAGAATGCTCTTGGTCTGTGGCTTATTTCTGGGGACCTTTCTTGGGTGAACTCCTCCACACAGAGTAGGGAGAAGGGCTCTGCAATCTACTTGGCAGAGCTATGTCCTACATGCTGTTGTCCTACATGCTGTCCTCCTCCATCCTTCCCACTTATCCCCAATGCAGGCCGACGAACTCAGCAACCCCTTTGGGCAGATCAGCCTCAGCCGACAGGGCTCTACGGAAGCAACGGATCCTTCCTCGGCTATGTTCCAGTCATCCCTCATCTCCCAGCATCCTCAGCAGACAGGATTCATCATGGCAACCCCTGGGCAGCCCATTCCCACCTCCAACTATTCCGCCTCAGGGCACACGGCCCCCACACAGCAGGTGCTGCAGCCCCAGGGCTACATTCAGCCTCCCCAGCAAGTAAGGACATGTGTAAGCCTGGAGGGGATGTGCACCTCGGCCCAAAGCTGTCAGGCAAGGGGCTGCTGGGGAGCAATCCAGAGAACAGTTCCTTGAGAGTGGTTCCCTTCTTTTTCTGCTGCTCATTTGTGATGGATCAATACACGGGGTCCAAGCTCCAGGTCGGCACGCACCCTTGCTAGGCATAGCGTAATCTCTGCCCCCTTGTCCCTCTGAGCTCACAGGGCACTTATCTGGGGATCCCTCTGGCAATTCCTGCCTCATAGTGTTGGGGGAGGGACAGTGACTAGATTCAGGGCTGACACCTCTAAGCTGTCTTCGGGGTCCTGCAGGGCTTTATGACCTCTAGGATTGATCCCCTGAGCTGTGATGAGAATTGTGCCTACTGTGCTTTTGCACTACTGTGCTGGGAAAGGCTTGGATGTGGAGGCTGGGAGGAGTGGGAAGGGTCTGTGGTTTCCTGAAGAGCTATCATCTGGCCAGAGGCAAAACCCTGGTTGGTTTCCTTCGGCAGAAACCAGTCCAGGTGAGAGAGAAAACTGGTCCTGGGGGACCAGCTTTCTTGGTCTCACTCCCTCTTGTGTTCTCATCACCATGTTTTCTTGATTCTGATAGATTCAGGTTTCTTACTACCCTCCTGGGCAGTACCCGAACTCCAGCCAGCAATACCGATCTCTCAGTCACCCAGTGGCCTACAGCTCCCAGCGCACTCAGCAGCTCCCCCAGCAGTCCCAGCAGCCTGGTAAGGGGGTGTAGAAGGGGGGACGGGGCATGTTTCCCTTCCCTGCCACTCTTGTTGGCTCTTAAGGATCTCCCATGTGTTGTTTGGGGCCAGCCTGCTCTTCCCTGTCTCCCACTCTTTGACGGACTTGCAGACTGTAGAGTGCCTCTTGACTGTGCAAAGGAAAGTTGCAACTCAGCCTGGCTGCAAAGGCTGTTTTAGTCTTTTCCCTCCCTCTCAGCATGTAGCATGCAGCATGCACTGAGGTGCTGCAAGGTGGATTTAAAGCCAGGAGCTTCCTTCAGGTCTTTTTACATCTGCCGTAAGGGAAGCCCTTTTCTCACTCTTTAGCAAGAGGTGGGGGCAAAGCAGGATTTGAGCCCTTATATGCCAAATCTCAGGCTGTGGCCAGCTGGGAAGCTGCTCCATTTAAGCCATGTTCTGACAGGTTTACAGCCAATGATGTCCAACCAGCAGCAAACATACCAAGGTGTGATGGGAGTGCAGCAGGCGCAGCCCCCTGGGCTCCTCAACAGCCAGAGGAACAGCATGGGGGGCCAGATGCAGAGTATGATGGGAGTGCAGCAGGCGCAGCCCCCTGGCCTTCTCAGCAGCCAGAGGAGCAGTATGGGGAGCCAGATGCAAGGCCTGATGGTCCAGTACACTCCACTGCCTTCGTACCAGGTAGGCATCGGTTGCTTTTCAACGAGGGGCTGCTGGGGAGGTGGCCTCAGCTTGTACAGGCCTTGCAGGAAGCACCCTGTTCTTGTGTCTGAGTGATGGGGCTAAAGGTGGAGACTTACGCTGAGAAAGTAGTGCATGCTTGCCAGCTTGGGGAGGGCACATCCACATTTGAATCTGTGTGGGACATGTCTTGAGAAGGAGGGCTGGGAGGCCTGCCCTTGCCTGGGCAAGATTGCTCTGGGCTGCAGTAGACAACCATCTGGCATCTCTTCTACCTTGTATGGGCCTCGCTGGTGTCTCTCTGGGGCCAGTTCTCCCTGCTCCTGCTCTGTGTTACTGTCATTCCATAGGGCTGTTTCTTTCCTCCCTGCACAGGTTCCCGTGGCCAATGAGTCCCAGAGTGTGGTCCAGCAGCCCTTCCAGCAGCCAGTGCTTGTACCAGCCAGCCAGTCTGTTCAAGGGGGGCTTCAGACTGGAGGGGTACCCATCTACTACAGCGTCATCCCAACTGCCCAGCAGAACGGCACCAGGTAAAGCCTGTGTATCTCTGACCTGTCTTGGGGAGAAAGGGGTCCCACTGCCCTACTGAAAGGGCGTAGCATCCTACTCGTGCAGCTAGAGGAGTTGGCTGGGCACCGTAGATGCTGGTCATCTCTTGAGCTTGCCCAGTCCTAGCTGCCGTGGTTAGCACTTCCTGGACACAGCTGTCCTGCAGCGTGCTTCTCCAGAGGCAGCTGTGTTTCCAGCCATCTCAAGTACTGAGGGAGCTGGTGGTTGCCTGCACAGACGGGCAGGCTGTTTCTCGCCATCCCCAGCACCTCACCGGAGCACTCTCTGCTTCACAGCCCTTCGGTGGGGTTCCTTCAGCCACCCGGCTCTGAACAGTATCAGATGCCACAGTCTCCATCACCCTGCAGCCCGCCACAGATGCAGCAGCAGTATTCAGGTAAGAGGGGCCACCGGTCAGGGCTGCCACTGATTCTGCACAGATTGGATCAGGTTTTGTAGGGGCTGCGGCGAACGGAGCTGCCAATTCACAGCCAAGTCTGGCAGCTTCTGTGCAATGGGTTTGCTTAGTCTGACCCATCCCACGGCCTACTGGGAATTATCAGGGTGTGGCACAGTGATTTTGCTCCCCTGGTATCTCCTTGCCGTAGTGGGCAGGCAGGGTAGGAGCAGGCAGAGGGAGCTGCCGTGGGCTGCGGACTCCCTCTGCTGGCAACGCGGCTTAGTGTCAGCGGGGCAGCTCACGGGGCTGGGGAGCACCGTGGGCGAGAAGAGCATCGGGATTCCTGCATCCCGTCCCAGCTGCAGGGAAGTGAGCTGGGGCCTGGTAAGTTGGTGCAAGAACTGGAACCGGGATACTCGAGCTTTGCGCCTAGCTCTGTGATTACATCCTTTGCCTGAAGTTTTGCTGTGGTGCTCAGAGAGGTCACCCGAGTCACCTTCAACTTGTCCCCTCTGCTCACATTTCTCCTGGATTAAAAGTCATCACTCTCTGATGTAAGCTGTGATATCAGAGAGGGATCCCAACTGGGTCTTGGTGGGGCCTTTCTTCAGTCCACCTGGGCAGGCAGGAGCGGCAGAGGAGAGAGTACGGAGGGGGTGTTATAGGGAAGAGTGCAAAGTTGCACAGACAGGCAGGCTGCCTCTTGTCCCACAGCAAGCAGCAGCAGTGCGCAGAGCCCAGGCAATGTTGCTGCTGTCATCTCTCCCCAGGGGTGTCTCCATCAGGCCCTGGTGTGGTTGTGATGCAGCTGAATGTACCCAATGGCCCCCAGGCCCCCCAGAATCCCCCTGTGGTGCAGTGGAGCCACTGTAAGTACTACAGCCTGGACCAGCGGGGGCAGAAGCCAGGAGACCTGTACAACCCAGACACCAGTGCTCAGGTATTGAGAGGACTGGGAAGAAGGCGGCTCATCCTTTGAGAGCAGCCTGGTGGGAGAGAGAGGACCCCAGCATATGTGCTGTCTGGATGGGCTGGGAGGTGGGAGTGGGGTCTTCCCATGGTAGTGAGACAGGCGTGGGACCGGTCACAAGCACTGGGTCTGTCTAATGCTCTCCCTCCCCTAGGCCAGCACCCAGCTGAACAGCCCCATCACGTCCCCCACCCAATCCCCGACGCCGTCTCCTGTCACCAACCTCAACAGTGTCTGCACGGGGCTGAGCCCCCTCCCTGTCCTCACACAGTTCCCCCGGCCCATGGGCCCGGCACAAGGTAAGAGGAAGGAGTGGGGACAGCATAGGTCTGGGTCTTTCCTGAGATTTCTTCAGACCTCTTCAAGCATTTGCTTCCTTTTTGCAGGCGATGGGCGCTACTCATTGCTGGGCCAGCCGCTGCAGTATAATCTGTCTATCTGTCCCCCACCACTGCTCCACAGCCAGCCCAACTACAATGCACACCAGGTAAAATTGGGCCAAACCCCCATCCACACACACTTTCACTGTTCCGGGAGCAGAGCAAGACCGTCCCTCTCCTCTCCCCCCAGACGACCCCTCTCTGGGCAGGGCCCAGGAGTAGTTAAGAAGTGAGTTTCACACTCTGCTCTGTGCTGGGACACCCCTTGATTAGATAGCAGGCTGCCTATCCCACACTCTCGCTATTCATCTGGCAGAACTGCTGTTGTAAGTGGATTTCCCTAGAGTCTGGCACTGGGCTAAAACTTCATCCTGCTCCCAGCTTTGCCCAGAAGCAGTGTCAGCCCCAAGTCCTTTGAGTGTCCTGGGACCATGGCTGCACCTTGATCTCATCTAACTTACCCAAGCATGGTGTCACCTCAAAGGTCTCAGGGGGTGTGAGGTTCATCCAGGTGTTTTCACTCCCCTTCACAGCCATGGCCTCGTCAAGTTCGGTCTTCGCCCCAACTCCCAGGATGCTCTATGGGCACTATGAGGCCACCGTGTCTCCTCAGGTGACACGCTGCCATTTTTATTCTTTAAGGGGCAGACTGGAATGAAACATGGAAACCGGAGCAAGAGACAGGCCCTCAAGTCAGCATCCACTGACCTTGGGACAAGTGATGTAGGCAAGTGACCCTCCTCAAGCAGTTCCCCCTTTGTCCTCTGACTAGTCCCTACTGCATGGGCATGGCTGGCATTGGCAGAGACTCCAGATGCCATCTCTGCCCACACCAGCATCCCACAGAACCCATTGCTGGGGGTGGTTGTGGAGAGCAGTTCCTGCCTGCCACCACCTCCTCCACACACACAAACACAGGCCCCCTGCAGCCCACATGAGGCCTGGCTTGGGGGTAGGTGCAGCAGAGCCAGTCCCAGTCAGCTGTGCCCATTGGGAGGTAGGAGGACAGGGGTTGCTCGGGAACCCAGTAAACACTGCCTGCACTAAGCAAAGCTTTTAAGGAAGAGTGGGAAGAAATTGTTGGGAGAGTCGGTGATGAGTACCAGGACACCTGGGCTCTATTCCTGCCTCTATGGGGGTTGAAATGATGGAGCGGGTGGAGCTGGCAGAACTTCTGGGATTTTATTCCTCTTTGTCAGCAGAAAGTGAGTGTCCAGACCCCTGAGATCCTGTTCCCACCGTTGCCCTCCCAAGTGACCCTTCCCTCTCATGCTTCCATTTCCCAGCGAGGCCAGGAGCTGCAGAGCCCTCATCTTTATAAAGGGCTTTGGGATCTTCCAGGGGTGCCTGTGAGGGCTGAAATCCCCAGTGGATCATTTCTCTCCAAAGGGGAAAGGACTGTCTGTACCTCGTCCTGGGGGGTTGCCACTTGGTCATCAGGGAGGGAAGGAGAGGCACATCTCTGGCTTGTCCCCACAGCAATACAAGACTGGCTAGTTGGGTATGAGCCAGACAGCCTGGAAGGGAAGCAGTCTTCACTGGCTCTCTGGAGGCTTCAGACCTGTCCCCCGTGTCATCTCCATGTCACCACCAATAACAGCAGCTGGTTGCAGGGGGCCCTTTAAGAGCTGCTTGCTGGAGAGCTGCCCCCCTCCCTGCAGCTGGCATGTTTATTACATGCCACGTTAATATTAGCAAAGAATCCATTCAGCCAGTCCTCTGCTAAGCCCAAAACCCAGGGCTGGAGCCAGGAGGCAGCAGAAGTGGTTGGGTACCACAGACCAGAGGCAAAGGTGTTGGCATGACACTGGCCTGGCGCACGAGAGGATCCTCCCGGTGGGTGAAGCACACAGGGCAGTGTTGCATTCAGGATCCATACATGTCAACACCCTTCATGGGTGCAGCCTGTCTTTCTCCCTTCCAGGGACAGAGGGCAGGAGAGCTGGGTTAGCTCCCAATCCTGTTACCCAAGGATCAGGGTAAGGAGACAGGGCAGAGCACCTGGGAAAGCCCTAACCGAAAAGCAAAGGAAGCAAGGAGGACTTGGTGTTGCTGGAGCCCTGGGCAAATGGGAAATACCAGTCTCCACTTAAAGCAGGCCATGTGGGGACCAGGATGTGGGTATCAGAAAGGATCGGGATGGGGTACTGTAGGGAGCAGAATGGTAGGGGCAGTTTGGGGGGGGGGAAGAAGTAACAGGCTTAAAAAAATACATTCCTAATGTAGGGGCAGCTTAGCAAAGCACTGCTTTCATGGGCAAAGTAGAGGTGACTGCTCCAACCCCAGAGCTGGTGAGGAGCCCACACATCAGCTCTCGCTGTGCAGTTGCCACCCAAGAATCAGCTGCTGCTGCTGACATGTGCCATCTTTCCACTGCAGTGCTGGGTCGAGTGCTGGAGGTGACAGACCTGCCAGAGGGCATCACACGGACAGAAGCTGACAAGCTCTTCACCCAGCTCGCCATGGCTGGTGCCAAAATCCAGTGGCTCAAAGAGACTCAGGGGCGCCGTGGAGATGGAGGTGGCGGGGACAACAATGGGACTCCAGAGAACGGCAGGCACAGTGACCTTGCTGCCTTATACACCATCGTGGCCGTGTTCCCCAGCCCGCTGGCTGCCCAGAATGCCTCCCTCCGCCTCAACAACTCCCTCAGCCGCTTCAAGCTGCGTGTGGCCAAAAAGAACTACGACTTGCGGGTGCTGGAGCGTGCCAGCTCACAGTAGGGCTCACGCATGGGCACAGAGCACACTGGACTGCGGGCACTTCCCTCTGCCTTCTCTTTTCCTTTCTGCCCTCCCTTCCTCTCGCCCTCCTTCCTGGATATATTTATATGGACATAATTAAGAGATAAGAAATTGATTTTTTTTTTATTATTATTATTATTTTTTGAGTGATGCCCATGCCCGCCCACCTTACCCTGTGTATATTGTTTTGTTAAGCACTGTGTTGAACCGCACATACAGGTGTTGATTGGTATGTTCACTGCACATTTTATTTAATCTGATTATTATTTGGGGGGTATTTTTGGTTTTATTTTATTTGGGGGGTTGTTTTTAAATATAAAAAGAAAACTTGTCCATCACTTTAACGCTGCTTTCCCGTTCTCTGCCAGTACCAGTACTAGGGGCTGTCTGTGCTGCCTCTTCAGGGTGAGATGACAGCCAGGGAGCAGAAGGGGCACTCGAAGGATGTGTTCTGCCCAGGTCCTGCCCCTATGCTTGGCATGTGCAAGGGCTGCGAGCTTATGGCTTGACAAGGCTGGGAGCTGAGACTGGGAGAGGAGCACTGAGCACTTTGACCTGGAGCTGGTCCCCCCCATCAGATATTCATAGCCTCTTTTCCCAGCTGCTGGCCCCATGCAGCTGTGCAATGGCAAGAACGGGGTCTCAGGGTGTCCCCAGCTATACCCCCTGCCAGGAAGCAACCTATTCCTCCTGATTACATGGGAGCATCAGCCCTTGAGCTGATAGGCACAGGTATGACTGTCTCCTCCTGCCCTGTGGGTACAGAAGTTGGGCTGGCACCACCCTCACCATGGCATTGCACACAGCAGCTGGAGCCTCTTGCAGCATCTGGATGCTACCTTCAAGAGCAGGTGCAATTGGAGAGGTAAGAGCTGCCTGGAAGGGGTGGGCTGCAACCCCAGGCTTGGTGCAAACTCCTGCCCCACTGCCACCCACAGCCTGGCAGGTACATAGGTCCGGGGACTCTGGCACTGGGGTGCCTGTCCGGCTCCAGGGACCTGGCACCCACTGCAGGGCAGCATGACAGCGATGGGGTCCCCAGCTCTCTCTTTCAGTGGAGAGCAGACCAGCAGGATTTGCCGCCAGAGGGTATGGGGCAGCTGCCCCACGAAAGACCCCACTGCTGCCACTCTTTCCTTTTCCCCTCCCAGCTGCAGGGGCCTCAAATGCAAGCGCAAACGAGACATCATGGCTGGAGAACTTGGTGTGCCCCTGCTCTGCCCCTGCCCCATGCCAGGGGGTGGGTGGGCCTCTGGCACGCCCAGCAACCCACTAACGCAAATAGCCAGTGGCTCCTCTCCACCCCGCTCCCCTCCTGGCTCATGCATGGGCTCCAATTTCTCAGCGTCAGCCTCCGCCAGCGCTCAGCTGTCCGTTCCCCTCTGGGCTGTCACTCCCGCTCTCCACGGGGACTGGGGCGGCTGCCCCCCTCCCTGCGCACCCGGCACAGAGGGCTGGGGGCTCCGCAGGCAACAGGATCCCCAACGTCAGCCACCCTTTCCAGGGATTTTCATCACAGGACAAGAGCTCCAAACGCGGCGTAAGTGTGTTTCTGTGCGCGGCTCCCCCTCATTGTGGCCGCTGACCCCTGTGGGCCCGTGCTCCACCCACATTTCTGCAAGACCCCAGGGGTCTCTGCTTCTGCGGCACCCCTTGCCCCAGGACTCCCCAGCCCACATCGCTGTTTCCCTGATGGTCATCCTGGTCGGTTTCCATGAGGGCATGGGGGGGCCTCCTGTTAGGTATCACCAAAAATAGTCATGTCTGGGTAGGACTGTGGGGATGGTTGACAGTCAAAGGTGGAATCAGGCATGTTTTGGGGGATGCAGGAGCAGATCCTGCCCCCGTGGTAGCATGGGGCTTCTGTGGAGAAGAAAGCAGGGCTGCGTGGTGATGCCAGACAGTGTTTATAGGCATGCTTGTCCTAGGGGGCCAAGAGTGGCCCTATTTGCAGTTTAATCGTGAGATGGAGATGTCTAGACAGAGTAGATGCCCTAGACACGTGCAGGTAGCCCAGGGTCTGGCTCGCAGCACTGGGCACCATGTCCACCAAGCAAGCAGCAGCGCTGCGCACGCTGGGCTGGGAGCCTGCCGCTCTCCAGCCTGCGCAGCAGGGCCCACTGGGTACCCCCGGGGCCCCGGGACGTCCCCGCAGCAGAACCGGCCCTTGCTGGGGCAGGAGCTGCAGGCAGGGTGGCAGGAGGTGGTGCTGCTGGGGCAGTGGGAGGCACTGGCTCGGGAGATGCTTCCCATCCAGCAAGGTCTGGCTGTTTCTGCCTCCACCGGGCACCTGCAGTGGGAACAGCCCCAGCCAACGTGTCGTCTCTCTTTTCCCCCTCATAGCATGACAGAGAAGGAAGTGCCAGAGCCACCAGCTTCACCTGCTTCAGGTGGGAAACCCAAGAGCCGGGTAAGTGGGTGTCCACAGGGCAGCTTGGGTGGGTGGGGGAAGCCACCTTTCTAGCATCATCTCTGCTTCAGCCCCAGGAGTCTTTGTGGGGCCAGGGATGCCTGGTGAGACCCTGATCCGGCAGGGCCCTGGGTGGCCATTTCCCAGCCTGGCTTTTCCCCAGGGTGCTCACATCCACATGGTAGCCATAGTTTCTCCCTTTGTGGGGACCTCACTGGGGGTTGGGACAAGGGTCCCTGCCCTCACAGCATTTCTGCCCCAGGATGCCTGGGGTCTCCTCCCACTTGGGGAATAAGGAGTCTCTAGGTCAGAGCAAAGGGGCAGGGAGCCAGGCATCAGCTTCCCTGGATGCCTGCCTGCCTCACCCCACCAGCCTGCTGTGTGCAATACATCCTTTCCTGCCCCAGCAGCTACAGAAACTGAAGCAACTTTTCCAGCGAAAGCCCAAGGAGGAGACAGCGCCAGAGCCTCAGCCCAATGGGGAGCTGGTCAGCCCCTCAGGGGGACCCATTTACTACATCTATGAGGAGGAGGAAGAGGAGGAGGAGGAAGAGGAGCCTGAGCCCCCTCCTGAGCCTCAGAAACTTGTCAATGACAAACCCCACAAGTTCAAAGATCATTACTTCAAAAAGCCCAAGTTCTGTGATGTTTGTGCCCGCATGATTGTCCGTGAGTCCTGAGGGTGCTGGGGCTGGGGGCCATGGTCAGGGCAAAGGCTGGGGGCCAAGGCTGGTGAGGGCTCCAGCCCAGCTGTCCCCACAGCTGCAGTGTCACATTGCCTCTCCTTTCCACCCCTCCACCCACCCCCCCACCGCCAGTCAACAACAAATTTGGCCTGAGGTGCAAGAACTGCAAAACCAACATCCACCACCACTGCCAGTCCTACGTGGAGATGCAGCGCTGCTTTGGCAAAATCGTGAGTGTTCTCACCAGCCGCGGGCTTGGGGCACCTCCTTGCAGGGAAGACCAAAGCACCGCGGCAGGGGCGGCTGGCTCGGTCCCTGTGGGCATGACCCAGGGGCCATGACCCACCTCTCTTCCTGGCCCTGAGGGGGGGGACCCAGGCATTGCCCCCCTGCTGTGGGTGGTCACCCTGTGGGTGCCCAGCATCCACCTGCTCCCCCCTCAGCTCTCACAGGAGAGCCCAGAGGTCTGGGTGATGGTTGATGCTCTGACCTCCTCTTTTTTTTCCAGCCCCCAGGGTTTCGCCGGGCGTACAGCTCGCCTCTCTACAGTGACCAGCAATACGCCTGTGTCAAGGAGCTGCTCTGTAAGTATTGTCCCCATGCCGGGGTGCCCCATCTCCTCGCGTCCTGTAGCTGAACCCATCTTGCTGTCCCTGTGTCCCAGCAGCAGCCAACAGGAGCGACCCCGTGTTCGAGACCCTGAGAACAGGCGTCATTATGGCCAACAAGGAGCGCAAAAAAGGGCAGGATGACAAGAAAAATGTGAGTGCGGTGTGAGCCTGTCACTCCAAATGCCCAGGGTCCTGGCAGCACAGCCTGCATCCCATTGCACCCCCCACCTCCCTGCCCACTCTGCACCCCCTGACAGCTCTCTGTCTCTGCCTTGCAGCCTTTGGCTGCTATGATGGATGAGGAACCAGAGGCCACGAAGCCAGAAGGGGGCAAAACCGAGGGTGGTGAGTGTTGCGACTGAAGCAGGGTTGGCTGCCTGTGAGGGCCAAGGAACTGGGGGGGGGGGGGGAGTGAGCTCCAGCCAGGAGCATGAGGCAGGGAGAGAGCCTGATGGGGAGACTGTACTTGGGGGGCCTACCAGAGGGGGGTTTGCCCTGCAGAAAGGGGGTTTTCAGTTCAGGTCTCCACCCTGGGGCACTCTCTGCTTTCCCTTGTTGACCTGGGCACGTGAGATCCTTGGGAGGAGGCTGGTCCCAGGGCAGGGAGGCAGCACCAGGAGAGATGCAAGCTCCCTCCTCCCATTTCCAGGCACCTCCGAAGGGGACAAGAAGACTGAGAAGAGCCCAACAGATGACAAGGTAGCCATCATCCTCATCCTACACCACAAAGACCCCTGGCCTTGGAGCAGCGTGGGCAGAGGCTGCAGGGATCTCCCCGCTGGGCTCCCTGGGGCTGTGCTCAGCCACTCTGGGGCCCTGAACCCCTCTCCTCCTTCCCCAGAACAAGAAGCCACAGCCAGGGATTCGTGGTGGCTATCTGCAGTCTCACTATTTTGTGGCACTTTATCGCTTCAAAGCCCTGGAGAAAGATGACCTGGATTTCCCGTAAGTTCCCAGCCATGTAGTGTGCACAGGGGTGATGAGGGGAAGGTCGTGGTGTGTCCAGTGGGGAGGGGGAGAAGTCTTTACCTCAACAATGAGGCTCTCAACCAGGAGGGGTTTGTGAATGAATGAAGGCAGAAATTGGAGCCATGCTGGCTGTAGTTTGGGTTTTGTGGCTTTTCTGTCTGCCCCAAGGGGCTACACATTGAGCAGGGGCCCTGGCTGTCACTGAGCCAGTTCTCCCAGCTGCCAGGTTTTAGGCACAAGCCTCATTTCCAAGGCTACTGGTGTTTGTCTTGATGCAGTTCCACTGACTTCTTGTGCCACAGACTTGAGGCTGAGCGGCTTACATACAGGACCTGTCTGTCCATGAGCCCATGGGCTGTGTGCATTCTTTGACCTCCCCTGACACAGGGCTCTAGGAGCTGGTGCTGTGGGAAGAGCAATTTTCCTTGCCAACATCAGGGTCTCCCATGGCAGGGGGTCCCTGCCCCCCCCCCCCCCCTCACACTGAGCCCTTTCTTCCCTTCACAGGCCGGGGGAGAAGATCACAGTGGTTGATGACTCCAATGAGGAGTGGTGGCGGGTAAGGCTGGTGTCCTGCAAGCACAGAGGGGAAAGATGCAGAGCTTAAAGCAAAAGGAGAGGTCAGCTGGGAAGGCAAATTGCACTCTGAGGGTGACACAGCCCCCTAAATCTGCTGTGTCTTCATGCCAACCCACAACCTGCAAGATGTTTGTCATGGGGGAAGCTGGGAATCATACAGGTTGGCTCCAACCCCCACCTCGCACCCATCCACTGACTTCTTTCAGGGGAAGATTGGTGAAAAAATTGGCTACTTCCCTCCAAACTTCATCATCCGGGTACGGGCAGGCGAGCGGGTACACAAGGTGACACGCTCCTTCGTGGGCAACCGGGAGATTGGGCAGATCACGCTCAAGAAGGATCAGGTGAGATGGGATGACATGGTCACAGCCCGTGGTCCTTCAGCCCCCACCTGTGTCTCTTCCCCAGCCTCCCTCCAGGTCCCAGCTGATCACAGCTGCCCTGGTGCCCTGCTGCACCCCCTAGCTGCTCTCTGCCCTGGCCTGCATTACCTTCCCCACGCTGCCCACCTCCCCCAGCCCCTTGGACAAGACCCACTCTGCCCAGCCCCCCCCCCCCCGCCCCGGGGGTTGCCGCCTTCCCCCTGTTCTGTGGGGCCCTGGGAATCTCACCCGCACCCCTCTCACCCCCAGATCGTGGTGCAGAAGGGTGAGGAGGTGAACGGTTACGTGAAAGTCTACACCGGCCGCAAAGTGGGGCTCTTCCCTGTGGACTTCCTGCAGGAGATCTGAGTGGGGCAGTGTCCCAGGGCCCCCCAGCCGGGAGGTCAGATGGACCCTGGCTCCAGGGAGCTGAGCCTGAGCCAGGCAGGGATGGGGACGGGGACAGGGATGGCAGGCACCCCCATCCCTGATGCCTGCAGCAATGGGGTCTCCGTTGGGGACTGTCTCTGCCCGGGCCAGAGCAGGCCAGGAGTGTGGGAGGCGTCTCTCGGGCTGATTCCCCTGCGGGGTTTTTGGTGCCTTCAGAGACACTGGGTGCAAGGAGGGGGCACCCCCAGGCTCGCTTTGGAGGCTACCCTGTCCGCCCTGCCTGAGTGGTGGGTGCTGGGTGCCTCAGCAGTGTCGGTGCGGTCCTGTCCCGTTCCCCTGGGCTGTGTAATCCTGTGTTTTAGCAATACATGTCTGCTCCCCAACCCTGAGCTCTCCCTGGTTTGGATTTGCTGGCAGGGGTGGGGGGGGCTGACCGTGGGGCTGCCGCGGACCGGGCCAGGAGGCTGCGCGGGTGCTTTCCCGCTTCGTGTGACAGACACCCTGTGCAGCACACGCCCGCGCCTCACCCGTGGGTGCATGTACGACCCCCCTCCCCAACACGGCACCCACACCCCCGCGTAGGGCTTCCACAGCCGAAGGCCGACCGGGTCTCAGCCGGGGCACGGGCGGCGTGAGGGCAAGGGGCCCAGACCGCCCCCCCCCCCCCAGCCAGCCCCCCTCTGCAGCCCCGGGTCTGCCCCTCCCTCAGCGCCGGCCGGCCCGCGGTGCCGAGCGCTGGCGCGGAGCCCGGCGGGGCCCGAATAGGGTCCGCGGGCGACAGGTGACGGGGCCCGGGGAGAGGACGAGTCCTTGGAAAGCGGAGGGGCGAGCAGCGAGCCAGGAACAGGTGCCCGGGCGGGCGGCGCGGCCGGGGAGCGCCCGCCCCGGGACGGGACACCTCGCCGGTCCCGCTGCCTCTGCCGCGGGCTCAGGCCGCGGCGGGGCCGGACCGGAGGGGAGGGCAGCCCGGTGGAGGCGGCCCGCCCGTGACGTCCCGGAGCCGTGACGCCGGCGGTCACCACGGCGACGGGGGCCGGTACGGCGCGCCGACCGTCGCCATGGCGACAAGGCAGCCTCGTCCAGGGCGGCCCGGCTCGGCGGGGGCCGCCCGGTCACAGCGGCTGCCGCAGCGCGGTCGCGATCGCCGTGGAACCCGGCGGAACGGGCCGGGCCGGGCCGGGCCGGGCGCAGCCCTCGGCGGAGCCGCCCGCGCTGCGGGGCTCTCGGCACCGGCCTCGGTGCGCTTCGGGCGGCAGCCGCCGGGCTGCCCCGGCCCCTCCGGCTCTGCGCCGCGAGCCGGGCGGGGGCGCTGCTGGCGCGCCGTGCGGCCTCTCCGTATGCAAAGATATGCAAATATCCCGGCTGCCGCCGCGAGCGCGGCGGGGGGGGGGGGGTAAGCCGCGGCGCCCCCTGGCGGGCGGCTCGCGTGGCAGCCCACGCCCCCCCCGCCGGCTCCCGCCACCCCTGGTGCGGGTCGCCCCCGCCCCCGGGCCCCGTGAGCGACGGGCCGGGGGTCGCTGCCTGTCCCCCACCGCCACCCGGGACCGGCCGCTTGCCGTGAATATTCACGGCCGGGCCCTCGCTGACGAGCTGGGGAGGGGACGGGGGGCATTCAAGGGCAGAGCGGCCCCCCGAGCCCAGCCCCCCAGGAGGGCGTCGTAGTGTTGCCGGCCCCTCCCGGGGCGGGGGGTGCAAGCCGGTGCCGCAGCCCTGCCCCGGGCTACAGCACCCCACCACCGGGGCTGCCCCGGGGAGACCACTGGCAGGGGCATGGGGAGGGGTCCCCGTGCTCTCGCGGCCCCCCAGGCCCGGCCCAGCTGCCCCCTCCCCGCCTCCGCTGCCCACAGAATAATCAGGAGATACAAATGCATCGAGGGGTCCGCACAGGGGCTGCGCTGGCAGGGACAGGCTTCTGCTGGAGTGATGGGGTGGGGGCATGGAGATATAGCTCTGCTTCCCCCACGGCTTTGGGGGGGCTCTGGCTCGCTCCTTCTTTGCCCAAGTGGGCCGCGTCGGGGCTGCTGGTGCCCGGGAGCAGGAGCAGCTCCTGGTGATGGAGCAGGGAAGCAGGCACCACCTGTCCCTGGAACACTGTTCACCCGGGGGCTTGCTGCCAGCTAATTGGGGAGTTTATGGCCCTCGACCCCAGTCATCCGCTCGTCCTGACCCACCTGGCTTGGCCCAGGTTAACCTGCGCTAGGACCTGCTGACACCGCAAAGGGCCAGGGGCTGCAGGGTCTCCTGGCCCTGAGGTGTCCCAGAGGCTGCTGCAGGTTGGGCGGCAGGGGCACAGATGCCTGGTCTCCACACTGGGGGTCCTCCCCCAGTCCCAGCATCTCAAACACCAGCTCAGAGATGCGCTGCTCCGGGACAGCAGAGAATAAAGGAAATCAAGGAGTGAGGAGCCTGGGGGGGGGGGCAATACACAGCTCCCAGGACTGTTTTCTCTCTGCTCACTCAGGTCCCTACCTCCTGTCAGACAGCTTTTAAATGCAGAACCATTAAAATTTTCCACCTCATTTGCAGCTCCTCATATGGTTAATTTTACTGGGACTGTCTATTTATTTATTTGCAAAGCCCTGTGGGGGGGGGGGGGGCGGGGCGGGGCGGGAAGCTGATTTGCTGCATCTGAGAAGAGTAGGGAGGGGAAGGGGGGAGTGCTCCAGCTAATTTAACAGCTGAAGAGAACAACTTAATTAGAGTCATCTGGAAAATGGGGTAAAACCCCTTTCATCACCCTCCCATCCCCAGACCCCTTCCCTGCCAGCACTCCTGGACTGCACAGGATAGCAGCACATGGTTTAGGATGGGGAGGGAGTGCTGGGCCCAGCCCTACCAAGCAGATGGCCTTCATTACGTGGAGGATCTAATTGGATTGATCAGCAGTTAATATGAAATTAAGAGGTGAATCCCTTCCCCCCTCCCAGCTCCACCATGTGCATCCTGGCTGCCCAGGTGCTCCTCGCAGCCTCCCCGTCCGGGTGCAGCCCAGTCCCCTGCTGCCCTCCTCCTTCCCCAGGTGGGTGCAGCTACATGGCGAGTGAGATGTGAGGGGCAAGCAGAGGTAGGGAGAGTCATCTGCACCTGATGGGCAATGGGTTAAGAGTGCCGCAGCCTTCCTGCGTGGGGGAGAATGGGTGGTGCTGGGTGGCCGTGTCTGCTTCTGTGCAGCCATGAGGGCTGCCTGCTGCACGCTCACTTGGTGTGGGCACGGGTGTGTGTGCTCAGGGGAACATGCGCTCGGAGGCTGCTGAGCAGGAGTTTAGGCTTTGGTCTTGCTCATGTTTTTTCTGTTCCTGGTGCCCATAGCCTGGTTGTGACCCAGCTGTTTGCAGAGAGGGGCTGTGACTCTGCCGGCATCTCACTGCTAAATCCTCTGCAGCTGGTTTATGCAAAGGGGTCTGCCACCCACCCCATGTAACATACAGGGAGTGTCAGAGTGGAGGAGCCACCCTGACCTGCCAGATTAATCACCTCAATTTCTCTCTGCCTCTTGTGAAAGGTCAGGAGTCTTTGCAAGGCCCAGAAATTAATTGAAATACCACTGGTCTTGTGCCGGATCCATACATCATCCCAGAAGAGCAGCACTGGCATGGAGGGGATGGAGGCACCTGCCTCCTGCGCACCCCTTCTGGGGTGCATGTGAGGACAGTGAGCCCCAGGGAGTGCGATGGGAGGTGGAGGTGTCTGGGTGCTGTACCCCGTGGCCTGCCCACCTCTCGTCCCCACAGGTGAGGCCCCTCACATCCCGCCTGGCCCTGGGGTGCTCCCATCTGCATGGCTCTGCCTGAATCGCCTCCTCTGGCTTGGCAGATGCAGAGCTCAGAGATTGTTCTCCATCTCGAGGCAGGGAAATAAATGCATTAAACTAAACTAAACCATCCCTGCTCCCCACCTGCCCCCCCAGCCATAAATCAGCATAAATGCAATTTACATATTCATGGTATTTATCCAATAACTGTCCTGTCCCAGATTAAATGTGCCCTGGGGATCATCGGGCTCCTTATCTGTGCCAGGGTGCTCCCGGGAAGGAGCAGCTCTGCTGGGGGATTCGAGCAGCAGGGGGGCTGTGCTCATCATCCTCCTCCATCTCTCCCGCTCCAGGCAGATCCTGGGAGAGAAGCTTGGAGGGGGAAAGCCAGGGCTCAGCAGTGGTCCCGTCCCACAGCCCTGCCCTCCTGTCCAGAGCTCCCTTTCACCCTGGATCCGTGCTCTGCCATCCCTGTCTCCCACCTGGCCCAATGCCTCTCTCCCCGGGGCTGCCTGCACTCTCTCCTTGTGCCCCTTCCTTCCTTCCATCCTTCCTTCCTTCCCCAAGTCTCCCTTTGGCCCCAGGCAGTGCTGCCGGGGGGGGCCCAGGGTCCCTACGCAGCTCCCTGCACCTTGCGTCTCACCATGTCCCCAGGCAGCAGCATGGGCAAGGAGAGGGGACCTGTCCCGCACCTGGACCTGGTGGGGGGACACTTATTTTCCTGCTTGGCTTGGAGGGAAGGGCCCAAGGGGAGCTGGCAAGGTTTAGGGGGTAGGTGTCCCCAGCTCTGTGGTGCCCCCCCCCAGCATGCCCCCACTGGCTGTGCCGTGCATAGGGGGGGCACACACCACATCTCCCACTTTGACAGGTCCTTGTCAGCAGTAATGACCAGCTCTGAGTCCAGCTGGGCCCCAGGGCTCAGTGCTGAGCTTGTTAGGGGGATATAATGAGGGCAGGAGGCAGGTACTGCCTCTGGCTGTTTGTCACACCGTCTCTGGCCTCACAGCCTGCCTAGACCCTGAGCTGTGCTGCGTGGTCCCCCACGGCATGGCACAGCATGGTGCCCTCCACAGCCTCTGGCTCAGTCCCCGGCTTCTCTCTGCCCCTAGGCACAGCTGGGGGGCCTAGGAGTGCAGGCTCCTGCTCTGGCACCCATGCCGGCTGAGCGAGAGCCAGCATCCTGCCTCTGGGGCTGTCCCCACGTCCAGGCTGCACCCCTCGGATACAGGGAACCACACCAGGGCTGTTCGCATTGCCTTTCCCCACCCAGGGATCAGCATAAGGGCTCCTGACCTTCCAGTGCTGTGAACACCCCACCCACGCAGCTAAGGGAGTAAAGACAAAAGTGTGGGGTGCAGCTGGGCAGTGCCCCCCTCCTGCCCCTGCTCCAGGCTGCCCCAGCCTCTCTGGTGCCGCAGAGGAGGAATAGGGGTGCTTGGGGGTGCAGAAGTCTGGGGGCCCTTGGGCTATGGGGTGGGAGCAAGAGGCACCAGGAAAGCCAGATTTAAGGGCCCGCAGAGCCAGGGGCAAAGGGGGCTGGAGGTATGGCACAGGGGGACTGCGCTGGTGCCTGTCCCACCCACAGAGGCGGAGGGGGGGGCCTCTCCCAGGGTCAAGCCACGGGCTGTGCGGCATGCATGTGCCCAGGTCCTGGGGGCTGCATGGTGCTCGGTGGGACGGGGCCAGTCTCAGCCGCGGGCCGCGCAGTGCCGAGCATGGGGGCACACCTGGCTGCGCACAGGGTGCCAGTGCTGCTGCGGGCTCGGCCACATATCATGGGCAGCACTGAGGAAAGCCCAGGTGCCCCAGCCCTTCTGGGGGTTTAAGCTTTGTGCTGGGGGGGGTCCTGTTTGCAGTTTGCACTGTCTTTGCTCTGAGGCTGCCAGGAGTCCTTCTTGGCTCAACAACAAGCTGCGTAAACAGGAGCCTGCGGGCAGCGTTAATTAGTTAAGTATTTGGCAAAGGAGGAGGCACAGGCAGAATCTGAAAGAGCTGGGGGGGCTGTGCTGCCACCTGCCCCACCGCAGAGCAGGGCAGACCCCGGGCATTTGGGGACGGTCGCATCCTGCCGGGTGCTGCCGGCCTGTCCCAGCCGGGCCAGTGCTGGGACCATCGCTTGCTCCCCAGCGCCAGGCAGCCCAGCCTCCAGGCCAGCTCTCCATCTGCATTTAAAAGGCTGCTGGTGAAGAGGGGCCCCTGGGGACACCCCCCCCCCCCCCCCCCCCCCGCTGCCTGTGGTTGCCTCCCTCCGAGCCGCGCAAACCAGCGGCTCCTCTCTCCAGCCCTGGGCCCCCCACGGACCCGAGTCCCTGGGTGGCAAGATCCCCCTCCTCTCCCTGGCACCCGAGTTTGCCCCATCAGCTTTGCTTGCTACCTCTGTGGTCCAGTAATATCCCCGATGGGCATTAATCGGGGGCAGCGATACGCTCTTGGGGGGAGGCCTGGGAGAGGCAGATTTGGCTCCAGCGTGGGGGGCTGTCCTGGTGATGGGTGGGGGAGGCACGCTAGCCAGCACAGGGATCCTGCGCAGGGCCTGAGCGTTGTCAGAGGGACCAGGCGTTTCAGAGCAATCCCTGCCCTACCTGCTGCCCCCTCCCTGGCTCCTGACCTCCAGACTGTGGGGTCCGCCCTCCCAAATCATTAACTGAGGATGAAACACCCCAAAGCCTGGCTGGGGAGTGACGACCGCGTGCAGCGTCTGTCCCCACAGCCCCTGTGATGTGAACTAAATCCATCCTAATTAGCACTGATTTGCATGGGGAAATGAAAATTAATCTAGCCTGGGTTTATTGGAATTAGTGATTCTAGTTGGACACATCAGAAAGACATCTGGGAGGGCAGGACTTGGTATGGCAGAAAGCTGTCTGCCCCCCATCCTCTCCCTCCCAAGCCCTATTTTGGGGCCCCTTGCTCAGCATCGCCTGCCAGCGTGCTGTGGCGCAGCGGTGCTGTACAGCCACAGGGCTGCTGGGGAGCATCCGCTGGGACTGGGCTGGGACACCCGGGTTCTGCCCAAGTGCCCTTTGTGGCTGGCAGGGCGATGTTGGTGTGCCCCCCCACCCCCAATGTCCCTTGTGCGATATGGAAAACAGCACTTTTCTGACCCAGCTGCCCCATCCCACAAGTTGTTTCTGGGCACGGTAGGAAGAGAGCGAAGGGCAGGGAAGACACCAGCTCCAGCACCTCCAGGGTGGGAGATGCTGCAAGGCCTCCAGGCCGTCAGGTTGCGGGGTGGGGGAGGCGCAGGTGTGTCATGCACATGCATGCACTTGTATTTGCATGCCTCCATGCACATATCTCTGTGCCTGTATTTCCACAGGCGTCTGTGTATGTCCCCGCAAGCCTATTTCTGTGCATCCTCCCATGCGTGTCGGCATGTGTGTGCCTCCATGCACACCCCATGTGTGTGGCCCCCGTGCATGCCATGCAGAATCATGTGCAGGAGCACATTCTCATTCTGGAGGCAAGGGCCCACCAGGGAATGGGCGCAGCAGGGAGAGCCCTGGCTGTGCCCCCTTTGGAGACCTCTGGCCCCGGCTGTCTCCCGACGCTGGTGCTGCCTGGCCTGGGGGTAGCACTGTGGCTCATTGTTATGGGGTCTGTGGCAATGCGGTGAGCAGAATTATCATCACACTCATGAAAAATTAACGAGGAGAAAACAGCTGGGCAGGAGCTTTGTCCACCAGGGCTGGGGGTGGCACAGTGTGGGCAGGTTGGTGTTGGTCGCAGGATGGGGTCTGGTGCCTGTCACTTCTTCACCATTACCCCTCCCTGGTGTGATTCTTCCAGCCCCAAAACCTGGCCATCCCTCTGGGATTGTGTCTCCCCCCCCAGCAGGAGGACCCAGACCTTGGGCAGGTGTGTCCCCATGCCCCATCACTGCCTCTGGGGCACGTCTGGATATGGTGACCCCCCCCATCCCAGCTGGCCCCAGGGATTTCAGCCTGGCTGACAGGAGTGAGACCTCCAGCTCCTGCAGCTGCATTTGCAAGTCAACCATGAGCTCAAGGGCTGCCTGTGGTGGTGGTGGCTGGGGCTACCTGTCCTGTCTACCTCAGGACAGGGACACCCCAGGGAGCGGTGCGAGGACAGAGCTAACCCTGCTGCAACGGGATGGGACTGTACTCTCCCCCCTCCCCCTGTGTCTTCTCTGGCTGGTGGTGGGGGGGTGCTTTTCTGTAGAGCTGTTATTGCCCCCCCCCCCCCCAGGGCTGTAAACACTCAATTAAGCACGAGCGCATGGTCCTGCCTTCCCTGTCGCTGCTGGTAATTATGTAGGTTTTTCGGTGTCAGGCACTGCGGGGAAGCGCGATTACAGCTAATTGGAGCGGCTCTCCCCAGCCCAGGCCCTTCTGCAGCTGCTGGAGCTGCCGCGTGACAGTGGCTCCATGCTCCCCCCAGATATGTGCCCGCAGGATGCATGGGTCCTTCCCACCCGCCCGCTCCATCCTTTTGGCACTGCAGGTCTGGGCAAAGAGCCTGCTGGGTGCCTTCCTGCTATGCTCCGCTCCAGGCTGGGTTTGAGCCCCCACCCATGACTTTGCAGGGACCCATTTGGGCTCCCCAAGCCCCACAGCCACCTTGGAGGCTGCAGCACGATGGGGTGGACCTGCCAGAGCCGCTGGCTGGGGCACTCGGGGCTCTACACCATAGGTGGGAATCAGCCTGGCCCCTTGAGCATACCCCGTGGACGGAGTGCATGGAAGTGGGGAGCCTTTGGGAAGCCAGCGAAGGGCCAGGGTCTGCAAGTGAAAAGGCAGCTGCCCTGCAGTGTGGGCCCCACCAGAGCTGGGGTCTGGTGAGGGGACCTGAGAATTGAGGGGGCTGGGGGGGAGCGGAGAGGACCTGCCGCCGCCTGTCCCAGGGGAGATGCATCAGGAGTGCAGCATCTGCCATTGATTTCTTATTACGGAGTTCAGCAAGAAAAATGAGGCGCTGGGGCTGCGGAGCAGCAGCCGTGATTTGTCGCCTTCTCGCCGTGTCCTGGCGGGGATGGGAATTGATTTTGGAGTCTCTGGCATCAGTCAGCAGGTTTGGGCGTGGGAGATGGAGAGCTGGAGAGGGGTCGGCCGCCAGGGCCTCAGCGCGGGCCCCAGAACGTGGGAGAGGGGACCCAGACCCGCCTGTGGTGCAGAGAGAGGGTGCTCCCCGGGCCACAAGGCCCCACTCTGTGTCTGGAGCCACGGGGGCTGGGGGTCCTCAGCCCTGGCACTGGGCTGGCTCCCCGGACCTCGCCGAGTGGGACCACAGCGGCTCTGCAGGCGGTCCCGTGAGGGCCGTGGCTGCAGGAGGGTCCGCGTCCCCAGGGCCCACCGGGCGGGTGGCAGCGGCGGCAGGCAGGGGCACGGCGGGACCCACGGGCTGCGCCTCCGCCCGCGTCCCAGCTCTGCTGGCGCCCACGCTGCCGGACCGTTCCGCGGGCCAGCGCCCGGTGCCGGTGCCGGTCCCCGCCGGCCCGACCCGCGCCGCAGCCACGAGAGGGCGCCCCAGGACTCCCGGAGGCCCCGGGGCGGCCCCACGCGGGACGGCGGCGGCGTGGGCAGGTGCGCGCTGCGCGTCCGCGAGCACGCGCGTCTCGGGCGTGTGTGCATGTCTCAGCCGTGTGCACATGTGTATCAGACTGGCGCTTGCATGTCAAAGACGTGCGTGTCTGTCAGACACGTACACCTCAGCCGTGTGCATGCGTGTCTCAGCTGTGCGTGTGCATGTCTCAGCTGTGTGTGTGCATGTCTCAGCCGTCTGCACATGTGTATCAGACTTGCGCTTGCATGTCAAAGACGTGCGTCTCTGTCTCAGCCGTGTACACCTCTCAGCCGTGTGCGTGCACATCTCAGCCGTGTGTGTGCATGTCTCAGCCATGTGCGCGTGTGTCTCAGCCGTGTGTTCCTCGGCGCAGCTCTGTCCCCACCAGTATCTTTGTCACAATGAAGGAAGAGGCTATTATGTTTATTAAATTGTATCAAGGCAGCATTACAGCAATTGGCAGCTGGTGACCCCGGTTATTTATAAAACAGGCTTTGGAAATCACAGCTCTGGGCTTGGGCTTTTCTTCAGAGAATTATGGAAAAAAAAATCAATATTGTGGGACGGGGCCAAGTCAGTGGTTAATCGTGGGGTCGGTTCCAGGATACACCTCCTGGTGCGATGGCAGCCATGGAAAAGCTGACCTCCCCCCCTCCACCTCCACAAAACCCCCAGCCAGGGCTCCTGTCCTGCAGCCCCTGCCCTCTGTGGTCGTGGGGCTGTGGTAAGGGACATCCCACCCTTCTCGACACCCAGCATGCTGCCTGGGCTGGCAGCTCTGGGACCAAAAAAGGCCAAGGGAGAGTGGCTCCTTCCTCACGCTGGGGTGCTGGCTCCCTGAGCCCGTGGGGACAAGGAAGGGCGTCAGCTCGTCCACCTTTTGGAGCATTACGAGAGGGGGTGTCAGAGTCTCGGGGTATTTGGCTGGTGCCCCCTCCCATCCTGCATCGGTTGTGGGTCAGAGATCAGCGCTCCTGGCGTTCATCACACAGCACCCTGTGATTAATGGGGGGAATTAGGATGATAATAGCCCTTTAAATGAAGGTGCCAGTTACAAATGACATGTGCCCGTGCTATGTGATGGATGGTGCCAGGGCCAGCCCCTGGGTGCTGGTAGGCGGGCGTGCTCAGAGGCACATTACGGCCAGGGCAGGAGCAAGGAGGGGAGTGTGATGTCATAGAGATCAATGACATCATGGGATGGGCATGACATCACACGCCAGCTTAAAGTGAGGTGATGTGGGCCAAGCCCAGCACTGTGTGCACATGGTGGTCTGGCAGGTAGGAAGGGCTGTGGTTGCTCCACCACTATCTGGCTGTGCAAGTCATCATGATATGTCACGATAGTGCTGGCATGTGATGCCCAGCCTCACCAGCCCCTGCGGGGCCACTCGTGTCCCCCGGTGTGGCTGTGCTGGGGCCCAGGCGAGGGGTCCTGGGCAGCAGCCCTGCAGGGCCAGGAACACCCTTCTGTCCCTGGGAGGGGCCGGGTCCCCCCAGGATCCAGCCCCTTCTCCTCGTGCTGGGGCTTGTCCCGCAGCGCGGCTCTGTGGGGCTATGAAATATATCCTGTTAATTCACCATTTAATTATTGGCTGTTTGTTTATTGTTTGTTTGCTTTAGTTGGTATGAATTTTTTATGATGGTTTCCATTGCGCCCCGCCAAAAGCCAGTGAGATTTATAGCTTCGGCATGAGCAGAGCCTTAACAAGGGAAAGGTCCCCATTAGCAGCAAGGGATGACCCCGTGTCACCGTCAGAGGAGGGTTTGGGGTGGTTCCTCCCAGGGCTGGGGGGGGCACAACCAGTGGGTGCCAGCTGTGGGGCCAGGGAAGCTGTGAACTGTGGGGCAGTGGTCCATGCAATGGGGGGGTTGTGTGGAGCCAGGAGGCTGGTTGGGTGGCTGGGGGGGGCTGTGTGGGGATGAGGGGGGGGTGTGAGTGCCAAGGCTGGGAACCAGAGGAAATGGCATGCTCAGGTGCAGGCACGTTCAGCCCCAAGCCGCAGCATCTCCCATTAATGAAGCACTTCATCACCGCGGCGTTGCGGGGGGGGGGGCACCCAATTCGGAATGATAAATTCCCCGCGACGGCCCTGCACTCGCTCGCAGCAGCCGTGATTCTCCTTCATCTTGAATAATATTTTTGGAGTGGTTGTAAAATAACCCGCCACAGCAGCTGCGAGTGGAGACACCAAGGCCCAGCGGCTCTCTCCAGCCCCCCCTCCCATTTGTCTTTTCAGCTCCCCACCCTGCGGGGGCAGCTCCCCACAGCCCTTGTATGGGGCCAGGGAGTGCACCAGCACACATGTGAGCGTGCACCTAGCCATGCATGTTTGTGTGTATGCACATGTGCAAGCATATGTCTGCTTATAAACACGTCTGTATGTCCATGTTGGGACATGTGCGCACGCGCGTGTCCATGCACATGTGTCTGTGCGCAGGTACATGTAGCTGTGCAGACAAAGGTGTGTCTCTGTGCACGCGTGTGTATGTGAGTGCAGAGCTGCTTAGCTGCATGTGCGTGTAGCTCTCCATTTGCAGGTGTGTGTCCATGCACGTGCACGCTTCCTGAGGTCAGCTGCTGTAATTCTTTTCTCTCTAGGAAGTATTTGTGGGCTGCCTTGTTCTTCCCCAAAAGCGCTGACCCATCAGAACTGCATGGTGCCAGGCAGGGGCAGCCACGAAAGAGAAGAAGCTCCAGCAGTGTCTTTTTGCTGGTATTTATTGTGTCTCCCTCAGGGGGCAGGGAGGGTGAGGAGCACACAGGAGCCCCCCCAGCACTCTGTAGGGCTGAGCCCCTCGCCACGGTCACTCCCGTGGGGCTGCGGGCAGCCTACCCAGGAGGCCTCCTGAGCAGCAGGGCACACGCTGTAATCACCACGGAAGAGGGAAGCATGGCACAGAATTAAACTGTCTCTTAATTACAATCATTAATGAGCACGGAGGCAGCTGGGCTTTGTGGGCAGGGAATCCTGCTGCATCTCTAGGGGAAGACCTGGGCTTGTCTGTAGGGAGGTAGGAGCTTGCATTGGGCCAGGGTGCAGGTTGCTCCAAAGCAGACCTGGCTGTGATGGGACCAGAATCCCCCAGACGTCCTGGGCTCCTGATGCTGCTGGACGCCCTCTTAGGATCCGTGCTCAGTGCTTTGGTGCTCCAAAGGGGTTCTGGCACCGCGCGAGTCCTCCCTCGCACCTCTGCCGTGACCCTATGCACGCACCCCCTCCCCACGCACCACGCTGGTGTCCCTGTGCCGCAGCAGCCCTTGGCAGAGGAACGCAGCGAAGGACGCGCGCGTGCCTGTGCTGAGGGCAGGATGCACTCTGTCTTGGGGAGTGGCACTTAATCAATCCCATTTCAAAACTCTAATTATATCAACAAAGGCCTCAACACGGCGCTGCTGGCTGCAATTCAGGCCTTGTTTATTTATTTCCACACACTCCAGAGAAGTTTCTCCCCTTTGTCCTTTTATACTTTGCTGAAAAAAATAAGGTTAGGATAGAGTGGCACTGACAGGGCTGCGCTGTGCTGGGCGGAGGGTGCTGAGGTGGGGAGGGAGGCTGGACTGCCAGGCTGAGGGGGGGGGCAGCAGTGGGGTCCTGGGCATGTGTGGGAGAGCGGAGACTCCCTGGGGTGCTCCAAGCCAAAACTGCAAAGTGGGGGGCTTACAGTTCAGCGGTAAAAAGAATTGCCAGAACTCGTGTGGGCATGTATGTGTGGGAGTGTTCATGTGCAAGTACCTGCTGCTGTGTCAGCATGTACGTTGTCTACCTATGCATGCGTGCGTGCATGCATGTATGCATGAGCAAAGTCTGGTCTACTGGGGAGCACGGGCTTTTGACCACGAGCCCTCAGTGGAAGGGGCGTGCGACAGGGACTGGCCTGTGCCCATCAGGTGCGTGCCGCTGTCACCATCGTATGCTACCTTGCCATGCTCTGCCCACAGCTGCCCCCCCAGACATGGGCTGTGCTGGCTCTTGGCACTGCCACAGCGTGACCAGCACCCCCTTGATAAGGGTCTGGGAGGCCCAGTCCCTGCTCAGTTCCAGCCTGCTGCTTTTGGCTGCCCACTCCGTCCATCTCCCCAGTCTTTTGTTAAGAGCCAGTGGATACAAATAACTGGTTTCCATATGCACAGCAGCATCTGTTACTGCCAGGGAGATTTGCATTGCTAAATGTAAATTGGGTGTTATGTCATTTATCATAAATGGGAGGGTGGCGGGGGGGCGCTGAGGGGAGGCAGCAAACATCGGTAAAGTTGTCATAACAAATCACACCACTCATCGTTCGCCCTGGCAGGAAGGTGTGGAGTAACCTGTGAAGCATTTGCACGTGGAGGGAAGGGGCTGGCCCTTGTACAGAGAGGGAAACTGAGGCATGAACGCGGTCTGGGGTGCAGCAGCATGTGGGGACCACAGGCGTCCAAACCCAAAGCTCATCATTAACCCGGTCATCGGGGCTCACTACGGGAGAGGCTGGAAGGAGCAGATTGCAGCCGGGGCTGAGGACCTGATGCTCAGCCTCCCTCTCCCCTTCCAGCCTGCAGTGTCCGGGGGCTGGGATCCCCATCCCGTCCCGCCCCGTCCCTCCCAGCCCTGCCGCAGACGCCTCCCTCGCATCTCCTGCCCACCCTCCATCCTCGGACGGCACTCGGGAACCTGCCACTGAAGCTGGACCTTGCCCACACCCTCGCCATGAAGGGCCCCCTGCTTGGAGGCATGTTCTCCCGGCATGTCAAGCGGCACCCCGGAGTGAGTCACCCCCACACCCTTTCCCTCCAGGGACTTCCCTTTCTTCCCCATCCCTCTGCATCCCTCTGCCCCTCTCCTCCTCCCAGGGTCCCCCAGCAGTCCCCATCCCTCTGGGCTCGTCCTTGCCCTTCTCTTGCCACACGCCTCGGGGACCCTGTGCTTCCCCGCATCCTTCTCCCTCCTTCCCACCCCTCCATTCCTCCTGCCCTCCTCTGCCCTTTGCACCCTTTGCCAGCCTCCTCTTCCTCCCGCTCCCCAAACCCCTTCTCAGCCTCCCAGTCCAGATCCTCTGCCCTCCCCTTGCCTTCCCAGGCTGTACCTGCTTGCCAGCTTCCCCTTCACACCGTCCTCCAGCTCTCACAGCACCCTCCAGGTAAGCGGGGCTGTCCTGGCGGTCCCCAGCCCTCCTTTACCAAGGAGAGGTGAGACTACCCTGCACTGCCTGACCCGCTCCCTCTGCCCAGCACTGCTGAGGGGCCAGGGCTCCTTCACTGAGCCGGGCTGGGCTTTGGGCACATCGACTCTCGCACACGCACCCAGGCTTACTTACCCTGACAGGCATGTCTGCTGGCAGATGCTCGGGTGAAGGGTGCTGCTCCGTGTCCTCCCCCCGCTACACCCTGCTCCCGGGGCATCTTTGGGGAGGGGTGGGAATGGAAATCAAGCCCCCTCCCCACTTGCCCTGGCAGCCCCAGGTTTGAAGGGCTAATTTGCATCCTTTCAGCTCAGATCTGTCCCTGCCCCCTGCCATCAAAATTTCAAGCTGAGGGTTTTGTGCACAAAGACGCTTAAACCCTCATAAACTATAGACCCTCTGAGATGGTGGCAGCTGGGCGAGTGTCCCTGCCCTGCCAGGATGGGCCTCTTTTGCTGCCGGGCTGGATCCCCCCCTGCAACAGGGACCTGGCCCTTGTCAGAGGGTCCCCAGCCACCCTTCGCCTGTCCCCAGTGCCCAGTGCACTCCCAGGGGACCTGACAGGGTCTGGTGGCCTGGGGAGGGCTAACAAGCTCCAAGTGCTGGGCTGAAAGTCACGTAAGCTGTTGGCACTTGGGTCTGGTGGAGGCTAGAGCAGCCAGGCTGGAAAAGATGATGAGCCATGGCTGAGCATCCGGATGCCTGGCTCGCCAGCAGACTCGGGCAGGGGAGGGGAGTCCAGGGTTGGAGCAGGAGGCACCCGGGGCTGGGCTCTTCCAGGGAAAGGCGGGTGCCTGTGCCCTGCCAGCACTGAGGGCACAGGCGGCCAGGACGCTCGGGTGCTTTTCACATCCTCAGTGAGAGTAGATGGATCGACAGCACAGGCCAGGGCTCCCGCGCTCTTTGTGGCACTGCTGTGTGCAGGATGGGGATGGGATTTAGGACTTTCTGCTCATGCCTGCCGTGGTTTCCCCAGCTGTCAAACAGGGGACTGTGTGTGACTTGGGGGGCACAGAGAGGCCCCCAGGCAGCATGTGTAAAGGGGGGGCGGTCCTGGGTTCCTGTATGTGAAGTGCCTGGCACGCACCTGGCACCATTAAGCAGGATTATTGCCGGCAGAGGTTGCTGGGGCAATTTTTGACATGTCGTCCATTACACGTGATCAGCTGCAGCTCGTGCCAGCCAGGTACATCAGCACTTTCACCTGGCAATAGACTCCCCCACCGCAGCATGCCCCGCTGCCTGCCCACCTGGCAGTGATTAATGTCCCAGGCACACTGGTGGAGCACTGTGGCGGTGAAGCACCGGAGCTTTGGCAGGACAAGAGCCCACCCGGCATGGTGGTCCAGGGGCTGCACGGCTCAGTGGGTGCCTTTCGGGCAGCGGGCAGAGCCCAGCACTGCGTCCCACCGTCTACTCGCCTCGGCACATGGTCCTGCCACGGGAGGGAATGCTCATCTGCAGCCTGGTAGGAGGTGCTCATCCCACCCTGTCGAGGTATGGGGCCCCTGCCTCACCCAGCACCTTCACACATTTGTTTTTTCCTTCCTGCTATTTTTTAGCCGGAGCTGTAGGAACGGGGCCAGATCCCCACTCTGGCAGAGCTGGCACAAGCTCACTGCCTGGTCACTTGGAAGTGCTGAGTGGTGGCTGGGGCTGCAGCCGGCCTGCGGTGGGGGCTGGCCATGCCTGGCCGGGGGGCTCAGCCCCGCTTGCTGGCAGAGACAGGAGTCCCGGGGAGCTGTGCGGTGCCTGCCTCGCTCCCAACAGGTCCCCACAGTTGGGCAAATGCTGCTCGCACACAAACAGCGGTTTAACTCTCCGTACGCTTAAGGTCAAGCTCTCAATACATCTTGTTTATTTTCGTGCATGTCTTGGGGGGGATCAGGCCCCACTGCCTGCACCTGCAGCTCCGGAGCCCCTTGCCTGCTGCATGAGCAGTTCCCCCAGCTCCCCCTACCCTTAATTCTTCCCAGGCATTAATTACCCAGAAGGTGTCAGCAGCAGATGGTGAGACGAACCCATCGCCCCGAATCTCCTCCAACAGACACTGCAATTCCCGGCGCTGTGGAGTTCGTCTTGATTAGCCGGCGCGGTTGGGTAGCGGCTACTGCCAGATCCTCTTGGCACCCAGCCGCACACGGCGCAAAAGATCATTATCTGCTGATGCCTCTAACCTCCCGAATTGGCGCTGGCATCTGCCGGGTGCTCGATCAGCTGGTGTGAGCACGGAGCACTGCTTCGCTTGGGCATGGGCGCTGCTGAGCAGGAGCTGGGCCGTGCTGGGGGCACTGGGAGAGGATGTGGGGTGTCCAGCTGGGGACTGAGGGCTGGGCAGGGAGCGCTTGGGGAGGGGGACACACCCGAGTGCCCGCGTGTCTTCCCCACAAGACCCCCTCCCCGTGCAGGTCATCGAGGTGCTTGGCAGAGAACAGAGGGGTTTGGACAGACCCTTTTCTTCGTGTTTTAGAGTCGTCGTCCCCCAGTCTTATCCAAGTGGGGAAACTGAGTCACCGAGCGGCGGGTGGTCAGGTGGGGGTTTGGAGACACTTTCTAAGAGCTCAAGCTGCCAAGCAGAACTGGAAATATAACCCAGGCACTCAGGTGCTGGCAATGCAAACTGCGCAGCGTGCATGGCTCTCGCGGCACCGCTGGCCCCCGCTCCCCGCTCTGCGCTAATGGGCACTGCGAGGCGCCGGCCGTGTTTGCTTTCCCAGGGGCACGGGTTGGCGGGAGGTTCATTATGCTCACGCCGTCTTCCCTGGCACGGGGGGGCCGCTGCAATTTGGGGGAGGTCAAAGCAGCCTCATCTCGGCTCCGATTGAGGCCACGTCTCCCCGGGGCACTGGGGGATTGGCAGCGCAAGAGGAGGGGGGAGCGGAGACGAGAAGATGGATCTGGTCGCCCTGCGAAGGCACGATGAAAGTCCCCGTGTGCATGGAGGGGAATGAAGGGACCTCCTGCTCACAGGGATGCCTGCTGCAGGGCTGGGCCAGCTCCCGGGGGGGTTGGGGGGGGGGGAGCAGGGGTTGCTGAGTGCCCCTCCGTGCTGCACTGTCACCGTGTCCCCGAGACCTGCTCTGGACCCAGCTGCTTGGCCACCAGCCTGATGCCTGGCTCCAGCACATCCCAGTCCATCCCCGCTGTAGGTGCAAGGGAAGGTGGACTGAGCCGTCCTCATCTTGTGCTTTGTCAGGAGATGGCGTGGAAGGCGTGCAGGGCCTGAGGGGGGGCAGCTGCAAGGGGGGGACGGAGGTTCTGCCCAAGGGGAGCAGCATGGCTCGGGGCCAAACCCTGCCCGGGCTGCGGCCCTGCGCTGGGCAGGGATGGAGGCCCACGGGGAGGAATCGGAATCGCTAGCCGAGGCTCAGCCTCTTACCTAGGGCACCACGCTCGCTGGGAACGGGCCCCCAGGCCCGCGGCCGCGCCAGCCGGTGCCGGGCAGCAGCAGGCGGAAAGGAAGCGATTTCTCATTCCAAATCCAATTCCTCTCCAACACGAGCCGATTTTTCTCTCCCTCTTTTAATTCAGTCACTCAAGCTGACAGCTACACTGTGTACCGCAGCCCAGCTACAGGATTGCCTTGCCATATTTCCCCTGTAAATCTCCCAGTGTGTCAGCTCTCCCTTTCACTCTCCAGTCGGCCTGATAAATATTCATTTTATTGGGGTATTTTTCATTTTTCTCTCTTTCTCTCTCCCTGCAGCTCATTCCCCTCATTGGCTTCATCAGCGTCGGCCTGGGCAGCGCTGTCCTGTACTTGCTGAGGCTGGCCTTGTACAGCCCCGACGTCAGGTACGGGTCGGGGTGCCCCCGGGCACCCCTCAGGGACTCGCCTCCCACCCCTGGAGCTGAGGGGCTGATACCCAGGTGTGGTGGTGGTGGGGGGGTGCTGGGGTGCACAAGGCACCTGGACGCACTCTGACACCCTCATGGCAGGGGTAGGGGGGGCAAACCTGGGAGCAGAGGTACCCGGAGGAGGTGAGGGAAGCTGGGGCACCATCTGCCCTCTCCTTGTTTGGGGGTGCAGGGGGGGGAAAGGGCCCCCTTCAACCTGCTGCTCTGGGCACTGCACCAGCTGCTGTGAAACAGGGGGCAGGCAGGAGAGAGATGCAGAGGGGTTACGGGGACTGCAGAGGGAGCGGGATGGATGGGTGGATGACGAGGCAGATAAAAGCAGTATGTGACTGATGGAGAGGGGGAAAGACAGTGTGGGGAGGGAGGGATTGACAGAGGAATGGGAAACCAGTGGGATGGATGGTTGGAGAAGGAATGGGGGGAGAGAGGGAGGGATGGACAGACATAAAAACAGTGCGCAAGGATGAATGGAGAGGGAGAGAAGGGAGAGGGAGACAAGGTGTGAGGATGGATTGATGAGGAATAGAGGGTGGATGGATTGGCACAGGACAGACAGGCATGCTGTGGTGCACGAGGCTGGGTCTGGTTTTGTTTTTTTTCCCTTGTAGCTCAGTGGCCCACGGTCCCTGCAGCCCGACGCTGTCTAATGCCTATCTAATATTTGTTTGCTCCCGGTAAAACGCTCATTGATTTAATTTGACGCCAGCTGCCCAGGGTACTTAGCTCAGCAATTAGCAGATCCAGGCACCTTGTCTTTGATGGTGGAAGTGCGGGGGGGGTGGGGTGGTGGTGCACGCGCGTGTGTGTATAAAACAACAGCAGCCCCCCCACAGCAGCAGCCCCACAGCACATTAATGCTATTAAACAGCTCCAGGGGTCTGCATCTGCAGCATAGCCCCCCCCATCCCCTAATGTGCACGCACACACACACACACGTGCATGCGCATCTTCCCAGATGGAAAATTCTGCTCTTGGCCAACACCAGCAGATTGCAGGGGGACAGGAGAGGGGGAGACGTGAGCTACTCTCTCCAGGGACCCATCCCACGGCTTCGCTGGCCTTCCACAACTCCTCCTGGGACAGGATGGGACATGTTCTCTTTGGAAAGGCTTCATCTGACTAACACCAGCCACCCCATGCAGTTGTCCTGCACTCTCACAAGCACTGCATGCTCATGAGTGCTGCACATGGCTGCTGCGTCCCTGCTTGCTCACGGCAGGCACGGACAACAGGGCCGGCAGCAGCTTCCCTGCTCGCCAAACAGGGTATGAAGGCTGGGGGCTTGTGGGGAGGCTTTCGGGAACGGGGATGGAGGCAGAGCAGCCGAGGCCAGAAAGCAGCCTCCCATCCCAGGTAGGGGTGCAGCAGGGCAGTGCTGGCCGGGGCGGGGGGGGGCGGGCAGGCAGACGTGCACCCCTGCACGTACAGCCAGGGCAGTAGCTTGCGGGCCAGCCCTGCACTGGGGCAGCAGCCAGGCTGCAGTTTGGGTGAGTCAGGCCATGGCCGTGGCACAAGCCTCGGCAGGGGTGCTCTGGGAGCAGCCCCACAGGGAGCCTGCCTGGCCCCGACTCCAGGGGGCTTGGAGGGACCTGGCCAGAACCCCCCAACCTGCCAACCCCAGCAGAACTGGGGACTGCGGCTACATTGGCATCTGGGATTATTTCTGCAGAGAGACAGGGCTGTGGGCATTAGTGGGGGTAAAATGGGGGGGGTGGGGGGGTGTCTGTCTCCCCCACCCTCCTTACAGGTGCTGATGGCCCCATCACCCCTTGCAGCTGGGATCGAAAAAATAATCCTGAACCCTGGAATAAGCTGAGCCCCACGGACCAGTATAAAGTGAGCACTGGGTGAACTGGGGGCCTGGCACTCTGGGGTGGGGGAACGGCCACGTTTAGGGCAAGACATCATGTTTTCCTCGGGGAAGGGGGAAAGGTGGCACCAGTCCTGGGGCAGAGGTGTGTGAGCCCTCCAGCTCCTTGTGCTCAGATTTGGGGAGGGGAGCGCTGTCCCCCCCACCCCACCCCACAGCCAAGGCCAGGCTGCAGTGATGGCCACGGATGACACAGCTCCCTTTCATGTCCCTCCCTCCTCCAGTTTCTGGCAGTTTCCACCGACTACAAGAGCCTCAAGAAAGACCGTCCCAGTTTCTGAGATGACTCCAGGATGCGCCCGGGCAGGGGAGAGCACGCCCGCCCCCCCAGCAGCACCGCCACAGCCCCCACCAGCCCTCCTGGCTCCTGCCTGCCCCATGGCTCTGTGACAGTCACCATGCACACAGGTCTGACTGCTTCCCCAGCAAACCCAAACCATGGGGCTGCACCCCCCGCCCCCCCCCCCGCAATAAACCACGTCACTCCGGGAGCAATGCGAGTGCTGTTGCCAGCACCCCTGCACCCTCCCATCCTGCCTGGCATGCTGCTCTCACCGTCATGTCTCGCCTGCATTAAACTCACAGGACAGTAATAAATTATTGGGGCCAGGAGGGCAGCAAAATGGATTATGTATGCTGTTTCCCAGGCCCATAAACGTAGGAGATATCCAACACCCCCCCGTGAAGGCTGGAGTGGGGGTTCATGTCCCGCTGGAAGCGGTGGTTCATGGCCCCCGGGTGCCGCGTTTCCGCTCTCCCACGCTCCAGGGCCCTGGGGGCTGCCCAGGGACCACCGCGGTCCCAACCTAGCCCCTCTGGAGAGGAAAAGAGGCGGGTGGGGTGGAGGGGCTCACACACACACATATCCATGTGGATGCACGCGCATGTCCCGCGTGCACGTGCCGCCCCTGCTCTCCCTGCGTTACGTGCCATGGGGAAGGGGCCTGGCCTTTGCCAGAGGCAGGGGAGTCCTGCCTGGCGGTTTGGTTCGGCTAAGGCCATGCAAGGGAACTCATGGCCAGTAAATACAGAGCAGATGACCCAGGACAGCGGGACGTGCCGGGGAACAGGCAGCTGCCTGGTCTGCCAGGGGCTGGGCTATACCTCTACCCAGGCCGTGCTACGGTGAGCAAGGGGGTCTCACTGGCAGCAATACCCCCCACAGCAGGAAGGCAGTAGGGAGGGCAGCCTGGGCCACGGCCCCCCACTGTACCTGTCTTGCTCCGGGGCTCAGTGTAACCCTCTACCTCTCCCCTGCCCTCAGAGCCCACTGGATGAAGCACTGGGATGGAGGAGAAGGGATGGGGACACTGAGGCATGACCATGGGCAAGGAGACCCAGGGCTCTGTTCCCCACGTCCACTCAGAGCGCACTGGCACGGTGCTGGGGCCCCCCAGGGACACTGTCCCCCATGACACCTCGTCACCGACCTCTCCCTCCCCAGCTCAGCACCCACACTCCTCTGCACCGGCAGGCTCTGCCCCCGCTTTTATTAGCAACCCTGCCCCCCAGAAAAGTGCAAGGGGGGACAAGGCTGGAGCAAGGACTGGGCCCTCCCCCCATCAGGGTCTGCGGCGGGTCTCTGTACCCTAATGCTGAGAGCAGGACAGGGGCGAGCCATCCCCCACCCTGGGGAGGGAGTACCTGATCCTAAAGGTGCTGGTAGGGGACAAAGGGGAGCAGGGAATGCAGAGGGTGGTTTTAAGCCTCCCATTGCCCCCAGGTAGTCCCGGCCTGGCAGGAGCGGTGGGAGTCCCCACTCAGTGGTCACTGAAGCCAGGCATGGGGAAGGCACGAGCAAAGGTCTCCACGCGCTGGCGCAGGTCGGCCAAGCGGCGCTGCGTCTCCACGTCCTGCAGCAAGAAGGTCTTGAACTCCTGGAGCTTGCCTGGGGGCAGACAGGGAGCCGTTGAGAAGGGTGGGGGGACATTACAGCAGCCTCGTCCCTGCCCAGGCAAGGGAGGAGGCTGGCACCAGCTCAGGGTGCAGTCCCTGCACCCCAAACAAGAGAGGTACTGACTGGCACCCAGGAAAGGGGAAGATGGGGGCCCCCGCTCACTCACTGGTTTTGCTCTTGACATCCAGGGCCAGCGTGATGCCCTCGTCAATGAAAGCCACCACTTTCTGGAAATCCTCCTCACGGAAGTGGCGGGAGGTCAGCGCGGGTGCACCTGGGGGACAGAGCCCATCAGGACCAGGAGCTGCTCGGGGGGACCAACCGCAGAAGCCAATCCCACCAAGGGGCTCCCCAAGTCCCAGCCCCCATGGGGTCCCATGCCCCTCTCTGAGCCAGAAACTGGCCCCAAATTCCGATGTGGAGTCCTGATGCCCTGGGGTGAAAGCCTGGGACCCCCCCCCTCCCAGGGAAGGGGCTGGAGGGAGGCAGGAAGACTCCTCCAAGCAGGGCCTGTCCCTCACCCAGGCGCAGCCCCCCTGGCGTGAGTGCGCTCTTGTCCCCCGGGCACGTGTTCTTGTTTGCAGTGATGGAGACGAGCTCCAGCACGCGCTCAGCCCGTGCACCGTCGATGCCCTTAGGCCGCAGGTCCACCAGCACCAGGTGGTTGTCGGTGCCACCTGGGGAGCGAGGGAAAGGGGTTAGGAGTGACGGCCACCCCCGAGCACGCCCAGCCGTCCCCTCTCCTCACCACCACATCCTGGCCCCTTCCTGACTCTGCAGCGCTGCCCCCGTTCTGCCTCCAAAGCCCTGTTCTGCCTTGCACCCCCCTCCTCTGCCCCCCAACGCTCCCCACTGCTGCTTAGGGGCACCGAGGCCAAGCGGTGCCACCTGCGACCTACCGCAGCCTCGTCTCTCCTTGTCCCCAAAAGCACAGGGAAGGAGGTATTACCTGACACCAGGGTGTACCCGCGCTGGAGCAGGGCCTGCGCCATGGCTTTGGCGTTCTTCAGCACCTGCTGGCAGTACTGGCGGAAAGCTGGCGAGCTGGCCTGGGAGGGGGGGCCACATCAGCGCAGGGCCCGGGTCGCCCCCAGCCCTGAACCCACTGCCCCGGCACAGACCTGTTTGAGGGCCACGGCCACGGCAGCGATGGCGTGATTGTGGGGCCCCCCTTGCAGGGAGGGGAAGACAGCAAAGTTGATCCTGTCCTCAAGGTCGTAGAGCGTCTCCTTGCCCGTCTTCTTATCCACCGACCGCACGCCCTTGCGGTAGAAGATCAGTCCTGACCTGGTGGTGAAAGAGAGCTGGTACTGCTCCTCCTGCCTGCCCACTACTGCTCTACGGCAGGGGCTTGGCCCTCCTGCACCACGGGGCAGCGCCGACACGGCTACCACCCTCCCCCGGTTCCCTCCTGCTCAGCTCTGGCCCCAGCCAGAGCACGAAATGCAACCTCTGCTTTGTGCTCCCCCACCGCGGGCGGGTGGCCTCCCAGGGGAGGGAGCAGCAGGACAGAGCCTCACCTGGCGCCGCGCAGGGTCTTGTGCGTGGTGCTGGTGACCAGGTCCGCGTGCTCAAAGGGCGAAGGGATGGCCTTGGCTGCCACCAGCCCGCTGATGTGCGCCATGTCCGCCAGCAAGTACGCCTTCACCTCCTCGCACACCTGGGGACGTGGGGCACGGGGAGTCACGGGCTGTCCCTGTCCCCACAGCCATGAGTGGGGTGCAGTTGCCCTCGAGCTGCTGCAGGCACGAGAGCTCCCACCACCCAGGATGGAGCCCACCACCGTGTACCTTCTTCATGCGGGCGTAGTCGATGAGGCGGGCGTACGCACTGGTGCCGGCGATGATGAGACGAGGACGGAAGAGCCGTGCCGTCACCTCCAGCTGGTCGTAGTCAATCAGCCCCGTGGCTGGCTGAGAAGGACAGACAGACAGACAGCTTGCCGAGGCACGTGCACCTCCCTGCCCCCAGCTCTGAGCACAGCACGTTTGGCTGAACCACAGGCAGCTCCCAAGCACACCATGGCACCGGGACGTGGTTGGGACACAGGGAGGGTAGGGCAGGGGATGGCAGAACAGCTCGGGCACCTCAGGGGCACTGCCAGGATCAACGGCTCAGCCAGCAGATCCCCCCTTCCCCCAGGAACCTGCCCCCCTCAGCTCACATCAAGTTTGTAGGGCATCGACTCGAAGAAGATGGATGTTGCTGAGATTCTCTTGATGTCCGACATGTACCCATGTGTGAGGCTGCAGGGGAAGGCAGAGGTCCAGGATCAGGCCAGGCCCCCCAGGAGGCAGCAGGCTCCAGGCTGGCCCACCCCACAACATACTGGCCCCCATCAGGCAGGTCCAGCCCCATCAGGCGGTCGTGGGGCTGCAGCAGGGCTGTGTAGGCTGCAAAGTTGGCTGGAGACCCCGAGTAGGGCTGAACGTTGACGCCCCAGCGGGCAGGATCCAGGTCGAATGCCTCCAGAGCCCGCTGCTCGCACAGCAGCTCGATCTGGTCTACCACCTCGGCTCCCCCATAGTACCTGGAGAAGAAAGGAGGTGGTTACGGGGGGCCTTGCCCCCCCCAGCCCCACAGCCTCCCACGCTGCCCCACCGAAGACCTCAGTGGAGAGGAGAGCCTCCCCGCTGAAGCACCTGCTCCTGCCCCAGGGCTCGCCTTAACCTTTCCTGCAGCCGAATCCCGGCTGCCGGAGGACCCCTGATGCCACCAGTGCCCTCCCCCCTCCCAGAGCCTGCTCCCCTCCTTTACCTCTTGCCAGGGTACCCCTCTGAGTACTTGTTGTTGAGGCAGGAGCCCAGGGCTTCCAGTGCTGCCCGGCTGCAGAAATTCTGGGGGAGAAAGGGGGTCAGAGACGGGGCAGCAGAGCTCCCACCTGAGCAGGGATCCCCCAGGACTGTCACCACCCCCTGCCCCAAGCACCGCATACCCCACCTCAGAGGCGATGAGCTCCAGCCCCCGGCACTGCCGATCCTTCTCCTTCTGGACCAGGGTCCACATCTCGGGGTCGCTCTCGGCCAGACTCTCCTGACCTGTCCAGCCAGGCACATGCCCGGTGGCAGCCGCTGTGGCGGTGCCATGCTGCACCCGCTGGCTGCCAGCGGCCACCCAGCCACCACATCGCTGCAGGGCCTGCACAGGAGAGGGGGGGCTGACAGGCTGCGACCCCGCACAGGTGGGTGCCAGGCCCCCTCACCCCTGAAACGCCCCTGGACCAGCAGGTGACAGCGTCGGGAGCAAGACGTCGGTGTTGTGTCTCCAGCCACTGGTGCCACCCCCCAGGGTGGGCAAGTGGGGACCCCCAAGGTCCCCACAAGGCACCTAGGGACCCCCCCCACAGTCTCCCAGGCCCACGGCCAGGGCAGGAGCACCTCGCCTCTGCTGAGAGACGGTGCCAAAGCAGCCGAACGGCCGCCAAACCTGCCACGGGTGCAGAGCACGTGCGCAGCAGAGCTGCACACGCGTGTGCATGTGTGCGCGCCCAGGTGGGGCGGCCAGACCCTCAGCCACCCCACGGGGCCCCCCCCCCGTGTTGTGCACGGTGCTGGGGGGCGTGCAAGGACACCTGCAGCACCCCCACACACGACACGGTTCACATCGGGGGGGGCTTCTACTGCTCCCCTCAGCCCGGGGTCCCGAGGGGCATGGAAGGGGAACTGTGCCCCCCCCCTCGTGGCCCTGCCGGCGGTGCCCGGTGCCGGTGCCCGGTCCCAGGTGATGTAACCACGGCCGCCCCATTGCATCACCCGCGGGGCCGCGGTCGCTGGGCAGGGGCCAAGGCCGACGGCGGTGGCTGCCCCGGCCCGGGGACTTTGGGACGGACGCAAAGTCCGCGGGGGCGGCGGCCGAGCCGGGGGTGCCGCTGCCCAGCCCGGGGGGGGGGGCGGGGGACCGCTGCCCCGACACCCGCCGGGCAGGAGATGCGTCACCCCCCGGGCTGCAAAAGGGCGCTGGGGCCGGCGAGGATCCGGAGAAACGGGTACGCAAGGGGCGACCCCCCGGGCACCGGGACCCCCCAGTGGTACCCGAACCCCCCCCCCCGGGGCACCGGGAGCCTCTGCGAGCACCGGAACGCCCCCGGGACAGGGACAGCCTGCGAGCACCGGGACCACTGCAGGCACCGAGACTTCCCCGGGTACCGGGGGCCCCTTGCGGGTACCGGCACCCCCTGGGTACCGGGACTCCCCGTGCACCGGCACCCCGCGGGCACCGGGACCCCCGCGGGCGCCGGGACTCCCCCTGTCAGCTCCGAGACTCACCCTGCCCAGGCGGAGCGGCCACATCGCGGTCCGCGCTCCAGGCGGGTCCCGGTGCCGGTGCCGGTGCCGGTCCCGACCCCCGCCCCGCCCCGGCCCGGCCCCGCCGACGCCGCGCGAGCGCTGCCGGGGCGGGGCGGGGCCAAGGGGCTACCGGCACCGCGGGGCCCGACGGGAAACTGGCGGTCCGGCCCACTCCGGCCGGGGGCACCGCGATCCCGGCGCCGTCCGCACCCCATCCCTCCTTCCTCTTCCCCCCGCGACCCGACCCCTGCCCCGTCCGTCCCCTCCCCCACCTTGGTCCCCCCCCTCCCTCCATCCCGGGGGCAGCGGGAGGACGGTGGGCTCCGCCGTGAGGGTATGGGATCAGCACACTCCACCGCTTTTCCGGTTTTGTTTGTTTGGTTTTTTTTTTTCAATGTTTTTATTTTCCACTTTTTTTCCATTTTAGTTTTCTTAAAAAAATATGAAGAAGTCCCTGCCCAGAGCCAGGGTGAGGGCAGCCCCCAGCGAGGGCCCTGCCGGCTCGGGGACGGGGACCCCCAGGTCCCTGCCCCCGGCGTGGCACTTCTTCACGGCATGGTGGCGGGGGGCAGCCGGGCGGCTGCAAATCTGGGAGAGGGGCGGCGAATCTGGGCAGGGTCCTCCCCAGCGGGAGTGGGGGGGGGGGGCTCCATGGGGGGCGAGCGGCTCGGTTTGGTGCCCCAACGCTGCCGCAGCCTGGGAGGGGGCAATGGGGAGGGAAGGCTCCAAAATACCTGGACAGGTGCCCTCGCACACACGCAGACTGGTGTGCGCACACGTGTCCCCACGCACATACATGCACGTCTCCCACAGCTGCAGAAAGACAAAAGCACACCCCCCCCCGCCCCCCGCCCCAGCCTACGGGGTGAAGCCTGAGCTCTCCCCAGTACCCTGACCCGCCAGGACCTGGCAAACCCTCCCTGCTACAACCGGGCCTGCGCTCGCCCCGAAGGTGACACGTGCCCAGCTGATGCCATCGCATGGGGCCGTACCCCCTGACTCACCCACACGCTCCCAGAGACCCCAGCCCGGGTGGGGGGCCGGGCTGCGTGCCCGCTGCAGGGATGGGAGCGCGGTGGGCGGTGGGGCCAGGGGCCCCCTGCACCGGCTGTGCCCCGGGCCGGCTGTCCCTGGCCCCACTCCCGCGCCCCAGGGAGGTGCTGCAGTGATGAAGGGGGGGGCCGGTGTGGGGGCGATGGGGGGCACCGTGCAGCCGGGATGGGGTGCAGGAGCCCCTGGCCCCCATCTGCCTCCAGCTCCAGTGCCCGCCGCCCCTTTCTGCGGCCGTCAGCCGAAGTAGGGGTTGTCATGCTGGAAGTTGTAGTCAGGGCAGACCTTCTGGACCAGCTTGTAGTCGATGCTGAGGAAGGAGATGAAGATGCAGATGACCTTGAAGGGCTTGGCGCAGAGCCAGGCAGCATGGCTCTGCGTGTGCTCGGTGAAGCACACCTTGGAGGGGTCGTACAGGCAGGGCTTGTTCTTCCGCGCCCGGTTGGTCTTCTCGTATTCCACATGGCAGTTGAGGGCCTTGGCCGGGCGCCCCTCGGGCAGGGTGCTCTGCTGGGGGGGTGGGTGAGGGAGCGGTGGGGGGGCTGGCACCAGCACCTCAAAGCCCACTGCTTTGGAGGGGGGCACGATGCTGACCGAGACATTGCCCAGGCTGGAGGAGTTGTGGCGGAAGTAGACGCTGAAGGTTCCATTGATGTGGTCGACGATCTTCCCTGTCACCAGCAGGCTGAACTTCAGCGTCTTGATATTGAAGTAGAAGTCACCCCAGCCGAAGATCTTCTTGGTGCGGCCGGACTTGAGCGAGGGCTTGCGCCGGGCGCGGGGACTCGGCAGGTCCCCAGCCGTGTGGTTCTTCTGCCAGTCCCAGGGGCTCCGCGCAGCACCTGAGGGTGTCCCCATGCCCCGGGGGGGCTCAGCTGGAATCAGCCGCCCAGGGTCAAGCACGGGGGGCTTCAGGGTGCCGTAGGGGACATCCTTGAGGAGGCCGGAGGTGCCCAGCTCCAGGTACCCCAGGGTCTTGGCAATGTGGCTCCCAGCACACACCGTCTGGGGGAAAGAGGGCAGAGACTGCACAAGCTGTGCCTGTCACCCCCTCGCTCATCCTTCTGCCTGCTGCCCCTCACTCATCCTCCTGCCCGCTGCCCCTGGCTCATCCTCCTGCCTGTCCCCATGTGCCCTACTATGTCTGTGTACCCCTCCTGCACCCCTGCATCCCTTCTGTGGCCATGCACCTCTGGCACCACAAGTCCCTTTGGCACCATGCCACCCCTGTCCACTGTGCCCCCAGCTGTGCATGGCTGCACTCTGCCCATGCCACCCCCCCATCCCTGCTTGGCCCCGCACAGGCCTGTCCCAGACGCACCCCAGGAGCCAGGGCTGCTGGTCCAGCATTGTCCATGTCCCTGTGACAGGAAGAAGCAGGATGCTGGACAATTCATGACTGCCTGCCCCACCACAGCTGAGGCCCATTAAAATGCAGAGGGGTGGTGGGCAGCGGTGTGTACAGAGCTGGGGAGGCATCAGAGCCCCATGCTGCCTGCCAGGGAAGCCTAACTGCATTACCCAGTGCCTCTGATCTGCAGCTGAAATTACAGAGACCCCCACCAGGCTGCACAGCAGCCGCTCCGCCCTCCAGGATAATTGCACTGGGCGGACATGGCTGAAGAGTAGGGTGCATTGTGTGCGGGGGGGGGGGCACACAAGGAATGAGAGGGGACCCCTTGCTGTGCTGGGAACGGGGGGGCCCTATGGTCACTTTGTGCATTCTTGTGAGGGAGGGAATTTGCAGCAAAAGCAGAAAAGATGGGCAGCGGAGGGGAGGAAAATGCCAGACAGCTGCGAGGTCCCTGCATCGGCACGGGGACACCTCATCATCCAACACAGAGCCAGGAGACCTTGGCAAGGGCTCTCACAGGGTGAGGAGAGGCAGCTCCTCTCCCGGTGGGGTAAATCGAGGCAGGGAGCTGCGATGGAGACCAGCTGCCTGGTCTCTCCCACCTTGCAGGGCCGGTTAAGGAGGCACTGATGGGCACTGGCACACCAGGACCCTCTGGAGATGCAGCCAGCACTGGGGTGTCACAGGCCAGCTCCCAGCCACATCACTCGAGAAAGGGAGCCCGCCAGGCACCAGGTGGGATGGGACCACAGTGTCCCCTTCCTGAGGTTCCCCACAGCCATGGCTCTGCCTGTCCGGCTGCTGGGACTGACATCGTGTGGCTCAGCAGCGGTGAGCAGAGCCAGCTGGCACCTCTTCAGCCCTGGGACCCAGTCTCTGACGTGTCCCATGTCCCTCGCCTGCCCCCCCCGCTTCCCCATCCCTCAGCCCGGCTGCTCCTGGCTCTGCACCCCCGTGCCCCCGCCTGCCCTGCCAGCTGCTCCCGGCGCGCAGGATGCTGCTCCGTCAGCCCCGGCCTCGTCAATCACTGTCGCCCGTGAGCTGGCAGGTGCTCGGGCTGCTCTGGCAGTTTTTGCTCTGGACGACCTGTTTCCCGAGGGGGACGTGGGGAGGAGGGGAGCGGGGAAGAAGGGCGGCGAGCAGAGGCACCAGCTGGATTGGGCGGGGGGGCTGTGCTCCCATAGGGAACTGAGGCGCTTGTTTCCCCCTCGGAGCGCAGTGCGCTCTTGCCATGGCCCCCATCAGAGAGGGGTGAGCCCCCCGGACCCCCTCCTCTGTGGCCCGGCAGGTCTGTGTGTGGGGACTGGTCTCTGCTGGGCACCCACCAGGGATGGAGCAGCACCGCGGAGGGCTGCCACGGCCACGGGTCCCCATGCTTGCCCCATTCCTCTCCGGCTGCTGAGCTGGAGTCTCTGGCCAGGCTGCGCACTGCTGTCTCCGGGATCTATTGCCTTATCCCCCTAATGCTGCGTGTGCCGGGCTGAGCCTGTAAATCTGCTCTGGCATGTGCTCGCTCTCGCCTGTGCCGCACCAGCAGAGGAGTCAGCCCGGGCTGCGGCCGCCGGCACCGGCCATTCTGCCCCGGGGCTCTGCCTCTGCCCGGGGAACTGGCCGGGCTGCCTGGCCCCTGGCCCGTCTGCAGGGGAGGAGGATTTGTGGGGTCTCAGCCCAGCTTGGGGAGGGGGGGGACAGGGGGCTGTGCAGTGCGAAGCTGCGGCTGAGCATCCCCGCAGCCCCCCGCTTCGGTCTGGCCGTCCCCCGGTTCCCTCCCCAATCTCTCTTTGAGCGCGGCTGCTGCCTTCGCCCTTATCTATATTTCAACGCAGCTTCAAAGCCGGGTGCCTTCACCAGCCAGAGAGAGAGGGAGCGAGCGCGGCAGGACCGTGAGATGGAGAGATAAATGGGGGAGGGGGAGAAGGGCAGCCCCTCAGCACCCCCCCTCCGGCCAGAAGAGTGGCGTTTTGTGGCAGGGGAGAGGTGGTGGTCCCGGAGAGACCCGCTGCTCCCCCTCCGCCCCAGCTATGCTCCATCGTTAATCCCACCCCTACATATTCATCAGCCCGGGAGCCCCCTGTGTCCCACTGTGGGGAGGCAGTGGGCCTCCCTTGCCAGAAGATGAGCACACGCAGGCAAGGGGCACTGGTAATCCCGCAGCTGGAAGGGGAGCCCCCAAAACCCACCTGCACCCACGGAGAGGGGACAGGGGGCAGCACGGAGACTGCAGCCCACGGGGGAACACACACATGTGAGCACACGCCGCCCAAGCCCCCACCAGCCCAGGAAAGATTTCTGGAGGTTTCTCAGCTCTGCGCTGGCTTTCTGTCTCAGCTAGGGCCGAAAGCCAGGACCAGTGGTTCCCCCCAGCAGTGCTACGTGAGCCACCACAGCCCTCCTCCCTCTGCCTCAGTTTCCCTTTCCAGTTCACCCCCCACCCCATGATCCCTTGCTAGTGGTGAGGGGGATACAGTGGAGATGGGGATGTGATGGGAACAGGGCTGTGATGGGAAACTGATGGAGACAGAGATGCAGTAGGGACAGGGAAGTGACAGGGGCAGGCACTGGAGAGGGGATGCAGTTGGAAACAGTGGGGATGGGCATGTACTGGGAAAGGAGGTGCTGACACCAGCTCCCCGCATTACTGAGGGCTGCGGGTCCCCAAGCCGGGCTTGTGCAGGAGGATGGGGCAGGATGAGGCCAGGGGCTGTGGGCACAGACTGGGCATGGGCATGGGCAGGACAGGGCAGGGCACTCCTGGGGGAAAGAGGCCCCTATCCCTGCAGGGAGAGAGGTGCCCCCCAGCCCCTCAGGGAGAGGGGCCAGGCTGGCAGCCTCCCCCCCACCCCCAGGTCCCTCCCCAGGAGCTGCTGGGGGAGCGGGGGATGAAAGGGAATTGCAGAGCAGGGCAGCGACTGCCGATGCAGCCAGGGCTATCGATTGCGGCACAAGCGCAGTCCGAGGCCGTGGGCAGCACGGGGGCGTGGGGGAGACCCTCGCTACCCGCAGCCCCTGGTGCAGCCCCAGGAGGATGGCTTTCTCTGGTCGGTTGGGGGTCTCAGAGCCTGTGGGCAAGAGCTGTGGCAGAACGGGGCCACAGCAAGCCTCTTCCACGACAGCACTGAGGGGAGCCAAGGTCACCCCCCTGCACCCTGCCACCGCTGTCGGCATTCAGGGCAGGTCTCACCCACACCTCGCGTTAAATATTAATGTTTCTGCTTGTGAGTGGTTGGGGTGCAGCATGAACACACTTGCACGTGAATCTCTCGGACAGGCTTCCCAGGCACACATGGGAGTCCCAGTGCCTCCTGGCCCTGCATGGGTGCGTGCAGAGCCCCTTCCCTCCCTGGCCGTGCCAGGATCTGTCTGTCCCCTGTGCCAGAGGAGCGCCATGCCTGGCTCCACTGCATGCTGGGCTCTGGCTGCGATGCATCATTCATGTGTGTTTGTCTGGTACACTTGTTTTTTGCTGTTACACATGCATGCGCTGCTGCATCTACACATTACCCCAAGATGATATGGGTTTTGCTGCTCTCAAGCCCCTTGTGCACTTTTCTGTGCGGGTGTGGGGCTGTGCAGGGCTGCCATGCATCTCCAGGCACCCGTGTGTCACTCCGTGTGTGCACAAGCAGCGAGGCAAGGATGCAGGAAGGGCTGGGGGTGGCTGCGGAGGGACTGGGAAGGCTCTCGGTGCCGGCATCAATTTGGCTTGTCAGGACCAGCAGTGATGGCCACTCACATCCCATTTGCTGGCAGGGCCAAGCGCCGTCAGCTGCTCCCCCGAGACCCACGGTCACCTTGGTGGAGGGGAGCGGATCTGTGTGGGGAGGGGCGGGGTGGACTGGCTGCCCCAGTGTGGGCTGTGATGAGCTCCCAGCACCCCGAGAACAGGGCCATGACTGATGCAGTACCATCTCAAGGCAAAACAGCCCCCGCCTGCGCCAGGAGCAGAGCACCCACAACAACCCTTACCAAAGACCCTGTCCCTACAGCCAGCCTGTCCCCTGCATCCAGCTTGGAGCTGTTCCCCCGCCTTGGTGGGGGGTCAGTGGCAGAGCAGGTGTCGATCTGCTGACAGGGGTCTCCAGCTCTCCCCATGGGCGCAGGGTCAAGCTGGTCTCTCCCCTGTCACCCCGCTGCCTTCGTTAGTGCAAAGAGATTAATTGGAGGTGGTGAGCGACAATCCCCGCGGGCCCGCTCCCCCCGGTGCAGCGCAGCCCCGGGCGGTGTGGCATTTCCAAAGGTTAGCAGCAAACAAGGTGCCTCTGACAGCTCCCATTTATCTCGCTGGCGCCGCGCGGGTGCTAATGCGGTGGCAGGGTGACGTGGTGCAGCGGTGGGCTCTGCTGGGCTGCAGGGAGGGACCCAAGCACGCGCCTGAGCGTGCCGAGGCGTGCAACGCACGTCCGAACGACTGATTGTGGGAGAGCGCACACAGTGAGCTCTGAGCGTGCGTGCTCCCATGTCCGTGCGCGAGTGTGCGCACCCGCGGGTGCCAGCAGGTGTGCACCCAGATCACCCGGTGCCCGCCCAGCCCAGTGTGCACCTGCCGCAAGCGTGCAGGTGAATGCAATAAATGCCTGCTGTTGCTTGTGTACACACGTGCCACTCTGCATGCAGCTGATTGTGCACGAATGCCTTCACATGTCCTGCACGCTCCTGCGAGAACATCTGTGTGCATATATGCAAGGTTACACATGCACACATGAAGTGAGATGGCTCTGCATGTGTGCCTTTGCAGGGGAGCCCCTGCCCCTCAGTGTTTGTGCACCCTGGGATGAATGCATTCCTGCGCCTCCGCCCCAGTACATGCTGGGGGTACGGCCATGCCTCTGCCTGTGCCTGTGCCTGTGCCTGTGCCTGTGCCTCTGCCCCGCTGGCTGCAAGCCTGCCGCTCTGCGTTGGCAAGCGCAGATGGGGCTGGTGAGTGGCAGGCTGCTAATGAAAGTCCCTGTGAGGCAAACCTGCCGTGATGACTCCTTGGTGCCAGGGCAACGAATTAACCTGCTGTTGGGCACACCTGGGCTGGGTCCAGGGTACTGGTGGGGCTGGGAGAAGCCCAGGGACCGCAGACCAGAAGCTCAAGGAGAGACCCAGTCCGGCTGCCCATCCCTGCCCGGGGAGGACACGACCGAGGATGCTGCTCCTCCAGCGGCGAGGACTCAAGGGTGAAAGGACAGGGCTGCAGGACAGGGAGCGGGGCAGGTGAGGGGGGCCCGGGGGTGGCAGCGGTGCGCAGCCCAGCAGGGGTTATGGGGGAGAGCTGCTGGCTGCCAGGCAGGCGTGGGGTGTCACGGGCAGGGGGTGCAGGAATGGGGTGCAGGACTGTCTTGGGAGGAAGGGCAGAGCCCCCCATCTCAGCCTCACAAGGGCAAGAGGAGAAACCCAGCTGGCTGTCCCCAGCAGCCACCCCTGTGTCCCACCGACTCCCAGCTCAAAGATGCTTGAAAGCCTATTCCCAGCCAGCAGCTCTGGGGCTGGGGCACCCGGTGGGGGGCTGGCTCTGCTTGGTGCCCCCCACCACCCTTGCTGGCACGGCCAGCACCGGCCCTGCCATTCACTCCACATCTGTGCAGGCAGCGGCTTGCCCCACAGCCAGACCCTGCACTGCCCACGCACAGCCCATCCCCTCCTCACCTTTTAGCCCCCCACTCCTGCCCCCGCCTGCTCCTGGCCGGGAGCCCCCACCCAGCCGCAGGCGAAAGGGCATTGTGCTCCGGGGGATACCGAACCTGCCCCAGTCCCAGGCGCTGAGGGGTCAAGCAGCTGACAAACAGGGACAAGTCGGGATGCACTCGTGCACGGCCACCCTGCCACACAGGCACACGGAGTCGCGGTGACGGCCGGACAAATCCTGCCCTGGAGGTGAGCTCAGCATGACCACCCAAAGGCCTCCTCGGTCTTTCCTCTGCCTCTCCTGTGCTGCTGCCGCAACCGCCAGCAGTTTGCAGACATCCAAACACAGCACGGCGGGCAGATGGCTGCAGAACGCCCAGCACCAGGATGGGCAAACCCAGCGCCAGCACGTCCTCGCTGGGGGCAGAGCCCGGACAGCTCACCAAAACCAAATCCACCATTGGGTCATTAAGGTGCCGGGGGGCTGCTGGTGTTGCCAGACCCACGGGAACTGTGCTGGGGTCCTGCTCCTGGTGACACCCCTGCCCGAAGTGACGCTCGCGCAAGGACCGGTGTCGCCTCGTGCGGGAGCACGACCTGCGCAGGGGCCAGGAGAAATCAGCTTCCCACAGGCACGTTTGCCTTCACCCCCTAAACAGACACCTCGCTCCTCGCAGATGGAAAAAATATGCAAATGCTGCGGCTTTATTAACGCGCTCGGCACGCGCTGGCTAATAAATATTTCATAGCCCGAGTAGGACTTTTTTTTCCTCCTTCTTCTTTCTTTCGTTTTGGTTCCTTTTCCCTGTCACTCGTTTCCTGCCTTTTCTTTTCTCAGCCGTTGTTTTATTTATTTATTACTTTTAAGGGCTTCATGGTGAGACAGGAGCTGGTAGGTGGCTGGGGGGGGAGCAGGGAAAAATGTACATCCCCAGTCTCTTCCCCCACGGGTGAAAAAGAAAAGTGCTGTTAAGAGCAAAGGAAAAAATATAATAGAAGGGAGGAGACAGCACCAGGCAAAGGATTCAGGGCTTGTGTGACTCATTGGACTCAAGGAAGAAAAGAGAATGAATGAGAAAATGAGGAGATAAACGGAGCGGGAAGGGGGAGAGGGGCGTGCAGGCGGGTGTGCACAAGCCAGCGGCGAGGGGGCACGGGGGCGGCGGGAGAGACAGGGATGCGCGGGCTGATGGGCTCAGAGGAAATTGAATCCTGCTCGCCCAGGCAGCAATGTCCCCCGGAGCCAGCTGGAGCCCATCCTGCCCGAAACACCTGGCTTGGGTCGGCCGGTGGGACCTGGTACCACGCAGGGATGGGTCGGAAGGGGCTGGGGGTCACTGGGGAGAGGGGCTGCTCCCCGGCCAGTGCAGTGCTGCATGCCCAGTGCAAGCCATGCTCCCCTCCCACACGGTGCCAGGGCCGCGGCTTCCTCGGCTGAGCCCCCTCGCACTCAGGAGCAGGCAAGAGCATGCAGACATGGGCAGCTCAAATGGATGGCGTGTGGGGAAATGGAGGCAGAGCTGGCAGGGGCTAGTCCCAGGTCACTCCTGCATCCTCGGCAGTCAGGGATGCCCAGACGGGATGCCCGCATTCCCCCTTCTTGGCCCTTGCAGCTCTGCCTCAGTTTCTCCACAGTAGAGCAGGCTGTGGGACTCTCTCTACCTCTCCAGAGCTGCCCCAGCTCTTTGACAGGCAAGATCTTTCTGGGGGGGGGGGGTGCAGAGAGGTGGCAGCTCCCCCTGAGCCCCTCCCCAAACCAGAGGGACCCCAGGCCCTCAGGGACGCAGCCCCTACCTTCTGCCCAGCTGCCTCTTCTCCGCCCCCCCCGGCCCACCCCCACCCCCTCGCCTCACCATTTCACTTTATTATTGCAATAAATGTAGCCATAAAAGTGGCAGGTATCGGCGTGCGAGGAGATCGCTTCTCCTGAGCTATGGAAATGTAATTTCGAGTGTGCCCGGGAAATTTTATAAGATCGTATCAGGCGGGATCATAAATTGCATTTCCAGCACCCCCTCCCCCCCCGCACCACACGCCCCCCCCCCCCCCCATGAGACAGGGCTGGTACGAAGGTCACCACGGAGAGGGGCAAACGCGGGGCTGTCCCCCCAGTGGGGACACTGTCCCTGTGCCCCCCCCCAAGCACTGCGTTGCCCCTGCTGCCCCCTTCTCCCCCCTGGCACATTCCCAGGGCCAGCTGGGATTTATTCCCCCCGGGAGGAGAAGGAAGGGAGGAGCAGCAGCAGGGACACGGCTGTCCCCCGCATGCCCCCCGACAGCAGAGGCTGATTAAAACTCTCCGAGAGACCCAGAGGACCCTCAGGGGCACCGGTGGGACTGCAGCTCCTCTCAGGCTGCGCTGTCCCGGGGTCGCAAGGACTGTGCCCCACCACAGCCGGGCACCGGCTCCCGCCAGGAGCAGGGGACGATGGGTCCCTGCAGCCCACCGCCCTCTGGGAGCCCCCTCGCAGCCCCGGGGGCCGGATTTGGCCCCGTTTTGCAAGCACCACCCTGTCCAGGCTCCCGGTCCCAAGCAGGCAGCAGGCGAAGCAGCGTAAAGCGTTGCTCTGCTCGCTGAAGACAGGGGCTCTGCTGCCCAGTGCTGGGGGGGACAGAAGGAGGAATGAGAGGGTCTTTGCCCACCATGACACCCACCAAGGCCAGCCCAGGTGCTGGGACAGCCACGGGGGTTGGACAGGGTCTGTGCCGACAGCGGCACCGGGCCGAGCAACCTGCCCTGCCCCGGGTGTACGGCGGTCAGCCCCTGTCTGAGCAACAGGGTCTGATGGGGATTTATTTGGGGAAGGGAAAATTAATCCCACCGCGAGCACAGGGCCCTGCAGGCTCTTTGCAGCTGATCATTTCTGCAGGCTGGGTGCTCATTTCCACAATGACTTTCCTTTTGCAACAGCGATCAGGAAAAAAGGCGGGGAGGGGGGAACACGGGCACAGGGACGTGATTATTTCTTTAGTAGCAATCCAAGCGGCTGGAGAGGAAGCTTCATCTTTCCTGGGCCATTTACCTTCAGCGCCTGAGCGCGAAGGCTGAGCCAAGCAGCTCTTCAGAGATGCTGGAGCTTGGCCAGGGCAGGCGGGGGGTGGGAGGCTTCAGCTGCCGGGGTCTCAGCACGGCATCGCCCCACTGTTGGGCCACCGGCTGCCGGGACTTTGGCTCCCCGGGAGGAGGAGCTGTGGATGCAGGGAGGGGGGGCAAAAGTCATTAATCTGGGAGTGTTAATTGGCACGGGTGTGATTAGCAGTGGGGCTGACTGGCACTCAGCTTAGGGCTGCTGTCGCAGAGAGAAGCGCCCGGTTTTCTGGCTGCCTCACTGTCCCAGCTAGGGCCACCCCCTCTGAGCCCCCCCCACCAGTGCCCGGCAGAAAACTGGCAATTAAAAACAAGGCGGGGGGGGGGGGTGCGGGGAAGCAATAAAGCAGGCCCCGGATTTCAGCCAGAACAACACAGTGGAAGAGCAGGACTGGGTCTGGCCGGGGGGCACCCCTGGGTGCCCCCCCTCCCCAGCTGCTGCTCCCCCCCTTCAGTGGGAGGCTGAGCTGCGCCACGCTCCAGGCTTCAGCCTTATTGAATCTCCCAGCTCAGGGTGCAAAGGGCACCACAGGGAAGAGTTATTAAAAAAAGGGAAATGAGTCGCTTGGAAACCTTCTTTCGGAATAACAGTGTGTGTTTGTTTGGCGATAGATTAGCTCAGCCATGCTGAGCACACAGCACCCGCCGCAACGACGGTCAGCTCGGGAGATCTGCAGGAATCGGGAAGGGGGGGGGGAATGCATGGAGCCACTCCCCTGGTCCTGGCAGGTGCCATCTGGGCACCGTCCTGCCGGGGCTGGTCCCTGCAGCTCTGTGCCCGGAGGGACCCCTGGCCAGACGGGGGCTTGCAGGGCTGCACTGCCACCCAAACCCCATTTACCCTCCCCTGGCCCCAAATGGGGTAGAAGGCTCTGAGCCATGAAACGGTAAAATTCTCCCCATTAATGGGAGCTGGGGAGGGGGTGTGTGAATAGGGGTGTCCTTGCACCAAAAGAGCTGGCAGCATCTGCTTAAGAGCAAAGCCATCTGTCAGCCAACAACCCAGTAGATGTGTGACAGCTCTTGGGTGACAGCAAGGAAAAGGGAATGAAGCGGGGTGAGTTTCCTGGAGGCTGGCGTCCCACGCCACCAGCCTCCTGCTGGCATGGCCACCGGCACTGCAAGGCAGGATTTTCCTGGAAAGGGTTAATCCAGGAAGGAAAACCTGCCAGCAACACTCCAGGTGCTTCGCAGACACCCGCTATCTCACCTTCCCACCCGCCAGGAAGGAGGGAAACTGAGGCACGGTGCTGGGGGAGGCATGTTCCTCCAAAGGCACAGGCAGGCAGCAGGGCCGGAGCAGGGGTGAGGAAAGACATCCGATGTCCCACCTCCAGCCCCACACCCCGCTCTCTCCCCAGGCAGCCTGGCTGCACCCTGCTTCCACCTGCCTGCCCTGGGGCCAGTGGCACGCTGCCGCCCTCCACCGCCGGCTCTTGTTCAGCACCTGGTGCGGATCAGGCCGTCACCTGGGCATTGGGGACCACAGGGCTAAGGCAAGCATCCGCCTCCTGGGAAGGCCAGGAGGCTGCTGGCCAGGAATTCCCTTCCTCTCTGCAAAATTACAGCTGCCCCTTTGAGCCCAAGGACGGCTGTAGGAAGTGCCCAGGAGTTAACGCCCAGTCTGCCCCACCGTGGGTCTCTCCCGTTGCTCTCAGGTGCACCCGGGGGGCTGGACGGGACCCAAACCAGTGGGAAGCCAGGCCAGCCCTACTCTGAGGGACCCCCAAGATTTAATGCTCAATGCACAGAAAAAAGCTAATGCATAAACATAAACCAGCAGCCGGAGGAAGGCTGAGGCAGGGAGATCACCTGCGGGGAGCACTGGGCAGCATCTCTCCCGCCTGCCCAAGCGCTGCCATCCCGGGCTCAGGTGCAGGAAAGGAGATGGCGAATCCCAGGTAGCTGCAGCCATGAAGGGTGGGGGGGCCGGGGGGGAGGTGATCTGCACACACACAGCGGAGACGGGCATCTGCTGGGCTGGGAGAGCTTGTCCATCCCAGCAGGGAGACGCACGCTCAAACGCACACACACAGAGACCCCCCCAGCAGGGACAACCAGCAAACACACAGCGTGGCAGGGAGACACCCCGGGGGTCTGTCCTCCCCGCAGCAGGAATGCTTTCACAAACACACACCCCCAGGGACCAATGCACCCGCTGTATGCCAGGTGCTTGCCCAGGGGAGGCAGCCACATCTGCCTCTTTGCCCAGTGCTCCAACCCCGGCCCCGGCGGGACGAGGCACTGGGGAGCTCCGGTCCAATGCAGCAGCTGGGGGCCGGGGGGAGCTGGCAGGGGCCCCCCCACCCATCAGGCTGCCTCCTGTCCTCCGAGAGGGGCTGGGAAAGTTTCTCCCCAACAGGCCCAGAGGACTGAGGGGGCAGGAACAACTCCATGTCCCTTCCCTTGCGACCCAGCTGGGTGCATGGCTGTGCAGACCCCAGCCCCTCCTGCAACCTGTCCCCATGCCAGGAAGCCCGCAGACCACTGGCCGGTCCCCGCCCCGCACTGCAGAGGGGTTGGGGCTCACTGTCCCTGCCAGCATCTCCCGGGGTTATTCCCCACGCACGCAGCAGGAGGCTTCTGCACCCGCATGCCCACCCATGCCCCAGGATGGGTCCGCTGTCCCTGGCTGTGAGCCCCCACCTCACCACCCCACTGCTGCTGCCTGTTCGGGCAGGGAGGGGGATAGGGGCAGCGCCCTGCTCCTGATTTCATCAAAACAAAACCATTTGTCTTGAAGCAGCTCCAGCACCGACAGATGCTCTGCGTTAGATGGACACGGGGGGGGGGGTCACGCAGAGCCACCCCCACACACAGACACACACACACACACATCTATACATACAGAGAGGAGTGTGCCAGAGCGAGACAAGTTGCAAGAGCCTTCGCCTGGGGGGTAGGGTTGTGCGGGGCGGGGGGGGGGTGTCCCTGATGTGCATCCAATTCCCGAGAGGGAATTGACTCGTTTGATTTTATTCATGAAACACAGAAAGTAAAAATGGAGTGTCAGGAAATCAGATCTGCTGGGTGATGAGCCTGGCCGCCCCGGCAGGGCTGGGGGGGGGCACAAATCCCCCCATTCATGACCACCACAGATGCTGGTGCCAGATGCAGCTGTAGCCCCCAAACCCGGCAGCTCCCGCTGGGGGGGAAAAGCCTCACTGGGCTCCAAGAGGAGGTGGCAGAGGGGGGACACACAGGGGTGAGTGGCTTTGGGAAGCATTTAGTATCTGGGACGGGGGGACATCATGGGGAGGGCTCTGCGGGTGGGGAGGGTGTCTCTGCATCTGCAGCCTCTTCCTCAACCTCCACAGACAGGCAAAGGGGCAAGAACAGGCAAAGCCTCCTGCCTGGCTCAGCAAGGCCAAGCCTGTCCCTGGGGTAAATGCCCAGCGTGCTGACCCCCTGGCTGCGGGTCACCCGGGTGAGATGGGGGGGACGGAGCTAGCAGGGAAATGCCCCACCTCGGCAGAGGTGAAGGCCACGCCAGTGCTGGAGCTGAGCCCGCACCGAGTCAGGACAGCAATGAGGCATCACCTCTGCAGGTGGTTTCAGTGCTCACACCCGTGGCAGAGCCGAGGAAACCTCTGTTGCCCCAGCTCCGCCCGGGGTGCAGCAGGGCCCCCCCCCCCCGCACTCTCCGGCACAGCTGGCCGGTGGGGGCAACTCCCTCCGCCTCCCCCCCGCTGCAGGCCCGTGCCCCTGCTCCCGCCCGCAGGTGCGATGCAGGTGCGGGACAAGTGCACCCCACGGTGCGTGGGGGCCCCCCCGCAGAGCCCCCCCCCCCGGGCAGAGGGCCCGACCCGCCCACGCGCGGCCGCCCCCACACTCACGCGCGGCTCCGTCTCGCGCGGCTCACTGCCCCCCCCCCCCCGCACCTGCCAGACGGCGCCTTCCGCGCTCTGCAACGGGGGGGGGGGGCTGCTCCCAACCGGGGGGTGTACGGGGGCTGCACCGGCGGCGGGACCCCACCGCTGCTGCCTCCGTCCCCGCGGACCCCTCCGGCCCCCAACTGCGCCCGATGTCCGAGCGCGGTGCCCCGCACCCCCCGCGCAGAGTCCGGGACAGCCCCGAGCCCTCTCCAACTTGGGGCGAGCAGGACCCCCCCCCCCCCCCCGCTGTGCAATCCCTGCCCGGTGCCCCCCCGCCATACAACTCTCCCATTCACCTCCCTGCAAACGCCCCCCCCCGTGATTGCACGAGCCCCCCTAGTTGTCCGCTATCTCCGTGACTGCCTGAGCCCCCGCGCGATTGCACGACCCCCCCCCCCGCCCCAGAACTGCACGTCTCCCCAGTAGCCGCACGTCCCCCCCACCACTGCACGACCTCCCCCCCGCCAGGACTGCACGTCCGTGTCCCCCCCCGCGAATGGCACGCACCCCCCGAAATTGTACCACCCTCCCAATAATTCCACGACCCCCCCCGGTAATTGCACGCCCCCCCCCCCCCCAGGAACCGCGCACACCCCCCCGGCGGCAGCAGCAACTTTGCCGCCCGCGGGCGGGTGCGGCCGGGGCGCGCCCGGTGCCCCCCCCCGTACCTGCAGCAGCAGCCAGGGCCCGAGCAGGGGCAGGCGGCAGCGGAGCATCGCGGGGCTCCGCGGGGCTCCCGGGATGGAGGGAGCGCGGCAGGGCGGGCGGAGGAGGGAGGCGGCGGCGAGGGGAGGCAGGAAGAAAGTTGGAGACTTGCTGGGGCCGGGCGGCGCCTCCGCGGCGCCCCGCCAATCCCGGCCCGCCGCCCCCGCGGGGGGAGCACCGGGCGGCGGGCGGCGGGCACCGGGCAGCGGGCGGGGGCGGCGGCTCCGGGGGGGGGGCTGCCCCGGGGACCCTGCGCCCGGCCCCTGCCCGCACCCCCCGGGGCGCCTCCGGGCCAGCCCTGTGCCCGAGGAGGGGCCGGAGCCGGGGCTGCCCCCCCCCTCCAGGGAGACCCCAGCACCCCGGGATGCCCTCGGTCCTGCCCCCCCCCCCCCATCCTGGGAGACCCCGGCAGCCCGGGATGCCCCCGGTTCTGCTCCTGTCCGGGGGGGGGATGTGCTAGCACCTGGGGGGGAGACACAGTCCTGCCCATCTCCATCCTGCCCAGCTGCAGCTGGGGAGGGGAGAGGGTCCCCTGCTGCTGGGCCCCCCCAAGGACTCCAGCACAGAAGGGGGACCATCCTACAGGAGGGTCTTTGGGGGGCAGCCCCCAGGCCCTGCGCACACCCCAAGGGTGCCCACAGACGGGCACCCCTGCCTTGCACACCCCGGAGTGTGCAAACACCCCCCATCCGCAGCGCACACACTGCATCTCGGGCTGGACGTGCAACCTGCGTCACCTGCATGTACACATGTGTGCGTGCACACGCACACACGTGTGCTCATTCCCTCCAGCCTGGTGCCGGGTCCCTCTCAGAGGGGTCTGCCAGGTGTTCTCATTCCCCCCCCCCCAGCTCAGCAGGGATCCCTCCCCAACACTATCACTTCATTGTTATTACTATGATTGTTACTGTTATTACTATTATTATCTAGTCGCCTTCCTCGGGAAGCTGCCGGCAGGGGCTTTGGTATCAGCAGGGCTGGGGGCAAGCACAGGATGGGGGGAGCATTGCAGAACTGCGCGTACGTGTGGAGACAGAATGAATAAAAGGTAAAGGAGAAATAAGCAACAGAAAGGGAGAGGGAGAGAAATGAAGGGAAATGGGAGAGAAAGGAAAGGGAAAGCAGAGGGCAGTGCTGACGCGGAGTGGGGAGATCCAGGAGTCCTGGCACCACAGGGCTGCGGGGCCCCAGCCAGCCCCATGCCAGCCCCATACAATCCCCACAGCAGCCCCACCGCAGCCCCGGACAGCGCGGTGCCTGCCTGTGCGGGCACCCAGCCGCAGCACCGCCCGGGGAAGGGGCACGGGGCACCTGGAGCTCAGGGTCTGCAGCCGGGGCACGGGGGAGCCCTCCCGCCAGGGAAGGTCCCTTCAGCCCGTCTCTTGCTGCTGCTGTGGTGCCAGCACTTCTGGCTGGTGTGAGAGCCCACAGCCCGTGCTCCCGCTCTTCCCCTGCTCCCCGCTTCCCACGCTGGCAGGAGCCTCCGTGCCCCTCTCCCTGCCCAGCTGGGATCCCACAACAATCCCCTCAGGGACCCAAGCGCTGGCTCCCCCCCCCCAGTGCTGATTTACCCTGTTTGCCCCAGGGCTGCAGAAGGGATGGGGCAGCTGAACCCTGGCTGGGGGCTGTGTGGGACCAACCTCGCCGGCACGGCCCGTGGGCCCACCAGACCCGCTACCCCTGCGTGGCCAGGGCCTCGCCTCCTATCACCGGAGCAAACTCCCAGTGGCGTCCCGGTGTCCCCAATGGTCTCACCAGGGAGCAAAGGGACACCAGGGTCCGCAAGAGGTCTGGGGGGGGCCCTGGGAAGACCCCTCCCACACAATTAGCAGCTCACTGGCCTAAGATCTAGGAGGGCAGAGGCATGGCGAAGGGAAACAAGTGAAGGTTTAAAAAAATAAAAGATTGAAGGAAAAAGGAGAGAAAAAGAGGCGGGGGGAGAGGGGAAAGGGAGAAAAAAACCTCTAGAGAAGATATAAGAAACCGATAAGTGAACAAAGAGCCGGTATTGAAATAGATCTGAGAGCCGCGCCGTGCTCAGGCCGCGCCGGATCCCTTTGCAGAGGGGTTTGGGGCTTTTCAAAGGCAGCAGCCGCGTCCTCGGCTCAGCATCCACAGGAGGCCGGGGAGGGGGGGCTGGTGCCGAGGCGGATGCCGGCAAGGAGGGTGCCGAGGGTCGACCCGCTCTGCTGAGCCGCAGGCCAGGGGTGCCACGGGGTCCCGCCACGGCCCTGGGCTCCTCTCACCCGGCTCTGCTGCCACGGCCCTGCCGCCGTCCGAAGGGTGCGGGTGGTCCCTCCCGAGCCCCCCCAGCCCTCAGCGGCCGGTGCTGCCCCGGCCATCCCTGCCGGCTGCGGCGCAGTGCCCGAGGCTGGGGGGGGGTGACAGGACACGGGACCGTGGCCGGGGCGAGGAGCGGCGGGGCAGGGGCACACAGGCGGCCACTGGGGGGGGACGACGACGACACAGGCGTCGGGCAAGCGACCCCCGCCCGCCCCAGCCCTCGCTCAGCCGGTGCGAGGCCCCAGCGCTGCCCCCCCCGCCCCCGCCGCGGGACGGGACCCGGCGCCGTGCCTCTGCCCGCCGCGGGGCCGCGCGTGGTGGTGGCGGTGGTGGGGCACACGAAGCACCGGGGCGGGGGGGGGGGGGCACACGGGGGTGCGCGTGCCGCCCCCCCCTCGCCGTTCTCGAGGGCGGCGGCGCCACCTGGTGGCGGCTTCCGGGACCGCGCGTGCCGCCGGTGCCCGGGGCCGGTGCTCAACGCCCGGGCCTTGGGGGGGGGGTGTTGTTTCTGCTCCCCACCCCCCCCGCTCCGCCGTAGCGCAGGGGAAGGAACCGGCGGTCGAGGCCGCAGCAGCAGCTCGGTGCCCCCCGGGAGGTGCCGCCAGCAGCGGGGAGCGGTCGCGCACACGCGTGTGCGCACACGCACGCATCGCCCCGCGCAGCACATGCAGCGGCACGGGCGCTGCGCCCCAGACAGCACCCAGGCAGCCCCCGCTCGGGCTCGCGCAAGCACGCGGAGCTCTCCCTTCCATCCACGCTCCGTGCCTGGGGTCCTGTACGGAAAACCCTGTGCCCCCCAACCCCCCCCGTGCACGCTCAGGGCGACACGACAGAGCAAGAGGCCCCGGTGGGATCCTCCTGCCTTACGCCACCCGTCTGTGACACCCCTCCTCACCGCTCCCCGGGACAGGACTGGCACCGCTGGGCTTTGAGGGCGTCAGGGCTGCGGACCCCAGGGACCTGGGGGGCCCAGCTGATGCCGGTACCTGGGTTGTCCGCCCCCAGCCCCGCCACCTGCAGCTTCCCCGGCGTGTGCCTTCCCACCAACCAGCAGCCTGTGTTTCAGTTTTTAAAAATTTTATTTATAACAATATCTGTTTTGTTTAGTTGTAAAGTAATCCAGCAAAAATTATTAAAACATTTCCCCCCAATAAAAGGATGGGGTCGCCCCCCGCCCTCCCCCCACATGCGTTTATTTATTTCTACTATAAAAGCTAGGTCATTTCCATGTTTTTGTTGTTTTTGTTTTTTTTTTTCCTGTTAAAAAATGTGCATGTTGGGGAGCGGTCGAGGTGCAGGCGACAAGCCGGAGCGAGGGGCTGTGGGGCTGGGCCCACCAGGGACGGGGACCCTCTACACCACAGTGGGGCTGGGAGCAGCGGTGGGGGCCTTTGTCCCTGTCCCTTGTAACAGTCGGGCAGAGCCGAGAACGGCAGGCAGCAAGGGAGGGGGATCAGTGGAGGAAAAGGTGGGGATGGAGGGGAACGGGGGGCTGAGGGAGGTTTGCAGAGGCCAAGCTGCAGGAGAAGGGAGGACCCGGGAACAGCAGATTTGGGGGGGAAGGAAAAGGGGCCCCCAGTGAGAGGAGCTGCAGGAGCCAGGCGGGGGATGGAGCCGAGAGCTGGGGGGTGCACGGCCCCCGCTCTGCCTCCCTCCTGCCTGCACCGTCACTGCCTGCGCCCCCACATAGCAGTAACCCCATGTCTCCCGTCAGCCCTGGCTGCGGCGGCCCCACTGAGTTCGTCCTGGCACATCGACTGCGGCACCATCCCTGCTCCGAAACACTGGCTTGTCCCGCGGGTGGGAGGGGGAGGGAGGGGGGGCCCAATGTAAAGAGATTTAAAATAAACCAAAGCCGGATCTGGCAATGAGAGGCACCGAGGCCTGGTACCGGGGAATATACAGGTAATAATACTGCTCACATAGAAAAGTAATAATCCTTCATTTGTACATTTATACAGTGGCTCTTGGCTCCCCCGGCCCCTGCCCGCCTCCTGCAATGGGTGTCTGTGCCAGGCCCGGGCGCTGCGGCCTGGCGGCCCTTCGCCCCCGTCCTGCCCCTATGCCAGGGGGTCCGCCAGGTCATCGTCCGCGCCCCGCGACAGCAGCTCCCGCTTCTCGTCCGTGCTAGCCAGCGAGTTGCGGCTGTTGTGGGCGCCCATGTACAGTGTGGCGTAGACGGGGTTGGTGAAGTTGGTGGGCTGCAGAGAGGGGGGGAAGCAGGTGGGAGGGGGCACGGACACCTTCCTCCCCACGAGAGCGGTCCCCAGAGGCGTCCCTTGCCCCAGGCTGCCTCAGCCAGAGCCCACACCAGCCGCAACCTCCTCCCAGTACAGCACCACTGCCGCTGCGGCTGCGGCTGCTGCTGTCCCTCCCCACAGACTCCAACCCCAAAGACTCTGCGACCCCTCGGAGCCCCCCAGCCCCCCCTGCACAGACAGCAGCCCCAGGGAACCCTGACACTGCCGCAGCGATGTGCCCCCCGCCTCAGCACATGCTCCCTCTGCATCCCCCACTTCGGGCTGGACCCCGTGCAGCTGACAGCCCCTCCATGCCACCGTGGCCCCGCTCCTCACCTTGTCAGGGTCCAGGGCGAAGTCCGCATCCAGCAGCTCCCCCACGTCATCGTCAGGTTCCCCCTCGTACATTTTGTAGGTGGGGTTCCCAATCTCCACGTTCATGGCACCGTTCGTCATCCGCTGGTGCTGGAAGCCCTTGGCGCTGGGGAGGGTGTGAGACAGAGGGTCAGTGCCAGCAGCAGAGGGTGCAGCGAACAGGGCCCCCACCTGTGGTCCTGCTTATCTGTCCTGCATAGCTGAGGCTTTCAAGCCCTGCAAGGACAGTTTCTGTCCTGGCTAGGTAATACTTCTTCCTGGCCCCCAACAGCCCGGACTCACCCTTTAATCCTCCACTTGTACCAGACAAATGCCACCACGGTGAGGAGGATGAGCAGCAGCAGGATGGGGATGACAATGGAGGCCGTTCCTGCGGGAGGAGAGGTGTGGGTACAGTCAGAGCAAGTATAGGGGCTGGCGCCCGCGCACCCCAAGCCCCGGGCAGCAGCAGGTCCAGCAGCCTGGGCTAGCCCTGCCCTGCAGGAAAAGACCTGCCCCCTTGCCACCAAAAAAGGGGGTTCAGGAGTTGCACGGGGGCACAGGGCAACCCTGCCTCCACAGGCAAAGATGCGCCCCCAATCCTCCTGGTTTGGCGTTGCGCCCTGCAGTGCCCCCCCCGGGGCAAGACTGCCCCGTACATACGGTTGCTCTGCTGCTCGCTGACGATGAAGTCCTCGCAACGCATCCCTGTCATCCCCGCTGGACACCTGAGAGCGCAGGGAGAGCACCGGGGTTAGCAGGGGTAGGACAGCATGCGGGGGGGGGGGGGGGGGGGGGGCGAGAGGTGGGGCACAGACTTGGGGATCGGGGGGGGGGCACACAGATCGCGGTCTGTCAGTCACGTGCTCCCTCTGCTTGGGAGGACAAGTCGCCCGCCCGTAGTGCCCCGCCACCCCCCCAGCCCCCAGCTCTGCTTACAGGCACTCGGGCAGCTGCGTCTTGTCGCTGATGGAGCAGGTACCACCATGCAGGCAGTAGTTGTCACAGGTCAGGCAGCTGGGTGCTATCTTGCCATCTGGGCAGCTGCAGGGCGGAAAGGATCAGGCATGCATGTACCCCCAGCCTGCCCCGCGCTCCCCCACCCAGGACCTGGGACTCTGCTCGCTAGAGGCTGTTAGCTCATCCCTCCAGCACGACTCATGGCTGTGCCACATCGATGGGTGCTGGGACATCAGTGTGGGCTTGGGGGAGAGACACCTCCATTGCCTCCTCTAGGGGCCCCAAGTTCTCAGATTCCTTAGCTGCCCTGAATTACTGACCCAGCATCTCTCAGCTGTGGCCGATTCCCAACAATCCGGCCACAGGGACACAGTTTTTTTTCTTGGGTCCTTGTGCCCACCATCCCCTCTTCCTCCCTCGAGTTCGATGTCCTTGGCACCTACATGCAAGAGACTTCTCCGCTCTGCTTGTTGATGCTGCACTTGCCCTCCTGGCACCTGGAGCATTTGTTGTCCTGGCACTGGGTGCCCTCGAACTGCGGAGGGCAGCGGCACTGCTTGGTGCCGCTGGCCGTCATCTGGCAGATGCCATCATTCTCACAGTAGTCGAAGCACTGCCCTGCAGGGGACGATGGGGTCAGGGTGGGGAGCCCCACACTGGACCCTCAGACCCCTTGCAGCCCTGGTCCCCCACGGAGCACCACACCACCCCGGGTCCCCAGAAAGCATCCCCCAAAGGAGGGGGACCTGGGAGTCCAACCTCTCAGGCGCTATCCCGAGAGGTCCCCAAAGAGCATCCCCCAGAAGAGGGGGACCCGGCAGTCCGACCTCGCAGGTGCTGTCTCCAGCCACCCTTGCCACGGGCAGGCAGCACTCACGGTACTGGCAGCGGTCCCCGATGAAGGTGGGTAGGCAGCGGCAGTTGGGCTGGTTGCCCTGGTTGACGGTGCAGCTGCCGTTGTTCAGGCAGTAGTCGGTGCACACTTGCTGGTTGCACCGGGGCCCCGTGAAGCCAGTGGGGCAGCGGCAGGTCGGCATGCCTGAGAACAAGAGCCATTAGCGTGCTCCCTATCTGTCCGTCCGTCTGCCCAGGACCAGCCCCGACCCCCAGGCTTGCCCCCAGCAGCCTCACCCGACGGGGAGGCGGCACACGTGCCCCCATTCTGGCAGTAGTCCCAGCACTGGTCGATCTGGCACTTCTCCCCGTTGTAGCGCGGCTGGCAGCGGCACTTGGCCTGCTTGCGGGCATTGAGGAAGCAGCTGCCGCCGTTCAGGCAGACCAGGTCGCAGGTGTCGGTGGTGGGCACTGGGAGGGAGGGATGGAGATGAGCGGGACCGTGCCGGGCAGGACCCCCCTTCTCCTCCTCCTCCTCTTCCAGACCACCTACCAACGGGGGAGACAGTAGGCGAGGGAATGACCACGCAGGTGCCATTGTCCAGGCGCTTGCCGTTGGGGCAGGTGCAGACGGGGCCGCTGGGGCTGAGCAGGCAGAGCCACTCGCACTTCTTGCGGTCGCAAGGGTTGGTCACTGCCAAGAGGGGAGGGGATGACACGGGGCGAGAATAGCAGGGTGACTCACAGCCCTCCTGGCAAACAACTACTCCTCAACAGCTTTAGGACATCCCCCACGGCCCTACAGCTGCCCAAGCCCCATGCCCATCCACCGATGCCCTGGGGTTGTGAGCTGACAGCTCTCCATTGCAGCTGGCCTCCCCCAATCCACCCCCCCCCCCCCACTAACCCCTCCTCGTCTGCCCGTCCAGATGGCCCCCACTTTGGGGAGGGAAGCTGAGTCCCCTCTTGCCCCAAGCTCTGCCAGCTCTCCCCTCGCCCTCCGACACCCCCCATCAGAGATCGGGCGCCTCCCTCCCACCCTGGGAGCAGGGCAGGGGTCCTGGGCCCAGCACACACCCTCTGGTTGCTTGTACTGGTGGTAGAGCACGACATCGGTGGCATGGTTGAGACCAGATGTCAGGTTGGTGACAGCCTTGTGCCCAAACTTGTGGATCTTGAAGATGCGGTTGTTGATGTAGGTGACACCGTAGATGTAGTCCTCAAAGATGTCGATGCTGAAAGGATGGCTCAGCCCTGGGGAAGTGAAGAGGGGACATGTGCAGGCAGAGGTGGCATGGCTGGCTGCTCGCTGCCTTGGGCAGGGCCCATTAGGGATTTTGGATGGATTCGAGGCTAGAGCCTCGCACCCTGTATGAGGGGGATGGCGTGAGGGGGATGGCGTGAGGGGAACAGCAGTGCCAGCAGGCTCTGCTCCTGCTGTGGAGCATTAAATGAGGAAAACCCACCCTCACTGCTGTCTGCCGAGTATCCCTGGCTCAGTGCTGGTGTCTGCCCTGCAGCACGACCCAGGCCAGGGGCCCTGGGGAGTTGGGTTGTGCCGGGACCCCACCCCAGGGACGTTTCCCCCCCCCGGCAGGTCCCTCTCCTCCCTGCGGCTCTGGTGGGTCTCGGGTGCTGCTTACCCTTCTTGTTGTCGATGGCCACGACGGGGTCGGTGCCATTGAGCCTGATGCTGCCGATGACAGAGAGCTTGGCATCGGCCCAGTACAGCCGCTCGTTGTGGTAGTCCACGGCCAGGCCTGAGGGGCACACACCCTCCCGGTGAGGTACAGGCCCCCAGCCCACCCCGAGCCCCTCCAAGCGACCAGCAGAGCAGCTCCCTCGCTGCCCTTACACACTCCTGCCATGGGGCTCAGAGCTCCCAGGCTGGGCGTCCCCGACAGGAGCCGGGTGTACATCCCTCCTGTCAGGGCTTTTGTCACCCGTTGTGCCCCTCCTGGCACCTGTCTTTGTTCACCTGTTGGCCACTGGATGTTGTCCTGCACCAGAGTCTCACGCAGTGTCCCGTCCATAGCGGCCGTCTCAATCTTTGGGTGATTGCCCCAGTCCGACCAGTACATAGTCCTGCGAAGGACACAGGCAGGTCATTCCCTGCAGGGGAGCAAGGAGGGGAAGAGCAGGACAGTCCGACGCCCCATTGGCAGAGAAACCCTCCCGTGTTCTCCCCGCAGCGTCCTAGAGTCACTGATGTGACCCCAGTGGGCCAGCTGACTCCCAGGCACAGCAACTCGAGCTGACACAGAGAGCGATGCTGGGGCACAGGGAGCTTCCACCGTGGATGGGCTTGTTGGTGAGAGGAGTCGGGGTGAGGGCTGGGCAGAGGGAAGGGAGAAAAGGGCTCGAGTCTCTCACCCCCTAAGTGGGTCGACTACGATGGCGTGGGGCTCATCGATCATGCCCGAGATCAGCGTCTTGCGATTCTCGCCTTTCATCTGCGCCACCTCAATGACGTCCCGCCCTGAGTCTGTCCAGTAGATGTTCCCAGCAACCCAGTCGATGGCAATTCCCCGCGGCATCTTCAGCCCTGAGATCTGTGAAGGGCAGAAATGCGGGAGAGGTGAGGGCAGAGGACGCTGGCAGCCCGGCCTCAGTGTCTCCCGCTGTGCCCCTGACAGAGCTCACGTTCAGGTGGGTGACGCCGCCGTCGATCTGGCGCCGGTTGCGGTTGGAGGCGGTGGAGGCGGTGGAAGAGGCAGGCAGCTCCCGGTACGAGATCCTGCCCGTGTGCCAGTTGGTCCAGTAGATCTTGTTGCCCTTGACGTAGATGTCCATGGCGTCGATGCGCACATTCTCGTCGCCCTGGAAGGCTGGCTCGTAGGCCGAGTTGGGGTTGAAGGGGTACATGCTCCGGATCTTGTTGTCATCCGCGATGTAGAGGATTTGGTGCTCGGAGCCTGTGGAGGAGGAGCTGTTGGTGCAGGCTGGGCCAGGAGCCGGGGGTCAGCCCAGCTCTGCGGAGGGGCAGGGAATGGGGTCACTGGGAGCCTGGCACCCCCCTGGGTCTTGCTCTGCCAGGGAAGGACAGACTGACGGCACGGACAAGAGTCCAGCGCCTGCCCTCAGCAGTGCCAGAAGGAAGGGTGGGCAGAGGTGCATGGGGAGGAGGAGGAGGAGCAGGGAGGGAAGAGCGGCTAGGTCCTGTACTAGGTCCTGAGCAGGGAGGGAAGGGCGGCACGGGCATGCACAGGATCTGCACAGGCCCCCGATCCCTCCTGACCTTCTGCCTTGCACATATTGTCCGTCTTCATGAAATTCTTGGCGCAGCTGCAGACGTGGGAGCCCTTGGTGTTGTTGCAGAGCTGGGAGCAGGTCCCAAAGCGCAGGCACTCGTTGACATCTGGGCAGCAGGGGATGGGAGTCAGGGGGGAGACCAGGAGGGTGCCCCCACACACACGGCCAGGACCAGCCCCTCTCTGGGGGCTGGTCTGCACTACCCAGGGCTCAGAGAACCCGTCTCTCTCCATTCCCCATGTTTGTGCCCCAAGGACACCATTTCTGATGCCCCAGCCACTCCACAGGCGGGAAGACACATCTTACTGGCAAAAACCAACCGTAAACCCAACAGCCTGACCCCGAACCCTCTCCGACAGCGGCAGGAAGTACCTTGGCAGGAATTCTTCTCCGGCACTTTCTGGAAGCCTCTGCGGCAAGTGCAGTATGTGGTGGACCGCGACTGAATGCACTGGGCCTCATCTCCACACATGGTGGTGTTGGTCATACAGTCGTACGACTTGTGGTCTGGGGTGGGATGTGCTGTCAGCACCTGTGCCTTTGTGGCTTCCCCAGTGTCCACCCTCACCCCCCCGCCCCGACACCCCAGCTTCCCACCCACCGTGGGAGCAGGACTCCTCATCAGAGCCATCTCCACAGTCATCAAAGAAGTTGCAGCGGAGGTTGGCGCTGATGCACTTCTTGTTCTCGCACAGAAACTCGTTCTTGTCCTGGCTGCAGCTCTTGGGCTTGGCTGTGGGTGACTCTGTGGGAACACGGGCAGCAGCTGTGACGCTCCGTGTCCCCAGGCACCCAGCCCCATGGGAGCCTCAGCGTGTGAACAACAGAGGAAGGGACCAGGCAGGGACCCAGGACGCCTGCACCCGCCTCCCGGTTTTGGGAAGGAGTGGGCAAAGCAAATCCCAACACCTGGGCCAAACCCAGGGCACTGCGAGGACCAGCCTGAGGGCAGCGGTGACCCATTGCCCTGTCCACGCTGGGCGCAGAGTAGTGCCCACGGGCAGCCCCACTCACCGCAGTCCTTCTCATCCGTGTTGTCTCCACAGTTGTCAATGCCGTCGCACTGTCGACCGATCCACAGACATACCCGGTCGTTCTTGCAGCGGAACGGTCTGTTGGGGGGACACTGGAATTTCACTGCACCAGCAAATAGAAACAAACGGTGACGGTGAAAGGAGACGCCATAGCCAGGCTGTCACACTTGTCACGAGCCGCTGCTCAGCCTCTGCCCACGCTCCAGGGAGGCCTGTCCCATGAGGGTGAGAGCGCTCCGGAGACTAAAGCAGAGACTGAAGCAAAATCAATCGCCCGGGTGCTGGCCCAGCTGTGTGGGGGTCAGCCCTCTTCTCACCCAGCCTCCTGCCCTCCCAGCCTCCACTCCCCACTGCCAGCCCTATGCCCAGCTCAGCACTTCTGCAACTCCACTCTCTCAACTGGAGCCACGTCCTGCCCCCTTGGCCCCACTGGCCGCCCCAGGGGGGACCCATCTAGAGGGGACATGTGGAGCTGCCAGAGGTACCCACACCCCCACAGGTACCTGCAGCGGTGCCCAAGCTCTGGGACTGTCACCCCCGCCCAGTATGCGGGTGGTCGGGGCAGGTTGCTGCCCCGACAGGCAGACGCGTGCCCGGCAGGGGCCTCGCCAGGACCGGGGAGAGGCAACGCGGTGTCACTCACAGCACTCTTCAGGGTTTTCATCTGAGTTATCCCCGCAGTCATCCTCCCCGTCACACTTCCAGGCCAGGGGCTTGCACAGTGTGTTGTTGCACTGGAACTCGTCCAGGGGACACGTGCGAACTGTGACAGCACGGAGGGGCAGAAGACATGTCAGCCGGTGCTGCCTGGCTGCCAAAACACCCGTCTGGGGCCACAATTCCAATTTCCAGCATAGCTGGGGGCTCTCTAGGGCTCAGACACGTGTGTGTGCATGCCCTGGGGCTGGGCAGAGCAGTGCTGACACACACATAGGGGAGGGCTTCCACCCACAGTGGGGACACAGGAGACACGAGGGCATGGGGGGGAAGACAACCAGCCCCGAGGGAGCCACGCAGCACTGCCGTTACCTCCAGTGCCGCAGTTCTCCTCGTCGGTGCCGTCCATGCAGTCCGCATCGGCGTCGCAGCGCCAGCGCATGGGGATGCAGTGCCCATTCTTGCACTGGAACTGGTCAAACTCGCAGCGTGGTGTGCAGTCTTTCTGCAGGGGAAGGGTGAGGGACGGTGGTCAGCAGTGACAGCTCCAGCCATGGCAGCCTCCCGTCCCATGATGGCACCCAGGACCAGGCTCTCAGCCCCGGCTTGGTGGTGGGGGACCACGGGCATAGGCAGACTGCGTGGGACGTGTCCTCACTCCCACACACGGGCAAGATGAAGGCGCTGGCAGGGAGCCCCTGTCTTCGGTACCATACCTCGTCAGAGCCATCCGCACAGTCGTGGTCCCCATCGCACTTCCACCTGCCAGCGATGCAGCGGCCGTTGGCACACGAGAACTCGCTCTCTGAGCACGGCCGGGGTGCTGTGGACACAAAACACGGGGTGTTCCCCTGAGTGCGGGCTGCAGGCAGGGCTGCGAGGGCAGAAGGTCTCCCTGGCCAACAGCTTGGGGGGGCACAGGCTGACAGACACACATCCAGTGGCACTGGGGACAGGGTGGGGTGCAAGCAGAGCCGGGGGAACTACCAGAGAGGGGCACAGTTGATACCACCTCCCAGCCCCCTTCCCATCCCACTCCAGGGGTCCCGGCTCCCTGCGGGGAAACGGGTTTTCAGGGGGTACTACGGCCATACAGACTCGCTTCTGGCAGCTTCCCGGCTGCACGTGTCCCCCAAGACGTTCTCCACTGAAGGCAGCACTAGTCCCACAGCTCCCTGCTGCCCGTGTCTGCCGACCCACTGGCAGCAGCAGGCAGGAGGAAAGGCAGCAGCGCCCTGGCCAGATCTGCCAGAGCCGGCGCACCCGTCCCTGCCTTGCAGGGCACGGGGACAGACTCCCCCTCGCAGATCAACGCACCTGCTGGACCGGCACCAGCACCGTTGGTGCCAAGTCTGTCTGCAGGAGGACGGAATGCGGCTCAGCCTCCCGCCCAGGACGGCTCTTCAAGCCCCTTTCCCCCCCCATTGCCCTGGAGAGGCCCCAGGTGTAGGATGTGTGGGGGCAGGCAGCCCCCCTGGCCACAGCGCGGAAGCTGACGGGACTGTAGGGGAAGAGAGGGGCAGGGGGTGTCCAGCCAGAGCAGGAAGGGTCAAGGTGGTAACAGATTTTGGAACCAAGTATGAGCCATGCACAGGCCCCAGTAGCGGAGGCAGCAGGGTCAGACCCTCCGTGACTGCGGGTCCAGTGGAGGGAGATACTGGTGCTGATGCTCAGTAAATCTGCCTGGGTTGTCCAGTCCTGACCCCTCTGCCCTCACCTAGAATTTATTGTCTTCTTTTATTTTAGAGAGACTGTACATGGAATTAAAAGATTTTGGCAGGAACCTACCTCTGAGCGCCCCATGACGACAGTGTGAAAATGGAGAAAAACATAAGATGAAGTGAAATGGCACAAACTCAAAAACACGACATGAAATCAACAGAAAAGAAAAAAAAGTTGCACCCTAGAGAGCTGCAGGGAGACAGAGGGACCTGGGGCGGGCGCTGCACGGTGGGAAGAGGGCCAGGCTCTGCCCGCGCCCCTGCAGCTGGCAGCAGACCCCAGTGCCGTGCCATGGGCAGCTTGGGCCCCTCTGGAGGGACAGGACCAGGCTCCTGCCTGCAGCAGAGCCCCAAGAACTGTCTCATCCATGTGGACGGTCACAGTCCTCTGCTGCTCAGTGGGGCAGGTGCTGGCATGGTTCCGCTAACAAGCAGTAACTCAAAGGGGCAGCAACTTGATCACCTGCCACAGCTTCTGGGGACCAGCCGCCCTCCTGCACGCTGGTCCAGGTCCAGGTTTGTGACCCGGGTTCAGGTGGTTCCAGAGCTCCCCTCCCAAAGGCTCAGTGTGTCACCACCACCTTTCCCAGGCCAAACCGTTTCAAAGGGTGCTGCCTGCCAGGCTGGGACCAAAGCACGGGGTGATGCTCTAAAGCAAAGCTGCTCCACCGTGAGCAGGATGAGGCACCTGCGAGCCCTGTGGGTGAGCATGGCCGTGCAGGGCCAGTGTGCTGCCTGCCAGGAAGGGCATCGGGGTCACCTCCTCCCTTTTACCTGTCCCACTGGGGGCCTCTCCTCAGAACAGCCAGCAGCCCAGCCCTGGCTGTGGGACCAGGCTAGCCAGACGCCTGGAGTCAGGCATGTTCTGTCCCAGGGGAGAAGGCTGCTCCCTGGGCTCCCCAGCAAGCCTGATGCTCCCCCTCATAGCTGGGAGCACCGGCAGGCAGAGGGGCTAGAGGGACCTGAACTGCTCCCCTCTCCACTGCACAGCCAGCTCCCAGGATAGCAAAGGCTTGAAGGCGGCACGTACTGCAGCTCTCCTCATCTGAGTTGTCCCCACAGTCGTTGTCATAGTCACACTGCCAGCGACCTGGCACGCAGCGGTTGTTCTTGCAGCGGAACTGGTAGGGCTCACAGGTGCGTTCGTCTAGGAGGGACGAGACAGGGACAGACATCAGCATGAACCCACGCAAGAGGAGAGATGGGCACGCCAGCTAGCAGGGCGGGCAGCGCTGCTCTCTGCCGCCCTCCCTCCGACCCAGCCTTGCCCATGCAGTTCGGAAAAGGAGCAGCTAAAACTTCGCCCCCCCGGGTACACTGGGGAGGTGGAAGGGACAGACAGCACCGGGGCAGCCTGAGGAGGGCACAACATGCCCTCTGGGCTCATCTCCCCAGCCCCAGGCCCTGCTCACCGCATTCCTCCTTGGGCTCATCGGACCCGTCTCCACAGTCGTCCTCCCCGTCACACTTCCAGCGCGCTGGGATGCACCTGCCCGAGTCTTTGCATCGGAACTCGTCCACACCACACGTCATTTGTGCTGGCAGGGAGAAACAAGATGACAGAGATAGAAGGGGAGGTGGGGTTAGCATGGGCCAGGCACATTTCTTTCTCTGCAGGGCTGATGAACACCTTGTGCTGGCAGCCTGGAGCTGACTGCAGCACCCCTGCTTGGAACAGGGTGGGGTAAGATCCCCCCCTTTCAAGCAGTTCTCCAGGGAGAAGTCAGAGAGAGGAGTATCTCAGTGGGACAGATCCAGGCGGAGCCACCACCACCATCACCCACCGCCCGCAGGACCTGCAGGGACCGAGCCTGGACACGCCGTCCCGCAGGCAAACACACACAGACGTGACCCAGCTGCCGGGGAGCTCCTGGTTTCGGTGCGGCCAGACCCACCCCCTCCTCCCCACACAGGCTTCTTACTGCAGTTGGCAGGTTCATCTGAGCCATCCACACAGTCGTTGTCCCGGTCGCACACCCAGACGCGGGGGATGCAGCGCTTGGTGATTGCGCACTGGAACTGGTTGGGGGCACAAGTCACCTCCGCTGCAGGAGGGAGAAGCAGAATCAGGAGAGGCAGCGGGGCAGGCAGGGGTCTGTCAGCCACCACCCCACAAAAACCAGCCCACAGAGCAGAGAGGCGTGCAGATGCTCTGGCCATCACAACAAGTGTCTGTTGATGCTTGGTGACCACGTATGTGAGAGGGGAAGGGAGTGGAGCCCCGTGGTGGCCCCAGAAGACTTGACCAGCTGCAGGGAGACGGGGCAGAAGCCACAAGATCTCTCAGCTGTGCAATAGACTCAGTGCAAATCAATGGCAAATATTGAACTTGCCACTCTGAGGGACTTAAGGATTTCGTTTCCACTAGGAAACAGAAGTGTCTGTAGGGGCAGCAGGGTGATGGTGCACAGAGGCTCTATGCAGGGCAGAGGCAAGGAGAAAGCCCCATGCCCAGGGGCAGGACCACCCAGAAGCCAGCTTGCAGAGAAGCCAATACCCAAAGACATGGATCTGATGCAGCACTGAACTCATCACCCCTAACCGTGCACACTCCTCATCCCTAACATGCTTAATGGTTCCCCACTTACGGCAGTCCTTCTCATCCTCGCCGTCACCGCAGTTGTCCTGACCATTGCAGCGGAAAATGCCGGGGATGCAGCGGTTGGTGTTGGTGCATTTGAACTGGCTGGGCAGACAGACGTGGATATCTGGGAAGGGAGGCAGCATGGTCAAAAGCTGACATGCTGCATCTCCGCTCTGCTGGGATGCTGCAGCCCTGCTGGGGTTTGAGGGTCATGAGGAGAGGTGGAGAACCTACCGCAGTTGGCTTCATCTGAGTTATCCTGGCAGTCGTTGTCTCCGTCACAGATGAAGGCTGGGTTGGTGCAGATCCCAGTGGAGCACTGGAACTGCCCTGGCCTGCATTTGAACTCAGCTGTGGGGTGAGTAAGACAGTGAAACATTTGCTCCGGGGAACATTTTCAGGGCAAACCTTAACCTCCCTATTTCCCCTCCAGGGTCTTCATCAGGGACTGAGCAACCAGCACCCAACCCTGGGCTCTGGCAGAGTGAAGGGGCAGCTCTGCTCCGAGAGCAGCAGTTGGCTGTTCTGCTCCACAGGGCAATATCCCTTGCAGGGACAGCGTGTTATCCCGCTGTTCTTTAAGCCCCATTAATGGGGTAACCCTCCTCTCCGCCAGAGCTGAGCAGGGAGCAGCAGTGCTGTCCCAAAGCCAGAGCAGCAGCAAGGCTTTGGGGGACCAGTTGCACAAGCAGCGCCCAGCTGCTCCAGACAGCACACAGATGCTGTAGTGCTGGCAAGAGCTGGGCAGCATGGTTGGGGTGCTGGGACACCGTGGGCTGTGGTCAGCCCCACTCAGCACTCACGGCAGTCCTCTGGCTCATCCGAACGGTCCCCGCAGTCGTCCTCGGTGTCGCATTTCCACCAGAAAGGGATGCACTTGTCATTCTTGCAGACAAACTGTGACAGAGACACAGGCTCATATGAGACCAGTTTAGAAGAGGGAGGGAGGACTCCAGAAGGCTTTGTCCCCAGGGAACTCTGCGCCAAGGGCAGTGATCTCCGTGCTGTCCCTTCCCAGGCAGCCCCAGGACACTCTTGCGTCCTGACCTGGAGCAAAGCCTTAAGCTGAGCCCACCCCACGCAGCCTCTGGGGTTTGAGGGAGGGATGGGGGCAGGCAGAAGGTCATTCCAGAGGCGGAAGGTCTCTGGCTCCCCTGGGCACCCCCAAATGACTGCAGTCTGTATGTGCTGGAAAGTGCCACAGGAGGGAGGTGTTGCCCGCACCTGGAGAAGGCGTGCGCACACCAGCACCCAGATGCACAGCGTGGGCACCAGCACCAGCAGAGGAGCTGGGACCTGGTGAAACCACGGCAGGAGGGACATGCACATGAGCACAGGCACACGCACGCCGCAGGGGGGATGTCCGTGCAGGCAGGTGCAGGCAGGGGCAGGCAGGCTGTTACCTGGCTGGCCGTGCAGTTGGAGACACAGGTTTTGCCATCGCTGCCCAAGTAGAAGTTGGTAGGACAAGCACACTTGTGCCCCCCGCCTGGCGAGAGGAGGCAGAGGTTGCTGCAGCCGGCGTTGTTGGTCTTGCAGGGATGGTTGGGAACTGGGGAGAGCAGGGAGACAACTGCGAGTCAGACCAAGGCAGAGGACCCTCAGGGCGGCACGTAAACCCCCAGCTGCGAGACCCTTCTCACCACGCACCCTCCTCCCGCACGCCCTGCCCAACCTGGTGTCCCTTTGCACATCGTGCCCAGCCCTGACCTCCTACCCAGGGCTGCTCTGCAGTGCCAGGGCTACCCCAGCCCCTCATCCCAGCCCCACGGCTCACCGTCAGGCTGGCGGTAGGGGTGGTAGATGTGGATGTCCATGGGGCGGTGCAGCGTGCTGATCAGAAGGGTCTTGTTGGCTCCAGTAGTCTTGTGGGCCCGGTTGATGGACTTGGTCTCCCAGTCGGTCCAGTAAATGAAATCCTCAAAGAGGGTGAGCGCGAAGATGTGTGGAATGTCCTGGCTCAGCACTGCGAGGGGGAGTGGGCAGCTCACAAAGGGAACAAACCTCTTCCTCTGGTCAGAGGCACAGAGGAGCTGGGGACCATACCCAGCAGCCCTGGCTCTTCCTCCCACGACTGATCCAAAGCCCACACCCCACAAAGGCCTGGTGGTGCCCCAGGAGCCCCGGTGCTCTCACCTGTGTGCCGGTTGGAGCCGTCCAGGCTGGCAAACTCGATGTAGTCCTCCCGCGCATCAGCCCAATAGATCCGGCTGTTGATGTAGTCAAGGGTGAGGCCGTTTGGCCAAGTTATCTTGGTGTCGACGATGACGCTGCGGTTGGTGCCGTCCATGCCGATCTTCCCGATCAGGGAGTGGTCCCCCCAGTCTGTCCAGTATAGGTAGCTGGAGATGAAACAGAAGAACAGAGGGAGGCTGAATCTGGCCCGAGCCGCAGCAGCGGCCGCACTCTGCCCATCGCATGGCTAAACCAAGGCACCTGGGCGCGTGGGTGCAGGGCAGGGAGAAGCAGCCAGGTGTCCCGGAGGTGAGGAGGGAAGGCCTCGTCCCATCTCCCAGCCTCCAGGACTATGGCAAGATGGCAGAGGGGCCGCCAGCCCCCTCCCTGTGTAGAGGGGAAGGTCCAGGTCCCCCAGGCTCTCACCCATTCTGCACATCCACCACCAGCGCTCGGGGCTCACGCAGGCCCGAGTTCACCAGCACGGTGCGGTAGGCGCCATTGAGCTTCGACACTTCAATGGTGTCCCGACCTTTGTCGCACCAGTACAGGTTGCCTCCCACCCAGTCCACAGCCAGCCCGTCAGGGTTGCTGAGGCCAGTGCGGTGAAGAACCTGTTGGGAGAAAACAGATGCTGGGGCTGGACAGGGAGAACCAGATCCTGCCCTGGTCAGGGATGACAACATCCCCCTTCCCTGGCATGTCAGCCCTGTGCACAGGACTGCCCAGCTCCCTTTCCTCACTCTTCCACCAGCCCTCCTTGCCCGTGGGCAGCACGGAGCCCACCTCTGATCGGGATGGTGCTGCAACACATCCCCATAGCAACCTGGGCTGATGCCCTGAGCCCAGTGATGACCCCCCAGCTGGGCTTGTGCCCTCTTCCCTGGTGACCCTGGTGCCAGTCTGGGCCCCTCCAGGCAGCCCCTCTGTGCAGGAGGTGGGCGAGGACCAGCTGCCCGGACCGGGGGGCCCAAGGGGCTGGCTCAGTCCCCCCACCTGCACGTTGCTCCCGTTGATGTGCATGCGGCGGATCATGCTGCCCTGCGTGGTGACATCTGTCCAGTAGATCATCTGCTCCCGATAGTCGAAATCCAGAGCCACCGCATTGTTCAGCCCCTGGGAGGAAGGGAGAAGTGTTGAAACAGCCTCACCTGCTAGCAGAGGGTCATGGGGGCTTTACAAAGACCAGTGAGCCCCCAGCCTCAACTCCTACTCCTTGCAGGAGAGAAGTTAAAAGCACCTACAGACAACTGTTATGCAGCCCCTACCTTATGGTCTGCTACCAAAGAGCTACTGTTTACATGGGACCTCCTGTATACTCATAGTGAGAGCTGTGGTTTATACAGGATCTACCATCCGCCTGGGAAGCCAAGAGCCCAAACTCCCAGGCTGGCAGGTCTCGTGCCCTGCAGGGCCCCTCTCCAACCCCAAACCCCCAGCCATGTGGGGCCGGTGCCCCCTCCTGCTCCCAGCTTCCCCCTTACCTGCTTGAGCAGTGTGTAGTTGGAGCCATCCAGGTTGAGCTTTCTCAGGTAGTACCGGTTGGCAAAGATGAGGAAGGGCTCTTCATCTGCACAGGGAAACCATGAGATGTGTCAGGGAAGCACCACTGGGACATGGACAGATCCCCTGCGGACCTGCCACCCTCCCCTTCTCCACTGCTTCCCAGCTCTCTTTTGTGAGCCAGGTGCAGCTACTTCGCCTTGCGGAGCACCGTGATGGACTCCAATGCCGGCAGCATCACATCGTTGCCAGAAGAGCACCCCTGCCTCTGAGTCTGCTCTTGGCTCTCACCTGTGACAGCTTTACAGCTGGTGGGGTTGTCAGGTTTGAGCTTGTAGCCCTCTATGCACAGGCACTTGTAGCTCCCCAGAGTGTTGATGCACTTCTGGCTGCAGGGGTAGGTGGTGGAGCACTCGTCGATGTCAATGCACGTCTTCCCATCGTCCTTCAGCCGGAACCCAGGACGGCATCTACACTGCAGGAGGCAACCCGGAGCTGTTAGAAATATTCAGGGCCCACATGCTGGGACATGACAGGCATCACCATGGGACAAGCGGGCACAGGCACAGACAGCTTGCAGACGCAAGAGAAGCACACACAAGCACGGGCCAAAAGTGCCTGTGTGTGCATCCCTTGCCCAGCTGGCGCAGGACAGAAGCAACCCTCACACTAAGAGTCTGTGGAAGAGGAAGGGAGTGGGAGAGCATCCCTCCAGCCAACCCTCCCAGCCTGCTGACCCCTACCTTGTATCCGATCTTGAGGTCCTCGCACTCCTGGGAACAGCCGCTCAGCTTCTTGTTGAGACACTCGTTGATGAAGCAGTTGAGCTCGTCCGAGCCGTCCGTGCAGTCGTTGTTGTTGTCACAAAGCAGTGCCTCAGGGATGCACTTCCCGTTCTTGCAGAGGAAGAAGGAGTCGTTGCACTTGTTCTCTGCAGCGGGGCAGACAGGAGGTGGCACTGGTCAGCGTGAGGCAGTCGGGCAGCCCCAGTCCCCAGCTGTGGTCCCCACAGGTACCTGGGCTGGTGCAGCGCGGGTTCTTGGGCGCCTCATCCGAGTGGTCGTGGCAGTCAAACTCGCCGTCGCATTCCCACTGCCTGTTGCTGAGGCACCGGCCGTTGGCGCAGCGGAACTCGTGGGGACCACAGGTGGGATACTCTGCAGGAGGGCGGCAGGCTCAGACGGCATGGCCCACCTTCCCGAGCTCATCATCAGCGACAGGGGCACCACAGCGGCTGGGCTGCGTGGAGCCGTGGCACAGGTGGCCAAACGTTCCTGCAGCCCACCTTGGGACAGGGCTGCACCGCAGGGGTCAAGGAGGCAGCAAACGTGGGTGGTTTTGAATCTCTCCAAAACTGCTCTGTGCCAAGTCAGACACCCTGCAGCAGGGGCTGGGACAGCTCTTCTGTGGCTCTCTGGCACTGAACCCCTCCCACTCCCTCTCCTGGTTCCCCCTCACCCTGCTCTCACGTCAAACCCCTTCCTTCTGGATGAAGAAAACCCTTCCAGGGTCCTGTCTCAAAGCCCAGGAGACCCAGTGTGGCTGCCAGGGCCAGGGCAAAAGGAGATACGGCCCTTGCTGTCCTCCCCGGTCCCACGGACACCCACCACACTCTGGGGACTCGTCCGAGCCATCGCCACAGTCATCATCGTGGTCACAGACGAAGTGCTTGGGAATGCACTGGCGGTTTCCGCACATGAACTCCCGCTCGTCACATGTGTTGTTGTACACTGCAATGAGGCATCGCTGTCAGCCCCCCACCAGACCGTGTGCTCTCCTGCCTGCCTCCTGAGCCCTTTGTTTTGGGGTGCTGGGGACAAAAGCTGAGGCACAGCCCAGTCGTGGCAGGACTCCCACTCCTTCACCCCCAGCCTGAGCCCAGCCCGGTGCCCTCATCCTGTGGCTGTGAACAGCACCCAGGCAATGTGGTGCCTTTGGCTATTGCTCTGTGGGATGATGCTTCTCCTCTCTTCGCAGTCAGGGAAAGGCACCCAAACATCTCTGTGTCCAGGTCTGCTGTGACCGCAGCACCGCAGTCTCCTCCTGCAAGCCTGGTGGGGAAGTGGCCGGGACGAGGCATCCCATCTGCTAGTGATGGGGACCCCGGGGAGTGGGGCTAGCCCCCCCCAGGCAGCTCTGCCTTGCACTACACCCCGCTCCGCTCCAGCCCCTGGCCCTGCCGTGCACCCAGCCCTCTGGGGACTCACAGCAGCCGGCAGCGAGGGTCTCATCGGCTCCATCCGCACAGTCCTTGTCTCCATCACAGAGCCAGCGCTCTGGCACACACACATAGGTGCCTGGGCACTGGAAGGATCCTGAGCTGCAGGTGGTCAGCCCTGGGGAAGGGAGAAGCAGGAAAGAGGCCAGTTACCCCATTGCTGGAGAACTGGCACTCTCGGGCTATGTGCCCCCACGTCTCGGAGGGGGCCAAGATACAGAACCCAGGAGAGCAGTGAGGACCACAGCACAGGAAAGGAAGGGTGGGAGTAGGGATGGGCAGAGGCAGGAATACACAGAGCTGGGGCAGCAGCACAGGTAGGGATGGAGAGAGGTCAGAGCAGGGGCTGGAGCAGACTCACGGCAGCGGCTGTCCTCATCAGAGCCATCGCCGCAGTCGTCTGCCCCATCACACACCCAGAGCTTGGAGATGCAGCGGTGGTTGTTGCACTCAAACTGCACGGGGTAGCAGAACTTGTCTGGGAGAGGAGGAGAGGAGGGGTCAGAGCTAGGGTGATGTGGGAGGAAGGACATGGCAGCAGAGCACAGCCAGGCTGGGCCAGATGGGCTCCAGGGCTGGTGCCCAGGGTGGTGCCGGGGCTACTGCTCACCCAGACCTGGCAGTGCCTACACACCACGCTGATGGGCACTGCAGCTGTAGGACTGGTGTGGGGTTGCCTGCTCTGGAGCTGGGGAGGTTCCCCAGTTCCTCAGCACTGTTTGGGTTTTGTTCAGGGAGGTTGGAACTAAAAACATAGCTCAATTGAGCCGTAACTGGCCACCTTGAAAATGACCACGGACACTCATGCATGTGCTGAGCAAACAAATGCACAAGGACATTTGCATTGGCCACAGTTAAAAGCCCAAGCATTTGGAATAAGACCACTGAGGGGGAAGAATCTGGAGGCTGGTCCTTGGCAAATGGATGTCAGAGACAGGAGAGGGTCCTGCCTCCCCTCTAGCACGGTTGCGCTTGCCACCCCATGCTATCACCCCGGAGTCCCTTGCTCTCCCCACCCTGCCGCTCACTGCAGTGAGTCTCGTCTTCTCCGTTCTCGCAGTCATCCTCTTTGTCGCAGGTCCAAGTCATCGGGATGCACCTCCCGCTTGGGCAGGCAAAATAATTAGCTGGACACTTGGGTTTCCTCCCGCCTGGTTTGTGAAGGAAACATCGGTAAGCGTGGTGGCGCGCACGTGTCCTGCTTCCTCCCAACCCAAAAGTGCCTGACGCCAAAGGATTTCTCCCCAAAAGCCCTCTGTGATCCTCTATCAATCAGCGTGCTGCAGCACCCTTCGTGCAGGAGCTGTGCAGGCAAAGGATGATGGTCCTGGTGTGCAAACAAAGCATCCACCCTCCAAACAGACCCCAAAGGGGAGCACCCGGCCAGAGGGTCGGTGGGATGCCCCTGCTCTCCCAGGCCTGAGCCCTCTTTCCTCTCCCCGCTCTCACCTGGGCAGTTGCGCTCATCTGAGTAGTCTCCACAATCATTCGCCCCATCGCACACCCAGCTTGGAGCGTAGCACAGAGAGGTGTGTTCGCACTTCTGGAATGTGGTACCCTTCACCCCCAGCTTGAAATAGCTGCTGCAGTCAGTGGCAGCTGCAAGGAACAACACCAGGAGCCCTGGATGACCGGTGCTGCTCGCCAGTGGCACAGCCCTTCAGTCCAGCTCCCAGCACGCAGCACGAGCCCTCGCCCTGCTGCTGACAGCCCTTCCCTCCCCAAAGTAGCACGTGTGCCCCGAGCTGCTGGGACCACGTTAAGCACTTCTGACGTCAGGTTGTGAGGTGCCAAGCATGGCGTGGGGGGCTGCAGTGATGGGCTGGGGCTGCTTCCAGCCACTGGGCTAACCTGGGCTGGCCTCTGCTGACGGGACGGGAGCCCGGGCCCTTCTCCCTCCCTGCTTCAGCACAAGTGCCAAAGACTGAAATGAGGTGCAGGGACCCAGGCCCCTGCCCGTAGGCGCAGAGGGCATAAGCATCTCCAGAGCTACAGCAGGGCAGAGCTGGGGAGGTAGCAGGGAACATGGGACAGCAGCTGGGGCACTCACTGCAGTTCATTTCATCCGAAGCGTCCTCGCAATCGATGAACTGGTTACAGCGGCTTGAATTCCCAATGCAGCTCCCATCTCGGCAGCGAAACTCGGTAGCAGCGCAGCTGGTTTCTGCAAGGGGGAAGCCCCCACAGCAGATGAGGCTGGGCTGGGGGACCCAGCATGTACAGCCACCCCACGGCCCCCACTCACGTTGCAGACGTGTATGCACACACATACACCCATCGCCCAGCACAGCTATGGACCGCCTGAACCTGCACTCCCAGCTCTGGTCCTCTCCCGGCTGAGATTTGGTGTCTCTCCCACTCACACACCCTGCCTGGCAGCCTGCGCTCATCTCCCAACCTGGCCCATCACTAGCAGGCCTGGACGGGCTCAGGGAAGCTCCTGACCTTCCCCATCGGTTCTGAACCAAGCAGACAGGCTCCTGCAGCCCTGCAGCTCTGAAGGGATGCTGCCCTTGAGGATGCTTGGGTGCCCTTTTCTCAGGAGCACGAGGAGCAGCGACACTGCGCCTTGCCATCGCCTTGTGTTCCTCCTAGCTGTCAAACCAGTGTTCTCGGGAGGCTCTGGGTGCTGCTTGGCCATGCTCGGGAGCTCTTCCTCCCAGCTGTCAGGGAGTGAGCTTTACAAAGCGGTCTGTGGCACAAGCAGCATAAGTAGGATTTAGACCTTGACTCTCTGTTAAGCCCCCGCTCTGCTCTGATCCTGTCAAGCTGAAGGTAACTCTTTCCCGAACCCTCTGTCCCTGTCCCAGACAGCTGACTGAGCCCTGGCAAGGGCTGGCTGGGAGCCAGCCAGCCTGCTTACTGTTACATGGCACTTCGTCCGAGTTGTCCCCGCAGTCATCCACGCCATTGCACCAGTAGCGGCTGGCGATGCAGCGCCCGTTCATGCAGTGCAGGTAACCCTTCTTGCACTTGCGGCTGCCTGTGAGGGAGGAGGAGGAGGAGGAGGAGGTGAGCGCGAGGGCAGGGCTGGTGCCCCCGGGTGTCTCAGCTCCTCAGGGATGCTTCAGCAGGGGAAGAAACTACACAGGCAGGATTAGGAAACAGGCTTCCTTGTGCTGTGCTGCCAACACCGCAGGGTTAAGCTTGGCCTTTGACCAGCAGAGACCCCTCCTGGCTGAGAAGTGAGGGTTGGTGTTAGATGGAGGGTGCCGCAGCCCCCACCAGGTCAGCTCAAGGTGTCCCACTCTCCAGCCTGCCCCCCAAAACTGGAAAAGGTCTGGAGCCCCTAAGGCTTGGCTGGGCCCATCTTTGGAGGGCAAAAGGGACTGCGAGCACTTGAGGGATACGAGAAGATGCCCAGGAGTCCTGGCTCCCTTTGCCAAACAGAGCTGACAGATTGAACAGGGTGCCTGTGCATGCCCAGGGGGTGCGTGTGTGTGTTTGAGCAAAGCAGCAAGAGGAGGAACCTTACTGCAGTAGGACTGCTTCTCATCCGACTTGTCCTTGCAGTGGACCACGCCGTCGCAGGTCCGGCTGAAGTCAATGCAGTCACCGTTCCCACACTCGAACTCGTCGTGCACATTGCAGGTGGAATTCAGGGCTGGGGAGGGCATGGGGAATGTCAGCTCTGCCAGGCTGAAAGTGGCCTCTCCTCCCCTTCCCATCCCCTTCAGCTCCCGCTTCCAATTCCCCTCCACCTTTGCAGGTGAAATCCTCCTGCAGGACACGCTCGCCACGGCAGGAGCAGTTGACGTGTCCTTTGGGCGTGAGCAGGCAGAGATCCTGACAGCCGCCGTTGTTCACCCTGCATGGGGACAGCTCACCTAGGAGAGATGGAGAGCATTTACGCCAAGGACAGTCTCAGCAGTCCCTTCCCTTTGTCCTCCCTGCTGGGGAGAGGAGAAGTAGGTGTTTCTCGCCAGGCTCTTCAGATGGGGCTACGGGGGATGCATGGGGTTAGGGGCATCCAGTCTCCCAAGATCTTGCAAGGAGGATGTCCTGGGAAGAGCACAAATGGGGCAAACTCTCTCTCTCTTCAGCCTGCACGGGGTTTGGAGATGGACAGGCCTTGGCGTGAGGGTCCCGAAGGGACAATGACAGGCCAGGAAGGACGGTGGGACAGGTTCCCCCTCCCCTGGCCTGCAGGCAGGGTGGAAGAGCAGCGCTGTCTGGCAGGAGGCTGAGCCACCTGAGAGAGGGGGCAGAGGTCTGGCAGGGGCAGGGGAGCAGGGGCCCACGGTGGCGAGGCTGCGGGTGATGGGGGGGGTACGGAGCATCCTTACAGCTGTCGGTGTCGTTGGCCACGGCAATGATGCCCATGGGCTGCTGGGGGATGTCAACACGCAGAAGCTTCATGTCAGTGCCCACGTACTTGTTGGCTCGTTGCACAGCCCTGCGCACCCAGTCCGTCCAGAAGATGTAATCGCCGTAGACAGCCAGGCCAAAGGGGTGCACAGGCTCTGATTTCAGGATCACCTGCCGGACATTGGCAAACCATGAGCACAAGGGAACCTGGCTGTGGGACGCAGCCCCCGGCACGACCCCAAATGCAGCGTGTCCCCATGTGTCTGCCTGAGGGGAAGGCCTGACCCTCCCCGTGCCCCAGGAAGAGCTCTGCTGTCCTCTCACAAAGTGTCAGCCCCAGTTTCGCCACTCGCCACTCTCCTTCCCATCTCTGCTGCTGGGGCCAGGTCTGGACTCACATGGCGGTGGGAGCCATCGTATTCACAGCGTTCGATTTTGTCCAGCGTGGCATCAGAGAAGTAGATCTTCTCAGCCTTGTGGTCAATGGCCAGCCCATTGGGTGTCCGTATGTCCTGGTCAATGATGATGAGGACGTTGGCACCAGAGAGGGTGGCACGCATGATGCTGGGGTGCTGCTCATTCCAGTTGGTCCAGAACATCAGGCTGGAAGGGGAGACACATGTGATGCTTTTGCAACCCCAGGTCTCTGCCGCATACGTGTTGGCTCAGCCCACCCCTCTGCTGCTGTGGGGCTTCCAGGGACTTTGGGATGGATGGGACATCGTTCCCGCATAAAAAGGGGTGGGAAGGGGATGAATGAAGCCACCGCAGCCAGCTGGGAAACATGGTACCCCATGGTACCAGCCGGCCAGAGAAGAGGATGGGACGGGGTTTCTGTCTTTGCTTCGGGGTGCTGAAGGGGGTGTGTGTGGGGGCGGGGGGCACAGGGCCTTTCCTCCCTGGGGTCCAATACTCTGTGCTGGGAACCAGTGCTTCCTCCTCAGTGGAGGGGTGTCTGCCTGGACGCTGGCCCTGGGACCACATGGACCCCTGGGCAAGCTGGCTGGACCACTGACGGCCACTCACTTCTGGCACTCGTCCAGCACAAAGGCCCGGGGGTGATCGTCCCCCGACATGGTGATCACCGTCTCCCTCTCAAAAGCCCCCAGGCGGCTCTGGTCCACGGTGTGGCGGGTGATGGTGGAGGTGGTGTAGCTTGTCCAGTACAGCGTGTCCCAGCCGCGGTGGTATGCCAGCCCCTCCACCGAGCCCACGTCTGCAGGAGGGGAGGACAGGCAAAGGTCGCATCCAGCCCGTGCTCCTGCACGGCTGCCCAGCTCACTCCACACAGCCAGTGCTGACCGTGGACACTTGGACGTGGCTTCTTTGGCAGCCTTAAGTTACTGCTTTTAATTACACTCCCAAAAAATCCCTCAGAGGATTGCTTGCTTGCTAACACTGTGCCAGTGTGGCAGCACCTGAGGGGACTCAGCAGGGCTGGGCTAGTGTCTGTGCTGACGTGCGAGCTGAGACCTGAGGAAACTTTAGGGGTCTCCTGGGCAGACCTCTGCCACCAACCAGGTAATGACACTTCCTTGCAGGAAGGCTGAGTGATGTTCATCTATGACGAAATGAGGACTTGAACTTGGCTTTCAAGCTCCTGCTCTGATCACCTCCCCTGCACTGGCTGGGCATTGCTCCGGGTCTCCCTGTCCCTGCAGCAGCGGTGCTGGGAAGGGTCTCCCTCTGCCAGGGGAGAGCGGAGGCCCAGAGGCACAAAGTGACAAGATGAAGACACGTGGCCAACCAGGGAGACCTTCCCTCCAGCTCCCAGGCCACGAACTTGAACCATACACCCATCCTTCTCCCTCGTTAAGGATCAGCAAAAGGTTTAATGAACCAACTATGAGAGATGGGCCCTGCTCTCCTGATCTCAGTGATAACAGCTATCCCAAGTGCCAAATATAAATACACTCATTAGCGAGCACATCTATAACTCTTGCTGGAGGTGCTCCCTAGTGACGCAGAGCAATAGACATGGTCTTTTCACCTGCCGTAGGAGCCAATAAAACCAACCAAGTGCAAACCAAGAGCTGGAGGTTGAAAACAGGGCCAGGTATGGCAAGGTTTGCTCAGGCTCAACAGGTCTGCCTTGGAAGTCAAATGCAAACACAGAGCAGATCCCAAGTTTGCTACAGTGCCTTGTTTCTAGAGCAATGCATACCCACATGCATGCCTGAGCCTCGTGATACACTCTCCTTGCAAGAACAAGCTCTACAGGCTGCTCCTGACACTTGCATCCCCTACCACAAGCTGCCGCCTCTTCCAGAGGCTCTGGTAGAAAGCTCACAGCTGAAACCTTAACAGCTGCCACTCAAAACACCTCTTGAAAACACCAAAAAAAGTTAACCGAGAAAAGGAAAAAAAAGTCCTTGGGCGAGGAAGGAGGGAGTTCAGGAAGAGGTGGTAGGGGAGAACAGGAAAGAGGGGTCTTAGGGCAGACGCACGAGTATAGAGCCCTGTAACACTCACTCTCCACGATGGTCTTGCGCCCTGTGCCATCGTCGTTGATCTGCTGGATGTTGCCGAAGTGGATGTCGCTGTAGAATATGCGGTTGCTGCCCTTGGAGCCGTAGCGGTAGTCGAAGGCCAGGGCAATGACATTCTTCATGTGCTCTGCGTCCTCGAAGGGTTTGATGGGCGCGTTGAGGTTGTTCTCGTCCGACAGGTGGATGCTCTTGAGGATGGTGCGCTCCGAATACAGCAGGTAACCATCGTAGTCCCGGCAGCTCACCCCGTCCTCGGACAGCATGCCGTGGGCACAGGCGCACGTCCTCTGCCCGCTGCCCCGGAACAGGCAGAGCTGCTGGCAGCCCCCATTGCTCTGGGCACAGATGTTGGTGCCTGGGGAGGAAAGGGGGGATTGTTCAAGGGACTGGGCAGGCTCTGTGTAGGAGGATGCTCCTGCTCAGCTGCTTTTCACCTCTCCCCACTCCCAGAGGAAGCAGGTGAAGAAATAGGCTCAGCCCATGGTGCAACACGGTTCTTTGATGAGGACACAGTGGCCCGTTTGTTTCTATCCCCCTCCCCGCATCTGTCTGCCACGGGAGCCCAGCCTGGGCGGCCGTCAGCAGCACTGCACCAGGGGCTTGCACCCTGTTCCTGGACGCACCCTTCTGCCTGGCCCGGTTGAAGACTTTGATGTCCTTGAGCTGCACACCGATCCCTGTCCGCAGGGACACCGACTCGGTGGCGTTGTCCTTGTTGCCTCTTTTGATGGAGCCATTTGCATGAGTCCTAAGAAAGGACAATCACTGAGCAACTGACGCAGGGCTCGCCCCAGCAGCACCCTGCGGCAGGACCCAGCTCCGCCACCTTCCCCATAGCACCCACCAGCTCCCCCCATCCTCCCGCATAGCTGGTGCCCGGGGCACCCCCAGCACTGCCAGACCCCTCGGGCACCATACCTATCGCTCCAGTAAATGTACTCCTCGAAGACCGACACTGAGAACATGTCCATGTTGTTGCTGGACAGGACGACCTCTCGGTTTTCACCTGTCTCCAGGTCGATTCGTTCAATCTTGTCTGTCCGGGCATCGCACCAGTAAAGCTTCCCGTCCTGAGGCGATGAGAAAGCATCCCAGTCAGCAATGGAGCAGCGCCCTGGGGTGGCACTAAGGCACCCTCTGCACCTCCCACCACGTCTGGCAGAAAGGTCCAGAAAGGGTTCAGAAGATGACCACCCTGGACAACCCTCCCTGCACTGGAGAGGAGACTCCAGAGCCTTGGGGAGGGCAGCCATGTCCCCCAGAGGCCCCATCAGTAGGGGCATGGCTGCAGGGACCCTTGGGACTGGCACACTCCCTGCCAGGCCCCAGGGCAGCACCATCATCCCAGCCGGCAGCTGTACCTCGTAGTCGACGGATATCCCATTGGGCCAACTGATGCTGACGTTCACCAGCACCATCCGCTCGGTCCCATCCAGGCGTGATCGTTCGATGCGGGGGTACTGCCCCCACTCTGTCCAGAAGAGATACCTGCAGGGGACAGCAGGGACATGACCACAGGGCTGGCCAGAAGCAGCATCCTTGGGCATTTTGGCAACTGGAGCAGAGAACAAGCACCTCTCCCCCTCATCACTCCACACCAGGGCCTCAGTCCAGACCCCTGGTGATCTGCAGCCTCCTGACCGCTGCATGCTTGCAGACCATGCTGCAGCTGGGGAAAGGAGCCCTGCATTGCAGCTGGATGCTGCGCAGAAACCAGCCTGTGTGCCAGGCACCTAAGGTGCTGTTCTCCATCTTTCCCTGGATCCAAACAACTCTCCTCTCCCTGTGACTCTGTCCAAAAGTGGAGCTGGTCTGGGGAGGCTCCACTTGGATTTTCTGAGATGCTGGGACCCAGAAAGTCACAGGGATCTCCCACGAAGCTCAGCCCATCAGTGAAAAGGCAGTTAAACACAGCTGGTTTGGACACCAGGGGCCTGTCCCTTGGTGTGGCAGGAGACCTAGAAGTCCTTCTCCACTGCGCGCAAACTACACGGCTCTGCTGGGAGGGTGCCGGGGGTCTCCGGTACGTGCCCAGCCCCCAGTTGATGGCCCTCTCTGAGCAGCTTTGTGTGGTGTCTCACCCCTTCTCTGGATGGACTGTGATGGCCCGTGGTTTGTCCAGCCCCTGCGAGATGACCACGTAGCGGAAGGACCCGTTTAGTCTGGCCACCTCGATGACATCGAAGCCCTGGTCAGTCCAGTAGATGTTTCCTGCAGAGAGGGGACGGCGAACACCCACGTGAGCCGCGCTCCCTGACTGCCCACCCGCTCCTCCCCGCTCCAGAGCTCTGTCTCACCAGCGATCCAGTCCACGGCGATGCCCTCCACGCGGCCAATGCCATTGGTGACCACGTCCTCCCGCCACGTCTGGTCCCGCTTGGCCCGGCTAATGGTGCTCAGACCCATGTCCACCCAGTAAATTGTGTCATTCTCTAAGAGGGGCCAGGCAGGAGAGAGGGTGTCAGCAACCATCTCTGGGTCACTCCAAGGGTCGCACAGACCTGGGCTGAGCTGCACCCCAAGCCCCTGGCGTGGGGACCTGAAACCCTCCCTCACCCGGAGCTGCCCAGGGGAGATGTCCTAGGGCAGAGCACTGCCAAAGGAGGGTCTGGTGATGGTCTCCCTTGCGCTCCCCCTCCCCAATCTCTCCAGCCCTGTTGTCCTGTTCCCAGCTCCTGCCTCACCTGCATGGAAGTCAATCCCCACCGCCAGAGAGGTCCCCGACACAGGCACGAGAGCATCTGACTTGTCGTTGGGGTCCAGGGGAATGCCACGGATCCCCTCGTGGACCGAATACAGGAGGAAGGAGCCAACACCTGCAACACAGATGCAGGGACAGTCAGAAGCATCCCACAAACCACACGCTGTCCTTTCAACGGACAGCCACAACTCGGGGAAAACTGCAACAGCAGCTCCGTGGAGGAGCGCAAGCCTGGCAGGGCTGGTGGGAGGGTTCGACCCTGCCATGACAGCAGCACCACGAGTCCCCGGCCTGGGCAGATGGCCCAGGACAAAAGGGACTGGCAGGGCAGGGTTGAACTGTGCTGGCTGGACATGCTGGCAGGTTGTGCGGCTGCCTGAAGCATCCCTACACAGGCAGCCCCTACGCCCACCTCTCGGCTGACTCCAAGGCTGACGCATGCGAGACGTGGGCTGGCAGCGCGAGCAGCAGCTCCGCAGCAGCTGGGGAGGTGGCAGGGGAGGCAGTCCTGCCGGATACCGAGTGCCTGATCCTGCCCACGGTGCTGCAGTTGCGGGGTGACGCGTTTACATGGGTAGCATGCGCGTGGCATGCTTCGAAAGCTTTGCAGCACCATGGTTTCTCATGGAGGGAGGGATGCCCCTGCTTCACTTGGGTCTCCGCACGAGAGGGGACTGACCAGGATGACCATACAGAAAAAACTCCTCCGTGATCAGGATGGGATGGCTTTCATCACCACACTGGGCAGGGGAAGGAATAGCAAACCTTGTGGAAAGAGGGCAGGGAACAACCCACTCTAAACCGAGCAGGGACATAGTCAGGGACGAGGTTTCTGATGGCTGGGGCAGGAACCCAGGGAACAGCCACAACGCCCTTCCCTGCTCAGCTCTGCATTCGAGCAGGCCCTGCCCGGACCTCCCTGGAGGCTGCAAGCCCTGGAGTTGCCTGTTCAAGGGGCCCTGACCCACGCCAGGGCACAGGGGAGGCACGAGTGAGGCCTCTTTCCAGAGCTGCCTCCGCCCCCGAGCGCTGGCAAAGGCTCTGCGCTGCATCTGGGTCAGGGCAGCGCTTGTTATTCAGTCCCTGCCCTGACCCAGATGGTGCAGCAGCTCTGCCAGACCCCTCCAAAAACACCAAGAACATTTTGCACACAAACAGCCTTTGAGAGGCCCTGGCAGTGACCGAGGAGTGGGGGGGCTCTTCTCTCCTGAGGGAGACGGTGGCAAACCGGGCAGGGACTGGGGATCTGCAGAGCAAATGCTGCGCTGGCTGCCCAGCCCTGTCCCCAGTGATTGCGGCGAATCAGTGACCCAAACCTGCTGCCCACAGCAAGGATTTCACTTCTCTTTTGAGGGCTCCCACCATGCAAGTCCTGCTGCCCTCCTCCTGCTAAACCCAGAGCTCTTGGTGCCCGGGCAGTGCTGCCCACGCTCGTTGCTGCCAACCCCTCGCAGGGACAGCCCACACGAGGGTCTCGCTGCGGCCTGAGCCCACAGCCCCTCCTGACCACCCTTGGTGTCCCTCTGGCCCTCAGCATCCCTCCGCAGTGCTGCTGGGAGCAGGGAGGCACGGGGCGGTCAGGATGAGCCCGCACGCAGCCAGAGCGAGCAGTTCCCAGGCCCCCGCGCGCCACACCAGCACACGCGCCTGGCTCAGCCGCATGGCACCATGTGGCACAGGCAGAGCTGCAGCAGGCAGCAGGCATGGTCCGGGGAAAGTTGCGGGGTGTCTCTGCCCCGAGGGGGCAAGGGGATGGGGACAGGCACGCTCACCTTCACAGGACTGCTGCCCGCTCTTCAGGCTGTAGCCCGCGGTGCACATGCAGGATCGGGAGGTCTCCGAAGTGGGGAGACAGAGTTGCGAGCAGTCACCGTTATTTAGGCTGCAGGGGTTGGTTCCAGCTGCGGTGGAGAGAAGGGGAGGTGAGGGGCAGCCTGGGGCCAGGGCATGCCTGCCAGGGCTGTGGGTGCCTGGGGAGAGGCTGGGGCCAGCACCACTCATGGCAGCTGCGTGAGATGTGGGTGCTCTGTGCCAGCCAGCATGGACCTGGCGCGAGGGGCAAGGGCCAGGCTTGGGCCAGCGAGAAGGGACAGGGTCAGCCGGCCACCCGGCCACTGTGGGACACACTCTGGCCCTGCTGGCACCCGGGTGGAGCGGATGAAACGCTGCCCATCCCTACAGATTCTCTGCCCTGGGACCATGCGCTCACCTTGCTGGATGCTCTCGTCGTACACCTTCATGTGCATCACCAGCGTGGTGCTGTTGCGCAGCACTGTCACCTCCGTCCCATCCTTCTTGTTGCAGGTGCCCATCCTCTCGGAGGCCTGGTCAGCCCACCACAGTTTGTTGCCTGGGAGGAGAAGGCAGGAATATGCAGCAGCTTTCCCCATCCCCTCCCACCCTAGCAGCAAAGAGCGGTGGCTCCACACAGATTTACAGGCGATGGCTTGGAAAAAGGGGTCTGAGCTTAGCCTTTGGTGGAGAAGCATCCCCTCCACAGCTGCTAGAGGTGGAAATGAGCAGTCTTGTGTTTGGGCAGGGCCAGGAGAAAGGGAAAGGGCTTCACGAACCGCCACCATCACCCTGCCAGCTCTCACCCATGATGGCCAGGGCCGTCGCCTTGCTCAGCTGACCCTTCACGGACTCGATCACCTCCAGGTTGCTGCCGTCCAGGTTGCATCTGTTGATGGTGCCATTGCCAGAGCTGATCCAGTACAGCTTGCTCTCTGGGTAGTCAATGGCCAGGCCTGGAAAGCAATGGACCATCAGTGTCCAGGCGGCACACAGGGACCGTCACCATCTGGGAGGTGGGATGGGACTGGCAGAGTGGATGGGGGGATGGAGAAAACGGGCACATGAGGTCAAGGTGACCCAGCACAAACCAGCTGTCAGCCCCCTGGGGAGCCAGGGCTGCCAGAGTGGAGGCTTGAGGCTTTTAGGGCCAGCAAGGACACCACAAGGCAGGGTAGTACCGGGGGGACAGGGGGGATCCGTACCAACAGGCCCTTTCTGGTTGGTGAAGAGAAGAGTGCGGTTGCTGCCGTCCATGTTGGCGACGCTGATGTTGTCTCCGTCTGTCCAGTAGAGCTTCCTGCACCGGTGAGGGGACACTGAGCACATGGCTCCAACAGCCCCGCGGAGATGGACCACGTGCAGCTCTGTTGCCCTCCCAGCCCACCCAGGCTCCGCCAGCCCCTGCCACCCCAGCCTGCTCTCCAGCCCCGTGTTGGCGTCTCTCCCCTCTCGCTGCACAGCCCGGGCAGCCCGACCGCCTCCTCGCCTCCAGTGCTGCAACCTGGGAGGGAGTTTGGTGTCTGCAAGCACTTGTGCAGCCCTGCCCAGCAAAGCCCCATGTACACCCAGACCGGCACACGCTCGTGGATGCACGCTTATCTGCAGCCTGTTCTCCTTCACGCGCACACAAGCATGTATGGAAATGCAGCCTGCTGCTTTGCGCGTACCAACAGACACGCACCTCCTGAGCTGTGGCCCTGTCTCCTCTCACACACCTCCTACACGCACTGACACATAGGGAAAGCAACCTGTTCTCTCCTCCATGGCACACGGGCACTGTCAGGCGCACCCACACGTGAGTCTGCACAAACACCTCCTTCTTTGACGCTTCTGGCCTGACCCCGAGCCTGCCGGCACCAGATCCCACCAGAGACTTACCCCCGGAGCGGGTGAACCACCAGGCAGTGAGGCTTGTCCAGCCCCTGGATCACCGCGTTCTTGAAGGAGCCGTCTAGCCGAGCCACGTTGATCTGCTTCTTGTTGGCATCGTAGCTGGTCCAGAAGAGGTTTCTGGAAACCCAATCCACTGAGAGGCCATGAGCGTTGGGCAGGTCTGAAAGGGAACGGAGAAGGAAGACTCGTTAGTTGCGAGAACAGGGCTGGGATGATCCTTGGATGAAGAGGAAGGGCCGATCTCATGGAGCCGAAGCCTCTGGAGGGCTGGTGGCTCTGCCCGGCTCCTGGACCTGACGGCGGCAGCCGTGCAGGGCAATGCTCCTCCACACCCACCCGCAGACACGACAGTCTCCACGCCGGTGCCGTTGATGAAGGCTCTCTTGATGGTCTGGGTGCGGACATCAGACCAGTAAATACGCTGCTCCAGGGCATCGTAGTCCACCACCGTGACGTTGTCGATGTCAGGCACCGTGAAGGAGATGATGTAGTTGTAGTAGGGGTTGTCGATGTCCACACCCCGGATCTCCATCTGCCGCGCATACAGCAGGAACTTCTTAAACTCTGGGGAGAACAATGAGAGGGGCAGTCGTAGGACCTCAAGCCTGGTCTGCAGAGCTGGCTCCAAAGCAGCCGCTCATCCTCCCCGTCCCTGGGTGGCCTGGGCAGACCCCTACCATAGCAGGTTGTATTGTCCTTGTCCAACTTCATGAGGTGAGGGCAGGCACAGGACAACGTGCGGTTGTAGTTGATGAGGCAGAGGTGGGAACACGGCCCTTTGCCCCCATTGGCTTCACAGGGGTTAGGAGCTGCAAAAGGAATAAGACTCAGCGACGTCCCTGTTCCAGGGGACACCTACCCAGGACGCCCCAGAGAGCTGCAGACCTCCCTGCCTGCCCATCGAGGAGCTCTGACCCATCAGCTTCATCACCCCAGGACACTTCTTTGCTGGGTGGCCAAGGCCATAGTGGAGGGTGAGAAGGGACAGGCACGGGCGTGGGAACGGCTCCCACACGATGCTCTGAGCGGCTGTGGGTGCACACCGAGTGCCGGTGCCATCTCCCCCCACCCCGTCCCGCCACCTCTGCTTCCCCAGGCCTCACCCAGGGGCTGCCGGGAGGGGTGATACACCTGCAGGTCGAAAGGCTGCGTGTTGGTCCTCTGCACCACTGTCACGTTGTGCCCTGTCCACTTGTTGGCCTTGGCCAGCGTGTTGGTGCGCCAGTCGGTCCAGTAGACCTCACCCCCGTACAGGGTGACAGCAAAGGGATGTGACAGGTACTCATGTCCCCGCAGCACCTCGATGTGCCCCGTGCCGTCATACAGGGCTGAGTAGATGGCATCTGACCTGGGCCCGGCAGAGAAAAAGGATGAGAGCAGGCAGACAGCTGGGCAAGGGGCACCAGGGACAGGCAAAGGCCAGGTCTTTAACCCAACAGCAACAACCCACAGGGTCTAAGCAGCCGCCTCCCCTGCTTTGCTTAACGCTGCGGAGGAGAATGACTGCTTATTTACACCAGGGATCGGAGATCCCACAGAGGAGAAAACCCAGAGCAAAGGCTGGAACGTGGCGCAGACACAAACAGACCCCACGGAGCAAAGGCTTTCGCTCCCAGCCCAGCAGTCAAATGGCAGAACAACACACGAGCGAGGGAGAAGGTGCCAGAGGTGGGAGGGATGGGGAGGGCAGGGCTCCAGAGGGGATGGGGATGGAGGCACTGGGCGCAGATGGGTGTCCTGGTCCTACCTGGCATCAATCCAGAGGATGCGCTTCTCCAGGTAGTCGACAGTGAGCCCGTTGGGCCAGCCTCCCGAGCCCGTCTCCTTGTGGATGGTGCGCCGGCCCGCGCCGCTCATGGAGGCGGCCTCGATGCGGGGCAGGCTGGCATCCCAGTCTGTCCAGAAAAGGATCCTGCGAGGGACAGCGAGCAGGCATGGTCAGCAAGGGGACACCGGGGCTCTGCCTCCTGAATCGGCAGTGGGGCGCGTGCCCAGGCAGGAGCCCGTGGCCTGGTCTCCCCCCGGCGAGACCCCGAGGGTGCCACCGTGTCCTGGTGACCGACATCACCTCCCGCCTTACCCATAGCGGGGGTCCAGGGCAATGGCGCGGGGATGCTCGATGTCCCCGGCCAGCAGCGTGGTTCGCATGGTGCCGTCCAGCTTGGCCACCTCGATCTGGTCCAGGTTGCTCTCCACCCAGTAGATGTTGCCAGCGATCCAGTCCACGGCCAGCCCCTCGGGGGTGGCCAGCCCGTACTGTATCACCACCTCGAAGCTGGTCAGAGCTGCAGGGCACAGTGCCGGGGGGGCTCAGGCTGGTGCCTCTCCCCGGCCCACCCGCCACCATTGCGCCCCAGTCTGGAACTGCTCCAGCTGGCTTGACTGGGGTCGATGGCGGGGGGACGCTTCTTCCCCAAGCGGGGCCTGAACCCCAAAGGGCTCAGCCCCGTGTCTGTGGTCCCAGTGCTGGGCTCTCGCTGTCCCCCTGCAGGTGCCCCCTCCCGCAGCTCTGCAGCACTGGTGGGGAGGGGGCCCGGCTTTGTGCTCCCAGCTGCTGGGCTGCAATTACCATTAGGGAAGTGCTGGGAATGCTAATGAACTCCTACATAATTAGCAACTTTGCAGAGCAGAACGGAATCACTACAGGGGCTGTGGACTCCAGTGGCTGCACCATGGCATTGCTGACACCCTGTCCCAGAACTGTACCCCTGCTTTCCCACCTGCCTGGCCCCCACCAGCTTGCTCCATGCCCCCAGGGCTACGCACCCCCATTCTCAAGCAGCTTTCCCCTGTAGATTTTGTCCTCCACCACGTCAGTCCAGTACAGTGAGCTCTGGTTGAGGTGGAAGTCCAAGGCAATGGTGTTGCGCAGCCCAGGGACCAGGACGCTGTAGTCACCCCGGTGCAGGTCAATGCGGCGGATCTCGTGGCGGTTGGAGAATATGATGAATGGCTTGAAGGGGTCTGGGGAAAGCAGGGCAGGGTCAGAAGGGTGGCATGGACAAGGCCGGGTGAAGGTGTCCCTCGCTCCTGGCCCCAGCCCCAGCTACAGGACCACATACACCCCTGCACCATAAAGGGCTGCTTGTGCCAGGTGGGAACAGTGAGGGGTCCACTGTCAGCAGGCAGATTGCCCCAGGACCCGGCTGTGCCCGTCAGCACAGTCCTCAGCTCTGCTGCTGCTCCCTCCGAGAGTGGGGAGAAGACAACCCCCATCACAGGCAGCTGGAGCAATGCTGCCAGCCCCTGCAGCCCACCCGCACACACCCAGGCTGCGGCAGCTCTCGCCATCAGGCTCCAGCATCCAACCCTCGTAGCAGGAGCACTTGACGTTGTACTTGTCCTGCTCGCACTTCTGGCTGCACTTGAGGTGCTTGGCACAGTAGCTCTGGATCTGGCAGGTCTTGTTGTCTGAGCCCAGCTCCATCCCCAGCGGACATGAGCAGACGATGCCCTCGCCGGGGGCCACGGTGCAGTTGTGGCTGCAGCCGCCGTTGTTCAAGGAGCACTGGTCTGCAGAGAGAGGATGTGATTGTCAGGTCCTCATCCTGCTCCCAGCCAGGGGAGACCCACTCTCCTGGTGCCCAGCTCTGTACTCACCGCAGAGCTCGCCCTCGTCAGAGCCGTCCCCACAGTCATCAGAGCCATCACAGAGCTTCTCGGGGGGGAGGCAGATGGAGGTGTTGTTGGCGCAGGTGTGGGAGGGAGGTTTGCACACCAGCGACTCGCAGTTCTCCTCGTCCGAGTTGTCCTCGCAGTCGCTGTCCCCATCGCAGACCCAGGCTTTGCTGATGCAGCGAGCTGCCAAGGGGGGAGTGAGGAAGGGGCAGATCAGATGCAGAGGAGACGTTATTTCAGGCACTCTGGGTCCTGGCTGCCTCAGAGCTGGTGTCCCTCCACCACTGTCCCCATCCCCGCCAAGCTGAGGTGGGTCCCAGCCCCTTCCCCCGGTCAGAGAGGGCAGGGAGCAGCGGTTCCCCCCTCCCCTGCTCTCACCTGAGTCTTTGCAGCCAAACTTGACGTTGGGGTCACAGACATGGGTGACCCCCTCGCAGTTCTTCTCGTCACTGGAGTCCATGCAGTCCGTGTCGCCGTCGCAGCGCCAGCGCATGGGGATGCAGAGCCCGTCCAGCCGGCACTGGAACTCGTCAGTGTGGCAGCCCCCGGGCGGGCGCGTTGCTGGTGGGAGGGCATGCACACCCGCTCACTGCCTTTGCCCCAAGGAGCTGGGAACTGGGTGGGCTCAGGGGGTGAGAGGAGGACTGGGCACTCAGCCCAGCAGGGAAAGGGCAGGGAAAGGGCCAGGGGCACCCAGAGGTGCAGGAGAGGGGTATCTGGGCACCCGCGGTGGGCCGCAGGATTGCCTGCCTGGAAAGGGGAGGGGGGGCTCTGCTCAGGGGGGGCTTTCGGCTCTCCAGGCAGGACAGCAGCAGAGCTGAGGGTCCATCTGCTGCTCGCTCGCTCGCTCCCTCCCAGGGCAGGATCTGGGGTCCCTGGGGGAGGACACTGAGCAGCAGCACAGGGGCAGCCCGGCTGGGGCTCACCCTGGTTGGTGCAGTTGGCGTGAGTCTCGTCACTGTAGTCCCCGCAGTCATTGTCCCCATCGCAGGTCCAGTGCACGGGGATGCAGCGCCCACTGTTGCACTTGAACTGGTTGCTGGAGCAGGAGTGGCTGCAGCCCGCCTCGTCGCTGTTGTCCCCGCAGTCATTGTCTGGAGGGGCAAGAAGAGCGGGAAGGGGCTCAGAGAGCGCCCGGCCGGCCAGGAGGGAGGGCTGGCAGAGACACGGCAGGAGGGAGGAAGGCAGAGACCCTCCTGCCAGAGGAGGCGGACGCGGAAAGCGGGGAACGATGGGGATCGGACAGACCACGCCAACAGACGGGACGTGGGGTGATGGGCAGCCCCGGCGGCAGCAGGACCCCCACCGGAGAGGCCGGGCTGAACGGAGAGCCCCTGGCCCTCCCGCCACCCAACACGCTCACCAGGCGCGGCCACAGCACCAGCAGCGCACACAGAAAATGAAACACAGAAACTGCATAGATCAGCCATGTACCTGGGGAGGCTGGGAGGGCGCCCAGCACCAAGGGGACCGCTCCACTCCACGAAGGAGCGGAGCTGGGGAGATGGTGCACTCCTTCACAGGGTGCATCCCTGGGGAGGTGGGCTGGTACAGCCAATTGGGGGGTGTCAGCTTGCCTGCAGCAAACCCCATCGCCCACTGATGGGCAGGGGAAGATTTAGTCTGATAGTACCGGGACACTGGCAATGCAGCCCCTCCGCCGGCCCTGCTGGCACCGGCACCAGGCACGGGGCTGGCCTGGCTTGCTCGAACGACCACAGGGCTCTGCTCTGCTGCAGACACGCTGCCTGAGCTTGGTAAAGGGCCTTTGCCTCCCGGTGCCTCAGTCGCCCCCCGCACAGGGGAGCTCACGGTGGGCACGGGGACGATGGCACTGACAGCTGCCATGCAGCTTCACCAGCAGCCCAGCTCCTGCAGCTGCAGACCCCGACCTCTCCGGGCTCCCACCAAAAGGAGTTTCCCAAGCAACTCCACTCGGTGAGCTGGGAGGCATGGCTGCTTCACTCCCTGGCACCCAGCATGTCCCTCCCGCTGCTGGAGCACAGGGGGAATTTCCAGAGAGCATGGGGTGCATTGCCAGAGAGCGCGGCATTGCCAGAGAGCGCAGGGGGCATTGCCAGTGTCTGGAGAAGCAGCCCATGGGGCTTGCAGCATTCTGGAGGGGGCAGGTTTGGGGGTTGCACAGGGCCAGGTTGGGGTCTGGTGCATGTTGATCTATGCACTAACCGGTAGGCTTTGGACAGTTCTTTTCGTCAGAGCCATCCCCACAATCTTTTTCTGAAACACAGAACCAACCAGACAGGAGAGTGGGCACAATGACAAACAAAACAACACAACACGGCACACGCACAGAGGGTGGCACAAAAACACGCTGACGCCGGGACGTGAACACTGACATGGAGAGGGACACACAGAAGCTGCGCAGGCACACCGAGCGGCCTGGGAGGCGAGACCAGAAGCAGCGGAGGGTGCTGGGGGAGCCCAGGGCAACAGGGCTGCGAGGCCCGCATCGCTGCAGCTTCTGCCCCGCAGGTGCCTGGCAAAGCTCGTGGCTGCACAGAGGCGCTCCACGCCAAGGCCGTCGCTTTTGCGAGCGCCCGGCTGCCAGCACCAGTGCATCCTCAGGAAAAGAGACCATCCCTTGGCGGGGAGGGCTCAGAGGTGGGGTTGCCCCAGGAGGAAGAGGCCATTTGCTCAGGAAGACCCCAGGGAGAGACCTGAACCCACAGCTCCCTGCTAACCCCCTGCACCGGTACATGTACTCTGCAGCTCTGAATGTGTCTCATCTGCTGTGAAGCCACTAATTAAACCTAATGATGCAGAGCTGCTAGGAAGACCGAAATAAACCTGTGGGGAAGGAAAGCAGCCTTGGGGCAAACTCTCTCTCCGAGACCTGGCCCTGGAAACAGATCCAAGTCCAGATGTGAGCTCACCAGACCTCTCCTGCCTTCCCTGGGGCTACAGGACCTGGCTCAGCCTTGCCAGCAACACAGGCCACTCCACACTTGTCTCAGGCACCGAGGCAGAGTTTTGGCCACCTTGCAAAGAACGCCAAGGTTTGCCGAAATGATCCCTGCCAAGCTATTCCTGCAACACACGCTCGCCCAAGGGCAGTCAAGGAAAATGTGGGTCTCGGTGTTGCAGGATGAGCTTACAGCTTCAGCAATGCCTCCTCCCTTCAGAGCCTGGGCTCTGCCGTTTAGCACAAGGCTGAGACGTGGCCCTTGCAGGAACAGGGTCCCCTGCCAGGCTGGCACCTCTGCATCTGATCTCGCCATCCCCAGCTGTGCCCCCCTTGGCAGCTGCGGGGCCGTGGTCCTTACCATTGTCACACCGCCAGTTGATGTTTATGCAGCGCCCGTTGTTGCAGGTGAATTGTGTCAAGGGGAAGCAGGTTGGGTAGGCTGCAGAGGAGGCAGAAGCACAATCAGTGTGGGGGAGACACCCTGTGCCCCAATCCTCACATCTGGCCCCACCGGTGCCTCTGCCCCACAGTGGGGTGAGGAGCGGTGCTCCCCCAAAGGGCCCTGTGCTCCCAGCGCTCCCCGCCCCAGCTCACCGCAGGAGGCAGACTCGTCGGAGCGGTCCCCGCAGTCATCATCCAGGTCACACGTCCAGGAGATGGGGATGCAGCGCCCACTGGCACAGGAGAACTGGTTGGGGGAGCAGGTCCGAGCTGGCTCAGGGAGAGACAGACAGAGCTTTAGTAGCTGGCACTTCCTGGCTTCGCTGGGGGAAAGGCAGGGAACAAACCCCCCAGGGCTCCTGGGAGGCACAGGCACAAAAGCCAAACTGGCTGCAAGGTGGGCAGCAGGGAGGCACGAGGCCCCGAAACCTCGGTTTCAGCCCTGCAGCGTGCAGGGAACAGCAAAGGCTATGTCTCGGCACAGCAGCGCAAGCTCTCCCTCTGTTCCCCGAGGACGAGGCAGGCTCCTCACCTGAGCAGGTGGAGTTGGACTCATCCTCGTTGTTCCCACAGTCGTTGTCCCCATCGCAGAGCCAGCGGTTGGGGATGCAGCGGTTGTTCTTGCACTTGAAACGGTCTGAGGGGCAGGTGTGCTGGTCTGCAGAGGAGACACACACTCAGGACCTGCCCTTCTCCATCCCACCCCCGTTCCTCCTCCACGTCTGGTGGAGAGAAAAACTAAGACACAAAAGGGAAGGGAGCCTCAGACAACCTGGGGATCCAGGATCCTAATCACCAGTTCCCCCCTCAACCACTCAAGCCTGCTCCCTTCCTAGAGCTAGGGACGGGATGCAGGGGTCCTGGCTGCCCGGCCCTGTCCCAGCCACTGGCCCCACATCTGGGGGAAGCTTAGCCCGAATCGTGCTGCCCCAGGAGCATGTAAACCGCTATCCCGCTGTGCGGGAGGTGGCTACGCACGGCAGAGCTCAGGGGCTTCGTCACTGTTGTCCAGACAGTCGTTGTCCCCGTCGCATTTCCAGCGCTCCTGGATGCAGCGGTTGTTCTTGCAGGCGAACTCCCCAGGCTGGCACTGCGGAGGGGGGATGTAGGACGGGTTGGCTGGCAAGGGAAGAGCAAAGGGAGGGGATGATTTTAACCAAGTGCAGGGCACCAGCAAGGACAGTCCTGTGTCCCCAGGCTGGCAGGATGTCTACATGACTGCCCAGCAGCCCTGAGAGTATACACAGACACTCGTGCCCACATGCACCGGCTCCTGAGCATGAAACGAGAAGGTGCAGCCCACGATGCAGGGGGAGAGACCCTGGCTCAGCCTGCATGCACGGGCTGCACCAGCAGAGCTTCACCCCTCTCATTTAAGCTGGCAAAGCACCTCATTTAAGGTGGGAAAGCCACTGAGGCTCCCCACCCTGAACCTGGTTCTCCCCCATACTGGCAGCAGAACGAACCCACCCCGACTGCGCGGGCAGCGTCAGACACAGTTGCACAGCTTCTGTGCAGCGATCCCACCAGGGATTTCCACCCGCTTCCCCAGGCAGGCGGCTGTCCTGCTGCCATTGTGCAAGAGGAGGAACCGGAGCTGGTAACGTCACTTGTCTGCAGGCTCCCACGGGTGCAGGGAGCACCCACCTCCCTGAGCCCCAGGCCAGCCCCCCACTGCGTGAGGCATCACTGCTGATGTGCCAGAGTGGAGCCGCAGACCCCACGTCCCTACCCATCCCGTGGGGAAAGGGGGTCCCCGCTGGGGGCCGGGCCCCCAAGGCAGCCTACCCTGGCAGGTGACAGAGTCCGATCCCAGGATCTGGTCCTCGGCACAGGCGCACTGACGGCCCCGGGGGGTGGCCAGGCACAAGCTGCTGCAGCCGCCGTTGTTCACACGGCACTTGTTGGAGCCCACTGTGGAGGTAAGGCAGGGGTGAGGAGAAGGGGACTTCAGCACTCGGGAAACCCTGCTGAGTCACGGGGGGGCTGCTGGGTGCCCCCAGCCCCCCGGCCTCCCTCAGCAGGCTCCACGGTTGGAACCCAGCTGGAGACGCCAGCTCTTCAGGCCACGCAAGGCAGAGGGGACCCCTCAGGAGACATAAAGCCTGGCAGAACTAGCCAGGAAGCCTGGCAGGCAGGGAGGAAGGGGGAGAAAGAAAGGAAAGGCTGGAAGGGCAGGGGATGAGTGACAGCAGGGTTTACGGAGAGAGACAGGGTGAATGGGGATGGACAGACAGGCGGGGATATGGCCAAAATGAAGCAAAAAGAGGCGGGGGGCTGCTTGGGCAGGGCACTTCTTCAGCCCCCAGTCCCATCCCTCTTCCAGCCCCACCATTCCCTCGTGCATGGCAGGTCCCCGAGGTGCCAGGCAGAGGTGGCCCCAGCACCTTGCTGCTGCTGCGCGTCGTACATCCGGATCTCGAAGATGGGTGGGCGCTCGTTCCGCAGCAGGCTCACCACCTTGGAGGCCTGGTCCAGCCGGTAGATGCTGCCGCTGCGGTACTCGGTCCAGAAGAGGAAGCTGCTGTAGTGGCACAGCCCGAAGGCGTGATTCAGCTCAGGTCCCTCATACACGATCTGCAGGCACAGGGAGGCGAAGGGGCTGGTCGTTAGCTGGGATGGGCGCCCAGGGAAAGCCCACATGGAGGCCCAGGGCAAGAGACATTGGAAGGAGAGAGGAGGGGACAGGCGGCAGGGGGGCACGGCCGAACATGGCCAGCCACCACTAAGCAGACCCGTGGTGGATGCAGCCAGCTGAGGCGATGGCTCAGCTGTCCACGGCCCCAGCTCCGGGGCAATCTGTCCGAGAGCCCGTGGGGCATCCACTTGCCTTCCGCTCGGTGCCGTTGAGATAGACCATCTCGATGCGGTCATAGAAAGCATCCACCCAGTAAAGGATTTTGGCTGGGATGTCCAGGCTAAGCCCGTTGGGCCACAGGACGGTCTTGGAGGTGATGAAGATGTTGCGGTTGGAACCGTCCATCCAGGCTCTCTCGATCTTGCCCCTCTTGCTGTCCTTGGGATCCTCCTCCCAGTCCGTCCAGTACATCCACCTGCCACAGACACTAAGCTGTTACGGATGCAGACGAGCTGGGCTCAGAGACCACCCCACCACTGATCTGAAGAGTGACCAGCTCTGCCTCCACCGAACCAGGTATGAACTCTCCAGCTTCTCGCAGAGCAGCTAACACAAAGCAGCGGGGAGGTCCTGCTGCCCTGTGCCGACAGCTAAGCCCCAGCCCGACATCCCTCCCGGCCACGCCGGCGCTGCCGAGCCCAGGCTGAAGCTGCCACGCAGCACAGAGCCGCTGCCACCACCGTGCCTGGCCCCACCGTCACAGCTCGTGAGGCACTGCGACTGCTCAGACGCAGCGACCGCTGTGCGGAGCTGGGGACCCAACCGCCAGCTCTGCTGGTCCCCGCTGCGGGCAGGAGCGGCCGTGCTCTCCCAGGAGCCAGCCCTGCCTGCCCAAGCACCCGCACCCGTTCAGAGGGTCCACCACGATGGCTCGGGGGTGGGTCATCTTCCCCTCGATCAGTGTCTTCCGTGTCTGGGCTGCCTTCTCCAGCCGAGCCACACTGATGGTCTTTTTTGGGCCGTCATCTGTCCAGTACAGGTTGTTCCCCATCCAGTCCACAGCGATCCCTTCCACGTTGTGGATGCCTTGGGGGAAAAGCAGGAGCGGGCGCTCATCACCAGGGCTGCGCAGCAGCGGGAAGATGAAAAGTGGAAGTGACAGCCCCATATGATTCACAGTGCATTCGGCACCACCCGAGCCCAACTCAAACCGACAGGGATAACGGACCCCCCCCCAGCCCCAGTGCAGGCAGCTCCCCCGGAGCCACGGGAAGCCTGGGCTGGAAAAAGCTAAATTCAGGAGCGTCCTTGGCTGGTTCAACCCCAGGCAACACAAATGTATTCGGCTGGCAGCATGGGTATGGATTGGCCACTGCACTGAGCCCCAGGGACCCTGACTGAGGATCCCCCATCCCATCCTCCTCCTCCTCCTGTCTGACTGGATTGGGGAGGGCCAGCTTGGGCAGAAGGGGGACATCCAGGGACAGGGGTCCCTCTCCCGCCTCTGCTGGGGCACGTGCTCTGTACCTGTCTCTCAACAGCAGTCTACAGAGAAACCCAAACAGCAGCTTCAAACCTTAGTTTTAAGGGTCAAAGACGCAAGGGAGAGGACAGAAGCGCTGCCGTTACATGAGGAAATGCACTGATGGCCATTGCTGCCAGCTCCCCGGGGCTGACCCCACTGGGGAGGGACCAGGCTGGGCCCCCTGGTCACGCACCATCCTTCAGGATGGTCTCTCGCTCCGTGCCATCAATCTTCTGGCGCCCAATGAGGTAGCTGGTGGTGTCAGCGAAGTAGATGAACCCAGTCTCAGCGTGGAAGTCCAGCGCTCGGGGATTCATGAGGTTCTCGATGGGGATCATATGCTCGTCCGGCACCTTGGCTCCCATGTCCATCCCACGGATGATGCCTGGACGCCCCTTCCCGTACACCAGGAACAGCTCGTGCTCAGGCTCTGGAGAGAGACAGGGAGGCAGTGGTGGCGGGCAGCCAGAGGCACGTAGCACCAGGGCTTTCGCGGGGTCGCAGCTGCGACACAGAGGTCGGGAGGAAGCAGCAACCTGCCCCTGCGCCCAGCAGGTCTGCAGGGAACACAAAGCCCAGGAGGCAGCCGACGGCTTAGGTCAGGAAGGAAAGGGGTGTTTGCAACTGGGAAGGAAGGAACTGAAAAGCTTTGCTTGTCCCTGGGCCCATGTGCTCCCAATCGTCTGGCACAAGTGCCTCTGCCCACCCCAGCCCCTCTGCCCTCCGCCAGCCCCCGTGCCCCCTCTTGCAGCTCTCCAGGGAAGGCCAGGACTCACTTTTGCAGGATTTCCCATCACTGCCCAGGCTGAACCCAGAGCGGCACCGGCAAGTTCGGGTCTTGTGGCTGTTCCCAAGGAGGCAGATATCCGAGCAGCCTCCCGGCTTGCCAAACTGATCTGGCTCGCAGGCATGGCTCCTCACTGCAACACAGAGCATGGGCTCCAGCAGCCAGGGGCAACCAGAGCAGCAGAGAGATGTCCTGCCCAGCCACAGGTCCATGCCGGCCAGGAAGGGGACAACAGTCTGCAACAGCGGGGATGCGGAGACGGTCTCATGAGTGCTGCCGGCAAAACCGCAGCTCTTTGGGCTTTAGGGGGGCCCCTTCCCCCCAGAGGTCCTGGTCGGTCAGCCTGGGGCTGAGCACTGCACAGGACAGACAATGCAGAGATGGAAAAGGACCTGCCCAAGATGAAGGATCACTGCAGACCAGAAACCAGCACGGCGTGTCCCAGCACACTGCCACAGCCACTGGTCCACGGTGCCTCCATCCTGCCAGCGCAAGCCTCACGGGCCATGGCAAGAGTGGGGATGCCCAGCCACTCCGCAGACAGCGTTGGCAGGATGAGCCCCTGCGCGGGGACAGCAGCACCAGCCTGGAGAGCCCCCTTAATCACACTCCTTCACTGCTCAGAAATCTCCTAATTAGTTTTATATTCTGGAAAATGCCAAGCAGGCTGCTAAGAGGATTTTAAACGAGTAAATTGATTAACTGCAGGAAGGTGCTGGGGGTGGAGCAGGCAGACAGGGATGGATGCGGGGAGGGGACGGTGCCTGCAGCTCTGAAGCCTTTCAACTCCCTTGAAATCCCTTGGTGCCCAGGAGCGCATGGCCCTGCTCGAAGGGTGAACAATGCCGGCAGTAGGGACCAAGAGCATGTGGGCACTGCAAAAGGAGCCATTAATATTTCAAGATGCTGCATTTTCTCCAATGTCCCTGCACTTTCCAGCGAGACGTGATCGATCAACCACGTGGTGCAGCTGCCCAGCTCATGGGGACGGCTGCCGTGTCTCTCGCAGGAGGAGATGGAGCGATAGCGGGGGCCAGGGGCACCCCCAGGGTGTGTGGCAGCCCAGCGAGAGGCTGGCCCCTGGCTGCCTGAGGAGCAGGAATCCCACCCAAGCCCCTGGCCAAGGAGCACCGTTAGCAGGACGGCAGCTCCGGGGAGTCCCTGTGGATCACAGCTGGGCAGCTGGCTCCTCCGTCCCTGTCCCTGGGCCAGCGCATTTTGGCCCGCCCAGCACTCGGCACCCCTGGGCAGGCTCCGGCAGTGCCCCTCGCTCTGCTGCCGTCCCCTGCAGCGAGGCTCCCACTGCGGACCCCTGCCCAGGCACACAGAGCTCACGGGGTTGGGGGGAGCTAGGGGTGAGGGGACAGGGTCAGGCCCTGGCTGAGAATGGCTTCTTGGGGCCACAAGGTGCTACTGATGGAGGCTCCTGGGCAAGAGAACCCTTCCCGGGTGTCTGGCCCCTTTAGGAGAAGGAATTCAGAAGGCGCAGCCTGTCCCCATCACCGCCCAGCCTTTGGGTCCAAGAAGCTGCTTTTCCCAGGCTGGGGTCCCACCTGTGGGCTGGCGCCGTTGGTGGTAGATGTGCAGTGCTCCTCCCTTGTCCACCCGCGTCACCACCTGGTACTCGGTGCTGTTGAAGCGGTTGACCCGGATGACGCTGGTTTTCTGCTGGGCATTGGCATTGTCAGAGTTGGTGGCGTAGAGGTAGTTCTCGAAGACGGTTAGCCCGTAGAGGTGTTCAATCTGGAAGGCACCGCGCAGGCCATAAGGAATTTAGGAGGAGACATGAGAACCCCGACTCTGAGCCGCGCAAAGCCCCCGATCCTGTCTCTGCCTCCTTTAGGGCACGAGATTGGGCTTGGCAGGCAGGTGCTGCAGAACTGGTTGGTGTTCAGCAGCTTGCCCCTTTACTTTGATGGACCAGCAAAGCCAAGCCTGTGGACCAGAGCCCCGCAGCAGGCCAAGCTCAGACATGCCTCTAGCCTCCCCCCGGCCCCACTCACCAGGATGCCCTGGATGATGGTATGTCTGTTCTTCCCTTCGTAGTCCACCACCTCAATATAGTCCAGGTAGGCATCAGCCCAGTACACCAGCCGGTTCACCAAGTCCAAGGTGATGCCGTGGGGGAAGACGATCTTGCTGTCCACCAGCTTGGTGCGGTTCTGCCCGTCCATGTCGCAGCGCTCCACCTTGGGGATCTGCCCGTAGTCGGTGAAGAACACTTTGCTGCGTGAGAAGGGCAAACATGGGAGCTCAGAGCCTGGATGTCACGTTCAGCCCAGAGAGAGGGAAGATGCAGATGCACAGACGGCGCACGCTTGTGCCTGCAGACACGGGCTTGCCCCCATCAGCACAAGGGTGGCTGGAGTCCACCACAGCAGCTCCCAGCCGGGGCTGGTCCAGGGGAGCTTCTCGCTGCCTGCATGGCCGAGCTGTGCCAAGGGCTGCCAGCACCTGCCTGCACCTGCTGCCAGGCACGGCAGCAGGGGGAGCTCGGAGGAGCCGCAGCAACCTGGGCAGAGATGCTGAGACAGGCAGACAAAAGCTTGAACCCAGATTTGCTGGTGTCACCAGGAAGAGGTCCAGGGCCATCCACCAGCTGACATGTTAAAACACAACCTGATGCATCTGCCCGTCTGCTGTGTGTCCGAGAGCCATCCTGCCTGTGGCAGCAGCTCCTGGCACAGCGCTTCCCAGGCAAGGCACAGCCCAGAGCCGGCGCTCAGCACCACCGCCCTGAGCACCCGGGCCGTGCTGGGTCTCTGCTGCAGAGCCCGAGTCAGCCGTGGGGCTTGCCTGCACCTTTCCTGTTCAAGGCCAGAGTCTCTCTCCAGGCTGCTACATGATATTTACTTATAAAAAAATAATTCAGATTTTCTGCTCAATAACATCAGCTCTCTTCATTCAAGCAAGGATAAAAGCACCCATCTGGAAAGCAGCAGGTAAGGGGGAAGATGTCCTCTTTACTGGTTTCACTGGAACCCTGCAGCATGCACAGGTGAGCACCCTTGGACGGAGCATGCTGTCAGGTTAGGCAGACCGCGCTCGCACGCCCACAGACTTCCCTGCTGGGCAGTGGGATTTCCCCTGCACCCATGCCCGGCAGCCACACCATGCTCACAGTAAGTGCCCAGTGGGATCTTGCATGCCACTCCACTCTGCCCACTGGGGCCTCGGTCATACCAGCTCCCTGCTCCTGGGGTCCAGCAGCTGCCGCACGTGCCCTGAGCTGTGCCGATGATTCAGCATCCCAGCTTCCCCATGCACGGGATTTTGCAAAAGGCAGCTGCCTGAGAGTTACCATCTGACCGCAGCACCCCATATAAATAGGCATGAGGGGAGCTGCTCAATCCATGCAAGTATCTGACTGTTTCAGTTCCTGAAAGCCGGTGCAGAGCTGTAACCACGCAGCCACAAGCTGGAAGCAGCAGCTTGTCCTGAGCCTGGCCAGGCCTTTCCTGCAGGACCGAGCACCAGCAAAGCCACTGCCCAGGGCAGGCAGAGTGGGAAGCGCTCCTCCAGAGAGGGGCTTCTGGACACGGGCATGCAGGTACAGGAGACCCCACCAGCCCCAGAGGGAAGGACCACATGCTTGCCAGCTGTCACCAAGAACAGTTAATTAGAAGACCCAGGTTCAGATGCCGACGTGCCCGTGCCGCACTGGTCCGGCTCTGCTTCTACACCAGTGTCTGTTCCCGGTGCAGTGCCAGCTGCAGAGACTCAGGCTGCTCTGACCCACCCCTAAGGACCAAACCTTCACCTCCTCCAAAACTGGCTGGTACCAGTGGGATGCTTAAAACGCTGCTGCCACGACTACCCTACAGCACATGGCCCCAGTCTCAGCTGAGGGAGAGAAAACACCGTGATTCACTCATTGCTAAAGCCCAGAGGAGCCCTCGCAGGCAGGCGAGTCACTTCCCCAGCAGGATCCCTGCTACCCCACTTGACTGCAGCAGCTGGACCCGCCTGGTTTGCTCCACCTCCCCAAATTGTTGGTGCAGGTCCAGGCAGCAACGCCGAGCCCTCCCAGCCCCAGGCAGGACTCTTACCCCATAGCTGGGTCCAGTGCTATCCCCTTGGGGTTGTACAGCTCCAGGTCCAGCAGCGTGACACAGGTGACTCCATTCTTGTTGCAGACAAAGATCCTGTCATCGATGTCATCCACGAAGTAGAAGTTGCCCGTGAGCCAGTCGATAGCCATCTGCTCCACATCTGGGCCGTGGGAGAGGGGGGATGAGGAGAGGTTAGGCAGGGAGGGAGGGAGCCAGGAGCCCCCCATGTCCCTGTGCACGGGGTCTCTGACCACGTCCCAGCCCACCAGGCATCTCGAGCACAAACGTAGCTGAGGAGCAAGGCCGTGCGAGCCACGACGGAGCTGTGGTCTGCACTGCACCAGGGACCTGGCCCTGGCCGCCCCGTGTGGATCGACACAGCAAACCTGTCCTCTGCTCCCGAGGGAGACGGGACCTGCCACCCCCCAGGCAGCCCAGCTGCAAAAGGCCGCGCCGTCGGAGACATCACACGCAGCCGGGAAAGCATCCTGCGGGAACACCAGCCCAAGCAGGGGGAAGGCTCTGCAAGGTGGGCACCGACGGAGGGGAGGAGGCAAAGCTGGCTCCTGGAAAGCCGAGTAGCACAGAAGGGGAAGACATTCAAACCGCAGCATCGGGACAGCAAACGTCTGCTGAGCCCATGCCCACGGCAGTGCAGGGAGGGACCGCAGCAGCCCGGGGCGGCAAGCAGAGGCCCGCTCGGGCAAGGCAGCCCAGGCAGAGCGGGCAGCGCTAATCCAGAGCTGCAGGGACGCCCTGAGCCCTGAAGCAGGTGAGAGACAGCATCTGGCACGCAGCATTTAAGTCTTTAATTAAACCAGCGAAAGCCTGTTAAATCCGATAAACTCAACGCACCCAAATTCCTTCCTTGCAACCAGGTCAGTTCTCGGTGCTGCTCAGCCCCCCCCCACCCGCCTGCCAGCACCAGGCCAAAGGCCAGGGTGAGGGGCTGCAGCTCCTACACGCTCTGGGAGATGCCAAGTGCTCTGGAGGCCTGTCCTTTCGGTTAGTGCCCCCCTGAGACCCCGTACCACCCCCACGCCAACACAGCCAGCACCGCGGCTCAGCTTCACAGCTGGCACGGGCAAGGCAGAGCAGGGACGGGAGCAGCAGCAGCCCCACAGCCCGACCACCCCGAGGACATCGAGACCCAGACAGCCCCGCAGGAGCAGGGCCAGACGCCGCTGAATTATTAACCAGCGCAGAAGCTCGGGAGCGCGGAGGGAGGGAAAACATGAATCAAGCCAGGACGTTTTGCAACGCCCCACGCTCCCCCTGCTCGCAGGGTTCAGCCTGATGATATCAAGCCCTTCCCTGCTGTAGCACCTCGAAGCGCTGCCTGGATTTTGACGAGACCCAACTGATGAGCACCCAGGGGTGTGGGGGTGCCCTGTCCGAGCACAAACCCGAACCCCAAGTCCCCGAGTTATCCAGGCCAGCTTGCTTGCTTGCACGCCTCCACCGAGCATTTCGTGTCACGGCCGTGCCGCCAGGGACGGGGACGTCCTGCCGGCGGCGATGGCCGGCTGGTGACCAACCACCCTCCCCTCCAGAAGGGCGAGGCTGCAGCACCCGCAGCCACCACCCAGCATGATGCATCTCGTAAAAACAAGTGGAAACAGCCAGAGCCAAGGAATTAGCATCAAACCAGCTGAGCCGAAGGCCCGCGCAGGGCTCCTGCCACGCCGTGATGTGCCAGAGCCGGCGGTGCGGCAGGGGCAAAGTTTGGGCTCCTGGTCCGGCCAGGGACCCCGCACCCCCTGACCCAGCTCCTGGGTGCCCGCTGGCAATAGAAGTTTCCGTGCTGAGCGAAAACCACCTAAAAAGGCGCATGGGGGGTGGTGCGGGGCAGGCGAGGGCTGTGCTCTGCCTCTGAGATAGGGCAGCCTGAGTCACGCTGCCTGGACCAGCGCCTGCCCTCCCTCCACCAGCCCTGATTCACCCCTCTGACAAGGGGAGGGGGCGGCAGAGCCACGCACATGCACGCAGTCCTGCTTGGGCGAGAAATGCTTCAGCAAAGGGATGTGCAAGAATCCCCCCCCCCCCCAAAAAAAAGCAGGTCTTGGCTGGTGCCTGCATGGCTGAGTCAGAGTCACAGGACCGGGGGAGCAATCCAAGCAGGGGCGGACGGGGAGCGCCCGGCAGGACGGTGTGGAGGCCCTCGCCCCCCGCACAGGGGTGCGGACCCCAACCACTGCAGGCTTTGACTTTTCCTCGCTGCCTTCCTCCCGGAGGGGGCCCGGTCATCGCTGCCCTGTCACCAGCGCTCGCCCACACCTCGGTCCTCCTTTCCCATCACTCTCTCCCAAAAGCCCCTGGCGTCACGGGGCCGCTGCCACCTCACCGGCCGCATCCTGCTGAGCTGGAGCCACATCCAGCCCGTCCAACGCGGAGGAAGTTCACCAACGCGGCACTCAAAGGCTAAACGGGAATCAGAAGGGAAAATGGCCAAAACGAGCTATAGGTTCCAGCTGCTTGCTTCCTGGGGCCCGCAGCTTCCCTCATCCCGTTTCTGCGGTGTTCACCTCTCCCTGTCAGAGGAGAGGGTCCCGGTCCTCTCAGGGGTCTCCCAGCCGGGCCCCAGCTCTGAGCGGGGCAGCGCTGGGCCAGAGAGCTGGGGGTGACGCAAGCACTTGCTCTTCTCCCAGGCTGTATTTTTGCAGCTGGAAAGCATTACCCTCCTCAAAGGCTTTTGTTTTTCAGCTTGCTCCTTCTCTCCCTGCTCGCCATCCTCCCCCCTCCTTTGCAGGAATTAGTTTTTATTATTATTATTATTTTCAGCTCTTTCTTGTAGCCTCAGCTAAACCTGGATTTCCTCTTGAACTTTCGGTGGAAGCTAATTTAGCGTAGGTCTATTTTTAACCCCTCATGTTAGCCCACAGAGAGCTCTCCCCCCACTCACCACTTGGCTTTGGGAGAGGGGAGGAGTGCGGGACGCGGTCTCTCCCTGTCCAGGCGCCGTGCGTCCCCCGGCGGGAGATCGGGCACCCAGGGAAAGTGTCCTACGGCCACCCGTGACTGGCAAGACGCGCGCAAGGACCCAGCTCAGGGGCACCAGCAGGGACCAGCCTGTCTCCAGGCACGAGAGGGGTCCTGTGAACAACTTTCATGGAAGGAAGAAGCCACCCCTCTCCTCCTGCCCGCAGCTCCCAGCAGCGGAGCGGGGCTGGCTGGTGAGTGCACCCCCCCACCAATTCCCATCCCAGAGTCAAATCTTCCTCCTTGCTCAACCATGGCTGGGTGTTGCAAGCAATTGCAACATGCAAAACTAATTTCCCAAGATTTATTTACTTGCTAGTGTTTGAAAATGAGCTTGTGGGGGCAGAGAACAGGGAATGTCAACTTTAAAGGCTCTTCCTGGAAGAAGCTGACCAACCTCGTCAGGCCGGCGAGCCGCCGGCCACACCAGCCAGCCTGCTCCACTCAGAGGCACTGGCCAGGAACGCCGCTGGTTGAAGTGGGCTTTGACCATTGCCTTCCTTGTGGGGAGAGGGCTGAGGAAGGGAGGACAGAGGGGAGAGGGAGCACCATGAAGTTCACCAGCGTGCAAGTGGCACGTTGCTCAACAAAGGCGGAGTGGGAACTTCAGCAAACTCCGAAACCCACCCTGCGCAGATGTTTCCTGGTTTCACGGTCAAGTGAACACAAACCCAGTGGTCCTGACTTTTGCTGAAGTTCCTGCCACAAAATAATCTATGTGACACTGTGCTTGGATTTTCCTTTTTCCTTCTCGTGGCCACCAGTGGAAGAAGCTGAAGCAGCCTCTGGGGCCAACAGGCCCAGAGGAGCCACCAGTGGGGCCAGCTGCCTGGAGGAGCGGGCTCCCACGTGTCCCTTCCAGCCCAGACTCCTCTGACACCGGGCTGAGACCTGTCACAGCACTAGCAGGGCACACTCAGGGAGAGCAACTGCCCCAAGAGGCAGCAGAAGCACCGAGCCTCCACCCAAGAAGTTCTTGGCACTGACAACTCTTACAAGTCCTCCCAGGCACTCTCAGCAATAACCTTCCCCCTCCCCAATTCCAATTTCATCCTGTGCTTGATGGGGCTGGGAGCACCCTGTCCCGCTCAAATAGCTCCTTGACACAAGCGTGTCACCAACTCAACGGCTGTTCACAGCAGCTCCTGCCAGTGGTTCTCCCTCCCTTAACCCTAGCCATGGAGCATCTGATTTACCCCACGACTAGTCAAGCACCACAAGGCTGTGGGTTTTTTGGGGAACGAGCTTTGCTGACCCAGCACATAACTTTCCTCTGCATGAATCAGTTGTTGTGCAGTCTGCAAATACATCAATTGTGGCCTGACACAAGGAGGAAGGAAATGCGCAATTTTCTCTCAGACTAAAACATGGATTTCGACACAGTTCTGAAACAGCTGCAGTTAAGATGCATGCAACTCAGCAGCTCGCCCTGACTCTTGCACAGTTAAGCGTGGAAGAAGAGAAACCACCTATAGTGGTGAAGGTGCAAAGAGCTTGGAAATAAGTGCTCTGTACTGCAGCAGCCTGGAAGAAATCCCACTTCTCAATTTAGTGCTCTAAAAGGAGCACTCCCCATGGGGTGTCTGGAGCAGGGCAGGACAGGGACACTGGTCAGGAGAGGTCCCAGCTCTGCTGGGAACCCTGCTTGCAAGCCTCTCCTTTGAAGCAGCTGAAAGCATCACCACTTCCAATGCCAGGCACAGAGGTCCTTGCCCCCGTTCTGCTGAAGTGTGTTTCCATCCTTACCCCAGCACACGGGACAGACAAAAGAGCTGGACTGAGCTCTGCTGCTGACATTTGCATGCTGTTTTTAAATAAAGAATATTTACATCCAAGTGCATCTACTAAGAACAGCCCACATTTTTTGCTTCAGCTATGGTGGATCAGACCTAACACAAGCCCTAGCAGTAAACAAGTGCCTAAGGCATTTGGGCTGCAGTGACCAGCCGCAGAGAAACACACACGGATAACCGTGTGGTTTGCAGCCCAAGCAGACAATGCACCAAAACTGCTTGTCCGTGCCGCATCAGAAGCGGAGAAGCCACCCGGAGAGCAGCCTCCCAGGGCAGTCGGCGCTGCATCCTCCTGCTCCCAGCAAAACCCACGCAAGCCAGAGCCCAAGGGGTGAGGGGGGGCTGTGTCCAACTTGCCACCCACCGAGAAGCCCAGGCAGGCAGCCGCACTGCACGCCCCGCAGCACCGGGCACCGGGAGAGCCAACAACACGCGGCTGCTGCAGAAAAAAGCTTGGAGAAGCTGCCGAATGTTTCGGTTCAAAAACGCCTCCAGAAGAGGAACGGAGGCTCGTCAGGAATGCAGTCCCCAGGGCTTCTCAAATACATTGGTTTCCTACTTTCCTTTTTATAGGGAATGATCCGTTTGATACATTTACATAATACCATAATCTGGAGGAATTTCTGTCTCTTCCCTCCACAGACATCCTCTCCCCCAGAGAACAAGACCGTCTCTGTAGAGGCAACATACTCCATGGATAAACACTGCTCCTGGGGACAATTTTCCTTAATTAGAAGTATGTTAACAGGACAGGCACGAAGACAAACTCCAGCCCCGAAGGGCGCCGGCCGCGGGACGGACGGGCAGCCCATGCCCCTCGAGGGTCCAGTACAGCCCCCCCCAGCCCCCAGGAACAGACACCTCCTTGTGCGAGGAGCCGTCACCTCAAGCCTTGCTGCCAGCTCCGAGATGGGGAGGAGGGGACGGTGGATGGGACAGACACCGGCACACACAGCCACCACCATCACGTCAGCCTTGTTTCCTCAGAAAACCAGGCTAAAAAGTAAATAAATTTAAAACCTCCTCTGTTAAGCTGTTTAGCTCAGAGAAGGAACCGCTGGGTGGAAGCTGGTGGCCCACATCCAGGACATCTGACTCGGCGCTCGGAAGGATCCTTGTGGCCTCCGCGCACACGCATGCCCGCACAAGCCAAACACTCCCCGGGAGGTAAAACCGGTCCCCCCGGGGCTGCACAGCCCCCCAGTCACTGGGGCGCTGTGGGAGGAAAGCCCCAGCCTGGCCATCCTCGGGGCACTGCCAGTTAATGGAAGATGCCAGAGCATCACCTTTCTCCAGGGAGCCCTGGGCTGCCCGGACCCCCAGCTCGCACCGTCTCCATGCCTCGGACCCCCACCCCGGCCAGCACAGCACCCCAGCCGCATCCTAAGGGAAACTCTCAGGGGCCACCGGCACCTCTCCAGCACCAGGCGCAGCCCCAGGATGACACAGCCTCCAGCTTCCTTGGTGGGGGGACGCTTGGGGCAGCATTTTGTCACCTTCCTGCCAGACAGCTTGTGCCTCTTCCCCGGTCCCAAACCTGCCCCCTTCCCCACGGCTCGACTCAGCCCTGCAGCATCCCTGCGCGAGCCTGGCTGCGGAACCAGAGGTGGGAAGAGCAGGAACAGAGATGGAGCAAGCTCCATCTCAGCTGCGTGGAGGGCAGCCAAGGGACCGCTAATTACTCTGCCTTAATGAGGCCATTCTATGGGCAAAAATATTCAGCAGAGGCCGACGGAGGGACAGGGCGCTTGGCTTCCTTCTGGATGAGAGGAGAGAGACACAGGCTCAACGGGAACCTGAGAAATTGTCATCAGAATGATTTTGGGGGGCGGGGGGACAAGAAAGCAAAAACAGGGCCAGTCTGGGCAGAGATGATCCCCGCAGGGCTCGGCCGCAGCACGGTGAACCTGGCAAAAGCACGGCAGGCGGCAGTGCGGGACAGACAGAAAGATGTGTGCAGGGATAAACACGATCCTGTCCATTCAAAATCAAACCCGTCCCCATGCACAAGAGGATCCCAATTACTCAGGACATTAATTTCACACTTTTGTCTCCAGCAACGTGGGAATGCAGCTTACCCCACACTTGACGCCTCAGGGCTGGCCGGAGGGATACAGAGGGGAGCGGCTCTTGCTGCGGTGGGGGGGAGACCGCACGGGGCTTCCCCATGCCAGGAAGGGGGAGGCAGAGAAGACCTTTCCCCACTCTGCCATTGCAGCCCAGGTGATCGGCGAGGCCACAAGGAAGGGAGACGGCAGCTCGGGCAGCAGATCTGGCCAAGCCCGAGCACCGCAGAGCCATCCCCTCCCGACACGGGGATGCTGCCACCCTCGGACCGCTGAGCAAATCTCAGAGAGAAACAGAAACCACCCCAGCCCAGCTCACTCCGCTCCTGGCGGTCTCAGTCCCGTTGGGGACCTTATCCCCATCCCACATGTGGGGAAATACTGATGGGTAATTAAAGCCAGAGGTGCTGGGCAGAGCCGCTGAGCGGTCCTGAGTGTCTCCGCGGCAGATCCGCCTCCAGGCTGAACAGAGACCAGCAAGCTGTTAAGAGACCGATTAAAATCATCGTGGCATCATCCCATCCAACACAAAGAGCTGATGCGCTGGCATGAGCACACTGGCCCCAGACACTGCACCCATCCCTTGCTCTCATGCGTCGCTGCTATGAGAACAGCCATAAACAGTTAAAAAAAAAAAAAAAAAAAAAGAAAGGAATCAGCAAATGAAATTACCAATCATCCTGCTTTCTTGCCAAGTAAGTTCACATCGGAGCCTCTTTCTTGGCTAGGATGAGGCAGCAAGGAAGAAAAATAGCTTTCCATGCAAAGTGGGGAAAGAAATGTACTTGGATTCCTCTGCAGAGCAACATCTCCCTGAAATCAATTTATCCCAAACCCTACAGCTCTTCTGCTTATTGGCAACAGGACAGGTCATTACGAGTAACAGGGCTGAAATGGAGTCAATGAAAACAACCTCCTAGACATGCTTGTTTAGATAGATGCTGCCCAGGAAGGTATTTTAATAATGGCCAGATTGCTATCGTTTAGGGTTTATAATGCACTTGGGATCAAATGTCCTGATATTTCAAACCCCTTCCTGGGGGCTTGTTTTATAAAAGAAAAAGAAAATAACAAACCTTAAAACAAGAAATAATAAATCAAGGAACCTCCACAGCCCTTTCCCAGCAGCCCTGGACATGTCCCGCTGAGCAGCCAACATTCCTGCCCGCTCCGCCTGGGAGCCAGCCGCAATCCTCACGCTGGCAGCGCCGGGGCAAGGCCGTCACGGCCCCAGCTCCGTTACTGCAGGACATCAGCAAACCTGCAGCCATTGCCCTGTGCTGGGAGAGAACCAGAGCTCCGGGCACCTGGGCTTCTGGGGCCGTGAATTAGCAGTACTGGCACCAGCAACCTTCCAGCACAATAAACGCATTCAGCGAAACAAACCCTGGCACCGCAGAGCTGCTGGTTCTGACCGTGCAAAAAGTCACGAGTCGGCCGAGAAAGGGGAAAAAGAAAGAGCAGGGAAAGGGGAGCCGCCAGGAGACCCACTGAGAAACCCAGGTTTCGGTCTCCTGACACATGCTCTTAGTATTTTTCCATAGTAAAAGCAAAGAACTCCTCCTGCCTTTTCCTGAAAGCCGAGTATCATTTGATCACACCACGCCGGAGCCGAGGCTTTAACGCCGCCATTGCAGCGCTCACACAAATGCCGCGGAGGCTGAGAGGTGGCCGGCACGGGGTCAAGCTGCTGCCAGTTAGCGGAGTCCTCTTACGGAGGGCTCCTCGCCTGACCCGCTCTCACCCCCAGAGCCCTCTGTGCACACCCCAGGGAGGGCTGACCACCTTCTCGTGTCACCTGCGGGGAACGGGGGCACAGATCCAATTTAAGGTCGCACAAATCCAACCGCAGACTGGACGGCTGCTTCCCTCGCCCTTCTCTGTTCCAGTCCCGGGCTCTGAGACAGAGCTCAGGGGCTCCCCAAAAAGCTGCAGCCGGGCCACGCGCTCCCCAACGGCCAGCCCTGACCCCAGGACGAGGCAGGCGTGGGCAGTGGGTCGAGCTGAGCGGCAAGGAGAGCTGGGGGAGCGGAGGTCTCCAGCCGGGCCATGGGATGCAGCAAGCTTTCTGCACACATTCATCTTAGCAGAAACGGCGGCGGGGAATTTATAATCAAGGCAACCACCACCCCAGCCAGGACCTGCTGCTTCCCCGGCACAGAGTCGGGCCACGGACCAGCCGATGTCCAGGCAGGAGCTGCCTGGCCGCATCCCAGCCCCGGGCAGGACCCACACCATACCCTCGTCTTCGCCTCCGTGCCTGAGGAGCTCGGGCAGCACCCAGCAGCGGGGAGGCAGCACCGACCCAGGGGCCACCCAGCCGGGAGGGCTGAGCAGCACAAAGGCCTGGAAACAGATTTTTTTTTTCTGGTGTGTTATTTTGCTTTGAAATTCTTTGGAAGCCCAGCTCCAAATAAATGAGGACATTGTCTCGGGAAACACGTGGCGGCTGGAATCTGGTTGAGAAAACCCACGGGATCTGAAAGTCCCTGGAGGTCAGGGATCAGCCACCGAGCAAGGTGGGTCCGCAGGGACGAGGCACAGGCAGGGCAGGGGCAGCTCCTCTCCTTCACGCCTGTATGCGAGTGCTGTCACGTTGGAGCAAAACCTGCCCCGGGCACCAGCTGCCCCAGCCCCAAGCAGGTGGTAAGGCTGGGTCTGGAGGGGTCGGGGCTGACGGGGGCTGCGGGGGTCTGGGGAACCTGCCCTGTGCCGCCCCGCTCGCAGCAGCGATGTTCGACTGGTCCGAGCAGATGCCAGGTGCCAGTGGAGCAAAAGCCTCCGCGCGCTCCGGAGAGCGGCTCTCCCCAAGCGCCTTTCTGTCCTTGAGTGCAAGCGGACGTGCAATGCCTGCCAGGATCCTCCCCGGTCAAAAACAGCGCCGGATTTTCACACAGAGCAGAGGAGAGGGAGAGAGAGGGAGAGCAGAAAGGGAGGAAGGACGAGACAAGTTCCCCTTGTTGCAATTCAGTGCTGGCAGCAAGGACGAGCCCTCCCCTGCGCCGCTCCCACGCCATCGCACGCGTGCTCGTGCCCCCATCCTCCTCACAGCGCTGAGCCCGGAGGGTGCTCCGGCAGGCGCTCGGCAGTCGGGGAGCAGCCCCGAGGGAAGCCGAGCTCCAGGGGCTGAGCGGGAAGGTGTCACCTCCAAGTTCCCGGCAGGGACGGTGACGGGCTGGACCCCTGCCTGACGAGGGGGGCCACGCCATCCCCACACCTGCCTGCAGCGGGTTCGGCTGCTCTGCAGCACTAGCCCGGGGCTTCCTTGGCCACCGGCACCGCCACCGAGCCCCACGTGTCCTCCCTGTCACCTCCACGCTGGAGAGGTGCCCAGGGCTTCCCAGCCACCGCAGTCGGCTCTGACTGATGGCGGAGAGACATAATTCAATTCCAAGATGAGGTGGTTTTTTTGTAAGAGAAAGAGATGGAAGACTTCACCAGCCTCTGATTTTTAGTGTGTCCCTGGAAAAAGACCTGAGGGTAGGGAACCGGCCAGCTCAGATCAACTGAGAAAATCATTGCCTGTGAAAAATGTCTACAGGCAGTGCGCATTTGGGAACCAAGGGACAGTCACCATGAAAAAGTGCATCAGTACTCAAGATTGCAGATAGAAAAAAGGGGTTAGCAGTGCAAGGACCGGGGGAAAAGCAAAGCTTCAGAGTACAGTTGGTCTTGCCAAGCCCTGTTAATAGCATTCATTTAACACATCTCCCACAACACAAGTGACACTAATCTCTCTGCAGGAAGGGAGCCGGGACAGAAAGGCAGGGAAGCAGGGCTGCTATGAGAGCCGGGCTGTGACATCTCACCAGCCCAGACCTACCCCTGACAGCTGGGGGCTGCTAATTTCCAGCCCTTCAGCATCAGTCTTCCCCCATCAGATGCCAACTCAAGCCCCATTAGCAGCAGGCACCAGGGAAGCCTGTCTCCTGCTGTTAGCAGATAATGCCATAAAGAAGCAAATAAAGAGGGAAACCACTAATTGGATTCACAGGTCTCTCCAGTGTCCTGACAGAGAGGAGTGGGGGAGTGACATTATCTCCTCAACACAACCCCCAGCATCAGACCCAGGGCTGGGGAAAACTCATTTCTCCAACTTGTGCTCATGAACAAACCCTGCCCCATGAGGACGTTTCCTCACATCTCCAACCCACAGCGATCCAGCCGAGGCCGTGCAGGCATGAATGCAGCCCCGCACCGGCAGCCGCCTGCCAAATACAGTGCAGAGCTGCACAGCCTGCCAGGAGCACACAGCAAAACTGTGTAAGGACCGTTCCCTTGGGAAATAGGAATAAAAAGCAACCAGTGCCACGTAGCCAACAAGCAGGTCGGGGTAGCCCGCTGCCATCCCCTCTGCACCCCAACCTGCCACGAATGGCACCCGCAGCACCCTCTGAGATGTGCCCCTGCTGCAGGTCTCTGCCACCGTCCCCAAGGGAAGGCAGAGGCAGCAGCTCAGAGCCAGTTAATGGAGGGGTGAATGGAGGCCCTTCATCACACCCTTCCCAGGCAGAAGAAAGATCTGCCAGGAGACGCACAGGAGCTGTGTTCTTGCTTCTTCCGAGGTGTGTTGGATTGTTATTGCTAATCCAGTGTTTCCAGGCAGCACATACCCACCAGAGTGCAGTCTGCAGGGAAGGAGGCTAATGGCACGACCACACCACGAGCCCACATCTTGGGGCTAAAAATCAGTGCCCAAGCGTGTGGTTGTGCTCTTCAGCCCAAACCCAAGGTTGTTTCATACTTCACACCGGAGGAGGCATCCCTTTGCAGCTCCTCTGCAAGCAGCCTCCACCCAACAGCAGCAGGGACCACGCGCAGGAGCTGCTGGTCCCCACTTCCCTGTGGATGGGAATGCTCCCTTCATCCCCAGGCAAGGGCAGGTGCTTTCCCATCCAGGTCAGCTGAATTCCCCTCTTCCCACCCTGAGCTATCGCAACCGATCAGGAGGCCAAGCAAAGCAAGGCACCTTTTCTTGTTTGGACTTGAACACGCTCTCATTATGAGCTCCCTTCCCCTTGTGACCATAATTAAAAGGTCGTGTCTCAGATTAACTTCCTGGAGCTGGAGCAGCCCAAACAACCGCCCCAAAAGCCTGCCAGGCCAACGACCTCATCTGGGTATGGTGGAGGGGCTGCGGTCTGTGCTGCAGGTCCTGATCCTGCACTGACACCTCACCACCACTTACTCATGGTCAGGATGGTTGCTCCTCCTGCAGCCACGATTCAGGAGCCAGGTCACCGATCCCTGGGGATGCTGCACCCTCAGCCTCGCGCCGTCCACAGCCAGGTGAAGGCACCCCAGAAAGCTCGGGGCCCCCCCAGTGTGGGGATGTGGCTGTGGAAAGTCACCTGGGCTGACTACAGGAACACCCAAAAACCTCCCACCTAAATCCCAGCGGTTCCCCTTCCCCTGGGCCAACCTGCAGCTCACAGCTCACGTGCCGTCCACGAACCACAGCCTCCGCTGCGGCTCCCAGCTGCAGGAAATTGCAATGTTAAAACTAAGCTTGATGGGAAGAAAGGCGCAGCCAGAGCTTTACACGATGCTGCTGTCTGCTCCTCTCGTGAACTACGGGCAGACCACAACTCAGCCTGAGGAAGCCTTAAGAGGAGCCAGAAGGAGCACGTAAGAGCAGACCTCCTTAAACGCTGGGGGGGGAGCGGAGAGCAGAGCCGAGTCCTGTCCTGCCTAATGTCAGGCTATCGCCTGCAAGAGCAAAGGGTGAGGCCTCTCCCTAAAAATACACACTGCCCTAAAAATACACAGTGCAAGCTTAAATTAACCATGCTGCACACACCCTCGGCAGGGTGCAGCGGCTGCAGCCTTCTGAACCCCAGCCCCGACACAGCCCAAGGGGCAGCAGGGGCCCGCAGGTCCCCGGCTCGCGCCCCACGCTTCAGCCAGAGCCTCGGCTGGTTCCCCCTTGGCAGCCGGGCACCACGACATTGCCCTTGGCAGAGAAACGCCCTCGGCTCCGAGATCCATCCGAGACCTTTACTCATTTGCAAAGATCAGTTCATACATGTTCAACTAATTTGCTAGGTTAGCTATTGCTCATCGCGTAACAACACCTGTGTCTGTGGAAGAAGGGGATCCCTCTTGCATCAGGCAGCACACAGCCTCCCCCTGGAAGCACCCCTAACTTCAGGAGGCAAAAGACAGTGGGAGGATGACACCAGGGAAACTAAGGGCTGCAAAACCTGACGGAGATGCACTGCAAACCCCAGGTACCCCCAATTCCACCCTGACTCACTTGGTCTGTGGTTTCAAAGGATAAAATCAGTGACAGCACAGCACTGGGAGCAGTTTCCCACATCCTGGCTAGACGGCGACGGCACCCACCCACCTCCCCTCTCGGGGTACCTCGCCAACCCCGCTGCTCTGCACCTGTGAGAGCACACAAGAAAGGTGCCTGGAAGCCCACGGCTTCTGCCGGGACCCCTCACTGGGCAGAGGCTCTCAGGAGAGCAGGCATGGACACGGGTCTGAGTCAAAGAGCACCAAAATCCCAGCAAGTAACTCTCCTTCCCATTCTGACTGCTGAACTGGGACCAGCAAGCCCAAACAGGAGACGGAGCTGTCACCACAATCATTACAGCCAGGAAGACACAAGTGGAACGAAACCACCATTTGCCGCTTACGCCGGTGACTCATGCAGCCGCCCGATGGGAGGCACTTTTTTGTCGGGATTCTGTTCTCAGTCACTACTTGGGGTGGGGACCAGTGCCTGGTTTGGCAAGGGAAACACAGGGTGAAAACCAAAAGAGGAAGCAATGAGAATTGCCGTCCCAGAACCTGCTACACAGGTACTATCTCCACTCCTCACTGTATCGTTTTTCCTCATACGCTCACACAAAGAAACCACAAAACTTGCTAGAAATAATAAAAGGGAAGGAGAAGGAAAGCCAAAAGCTATGTTTGTGCTGAAGACTTGGTGCCTAGTCCTGTGGAAAGCTGCCTCCTACCAAAATACACCCCTGCTTCACCCACCGCTGGCTGGAGATGCTCAGGCTGTCAAAAGGAGATGGAGACTGGGGGAGCAAGGACTGGGAGCAAGGTCCAAAGGAGAGCAGGCACTCACGGTGTAGGCTGAGGGAGATGTTGATGGAGCGCTCTTCCACGAAGCCCTTCAGGTTGGGGATCTTGGCGCACTTGAGGATGGTCTGGGAGGCACTGTCACCCACATGAACCCAGCACACGGTGTCTTCAATGTAGTTGAAGTCCATGGCTGTGGTCTGCTTGGCGCTGGTGGGGGTGATGTTGGGCACAGGGGCTCCGCTCAGGTAGGTGGCCAGGATGTTCTGGGAGTTGGCAATGAGCAGCACAGGAGGGCGGTCCACGGGTTCTGGCAGGGAAAGGAGGGGAGAAGGGTGGTCATGGCAGAGCACCTGAAGCTCATGGCTGCAACGCCGTATCAGCCTGCAGCCCGGCCCTTCTGCTCCAGTGAAAACAAGACCGCAACATGCCACCCGACAGGAGCAAGGAGGTGGTAGCACAGGACAGTCCTCAGGGAAGAGCACCCTGAAGTGAAGAACCAGGGGCAGGGGTACACATATGGCAGGCGGCCACATTTTGCAGAGCTGCCCAGAAGCAACACACTCCTCCTGTCAAGGATCTCACCATTCTTGGCTTTGCAGGATCTGTTATCAGGCTGCAAGAGATATCCTTCAACACAGCTGCATGTGTACGAGCCCTCCGTGTTGGTGCATGTCTGGCTGCAGGTCCCGTAGACAGTGCATTCATCAAAGTCTGGAAAAGAAGACAAAAACTCCAAGGTTTGGACTAGCAAACATCTCTCCTTAGCTGTCTTAAGAGGGAACAAAGGCTCCGCCTTTTCTCCAAGGCAGAGCTGCAGGGGAGGGTATGATCCCCAAGCTGAAGGGACCATCACAACAGCCTCCAGAGGAATACCTGGCCAACATCACCTCTTGACACCTGTGGGCAGCCCCCAGCTTTCTGCTCCAGCATCAGCAGCAAGGCAGCAAAAGGACAATCCCTGCCTCACAGCTGAGCCTTTTCAAGGCCTAATTATCCACTGCCCCTCCCCCCCACTCTGCAAAATCTGCACCTCAATTTCCAGTCTGAATTTCTCTAATCTTTAGCTTCCAAACCCCTGGCTTGCATGCTGCTCTTTCTTCTGCTAGATGAAAGAGCAGTCTCCACCAGAGAGCTCTTGCCCCCAGAGGTGCGTGCGGGAGCTGATAAAGGCCCCTTTCACCTCTGCTCAGATAAATGAAAGAGATGGAGCCGCTGCAATCTCTCACTTCAAGACTTGTTTCCAGGCGTCGCATTGATCTGATCACTCCTCGCTGACCCTCTCCTATTTTCCAGCATCCTCTCTGAGGCACGGATGCCGGGAGCACGTACAAGCCCAGCAATGGCCCCTGACTCCGTACACAAAGGCAAAGCCTTTTCCTTACTCCTTCCCAATAGTCCTCACTCGGGCTTTCAGGAGCTGCATCCATGTAACGGCCCCACGGCAGCAGAGAGGCAGAGTCCCGTCCCGTCAGCCCCGCGTTCCCCCGTGAAGGTCAGGGTCTGCCGAGCCCCAAGTCCCTTTGGCCACACGGCCGAGCCCCAGCACTGCCGCCGCGACGGCGGCATCGGCCACAGCCCAGTCAAGCCGCCAGCACCACGCTGGGGGTGACGGCTCTGCCCGCTCCGTACCGACCTTTGCAGCTCCTCCTGTCCTCGGCCAGCTGGAAGGAGTTGTTGCAGTAGCAGGCTGGTCCACTCAGCGTCGGCACACAGTGGTGCTGGCAGGCCAGGGCCGTGCAGTTTGCTAATTGTTCTGAGGAAACAGAGAAGACGAAGGAGAGAGGATGTCACCGATGTGCAAGCAGGGACACTCGGGTGAGGGACAGGATGGACGCCCGGGCCCCAGTGCTGGGTGAGGGAGACCCCCAGGCACCCCACCAGGCTTTGCTGGGGACCTCCACGCTGTCCCCCTGCTCCCTGGTGGGGAAGGAAGGACCCAGACCCTCAGCAGAGGGAGGGGAAACCATAACGGATACACGGCTGCTCCACGAGAGGGGGGTCTGAGCAGCCCCAACCGTCCCCCAAAGCTGCTGACTCAACACGGCTTCCTGCTGGGAGCCTGTTGTGGCCACCTCCAGCCAAGACCCAGCGCTCCTCACGCGGGAGAGTGGTACGGGACTCGGCTCCAGGGTACCCCGGGGGACACGGATCCCGGAGAGGCTTCAGGGCGAGCTTATCCTCCACGTCCTCTCTGCAGCAACTTCCCTCTAACCAGGGCTGCAGGCAGCCTGGGGACCGCTCCACGCCAGAGATGCTGCGGTGCAGGCGGCGGCGAAGCGCTCCGGCAGGCGCCAGCTGCCAGACGCGCTGGAGAGCCCGGAGCTCGCAGCCGCCCGCGCCCTTGCAGAGGGAGCACCATCCCAGGGCCAGCACCAGTGCCAGGATCAGGGTCAGGGTCAGGGTCAGGGTCAGGGTCGGGCAGCCCCGGGGCAAAGCTGGGACCAGAGATGCGGCCGCCCGGCTCACCACTTCCCACAGCTTCATTTCCATTAGCGGTCGTCATAAACACCAATAAAGCCCCAACCTGCCCAGTGCTGCAAACAGGCAGGGGGAGGCCAGGGCTGCCCGCCTCACTCCGTCTGATAAACAGCAGCAGCCTCCAACTTCATCAAGGTCATTTAGCAACATGCCTCCTTAGCCTGCTGTGAGGGACGCGCTGTCAGCCCTTTGTTGGGGGGTTGGTTTGTGTTGGGTTTTATTTTCTTCCCTCCTCTACTCGCCCTGCCCGTCCGGTCACTCGGGTGCTCAGAGGGCATTGAACTGGGTCCCAGCAAATCTACCATCGAGGGGAAACTGCAGCCTCCCAGCCACGAGCCTCTCTGAACCAAAACCACGCGGCCCTTTCCACGTCCTCCTCCGCAGCCAGGGCCGGACAGGGAAGCGGTGCCCAGGCGCTGCAAAAATCCTGCCCCCCGCATGTGGAACCATTTAATAAGCCAGGCAGGGCCCAGCCGAGCTGTTTACAGGGTTTATCGGCTTTGGCAGGCCCAGCTATCCATTTCAGATTCTTATCTCTCAGCTAAAGCACCGCATGCATCTAAAAAAAAAGAAAAACCCCCAAGAATGCCGGGTCTGCAGGCGGGGGACGATGGGGGGAGTTTCAGCATGGCATTTCCACCTCTGTGAACGTCTGCAAGGGCAGCAGAGGCTCCCCGGTGTTTCTCCGCATCGGCAGCTCTGCGGGACAAACCTCCCACGCACCGCAGAGGGAGCGGACAGGGGGGACCTCACGTCCGACACAAGCGCTAGCACGGGCTTATGTCCCCAGCGTGCTGAAACCTGCGAGCAGCAACCGCCCTGACACGGCGCCTGGCCGCACCCAGCCCTGGCCTCGTGTGTGCTGGTCACGTGCAGCCCAGCTGTGAAAAATCAGATCCCACTTAAGTAACGAGAACCGTTTAGCGAGGTATTAATTGTCAGCTCGGGCACAGCTGCAGAAGCCGCCCCGGGCTTCTCCCGCAGGAGCCGGGCAGCGGAGAGGAGCTCCGACCCAGCTCCAGGGCCGGGTGGGAGGGAGCCCTTTGGGGCAGGGTGTCCCACACCTGGTTCGGGCTGAGCAGGGCAGGAGCCCTCCGCCTCAGGCAGAGGAAGGGCTGGGGAGAAAAGCACGTTCCCTGCTCGCCCAGAGTCTGCAGAGACCCAGCTCCAAGGGTCAGCTCAGGACATGCGTTTCTGAGCGACTAATCTGCGCACCAGCAAGCCGGCACACACTGATTTAGGGAGAGTTTTCCAGCAGGATTAGCAACCGGGGACAGGCCAGGAGGGGGGACAAAGCTCCTGGAAATTAGTAAAAAAACATACTGGTATCTCTTATCTGAACCAGAACCCCAGCCCTCCAAGCTTTTAAACCCAGGAGACAATGCAGCTATTTAATGGCCCGCAGGCTCAGGAATGATGGGCATTTCACTCGCAAGCGGCTCTGGCTAATCTCTGGATCTGCGACCGGCCAGCCCGGCACTGAGCTGCCCAGCACTGGCTGCACTCGGCCGGGAGAGGGGAGCACGGAGCGCGGTGGCACCAGCGCAAAGCTCTTAAAACCAATGTGGGGCTCCCACCGTAGAGGCAAAAAAACAGGGACAAACAGGGACCTTGTGACTCTTACCATGGTGGGGGAGGAAAGGAGGCAAGGGCAGTATCTCGTGGGGCAGCCCCCCCTACCCGCAGCCCCTCATTGACCACCACCACCCCCAGACACCTACCCCGACAGTGCGGCCCCTCGTCGGAGCCGTCGAAGCAGTCATGGAGCCCATTGCACAGTTTGCTCATGTGAATGCACAGCTCCGTGCCCAGACAGTTGTGCTCGTTGGGCTGGCATCGAGATACCTTGCTCTGAGGACCTGCAAGACAGCAAAAGGCAGAACTATCACCAAAGGGAGAGCATGACAGCTCTGCAACCCCATCACCTGGAGGAAAGACCCAAACCTCAAGGGAACTCTCAGCCCCCCCCCGTTGCTCTGCCATGGCTCTCCAGCAGTGACCATCGCCTGCTGGACATGGCCTTGCACAGTGAGATTTCAGGTAAAAGCTCTTAAGGCAGATACAGGGGTTCAGGGAACCTCACATTCCCTGGGATGCTGGCGGGAACATTTTTGCAGTAGCTGACACCAGGCAAACACCATGCCGGTAGCAAGTCTGTGAACACACTTTGATTCCTTCTGCCCAGGCGTATGTTAAATCCTCCTTGGTTTGGATTCCCCTGCCCGGCACGTGCCCCAGAGCAAAAGGTCCCCTAGCAAGGCTAGTCCCAAATCCTCTCGGCTCTCATGGCAGCTCGAGCCCAGAAAAAAGGCTCAAACCAGGCTCTGCCCCCTCCAGCCAGCATCCCTGGCTCTCCCTGGAGGAGACATTAACCGACACTGGATTTCCCTTTCAAAGCAGGTGGGACCACTGCGGGCACTGCTCTCCGGGGAGGAAAAGCACGACCCATCTGGAGTGAACTTTCCCTTTTCCATTGCCTCTGCAGCGCGTGGCCCAAGCAGGAGCGTCGTGTGAAAAGGAAGGAGACCTGGAGCAGCTGGGGTGGACGGGGACCCTCTGCCCAGCCCCAGAGACCGCTGTCGGTGGCCACGTGCCCACCCTTGGGGAAGAGCCGGGTTGACGGGCTGGGATTCCAGGAAGAAGGTGACTCCAGACCTCAGCAGCCCTAGACTCCCTGTTTCAAGCTCCCGTAGGTCACATCTACTCCGGGCTGCCTGGACACACAGACAACTGTGGGCACCCCTCACTGCTGGGAGGGCCGGGGGCACGTGGGGTCAGGCAGTGCCGAGCACCCCAAGCACAGCCGCCCCGGCTTCCCGCTGCCCCAAGCACTCCCTCGGGTGCCAACATGCTCTTTGTTAAGAGGCTGCTGTGCAGGCAGGCTTGTGGGGGGTCGTTAAGAACCAGGGCTACGCAACACAAGGAGACTTAATCTCCATTATTAACTAGAAAAATTACAAAGGAAGCGAGGCTTTATTTTTAAGCTTCTCTGAAAAGAAGCATGGCATTGAGACAAACAACAAAATACACCATAAATCGATTAACATCCTGAAACCCCGTTAAAAGCTCCACTGATGTCCTGGCTCCAGCACTGCTTCACCCCGGGCTGGAAGGCAGCTGCCTTGGGGTGATGCACTGATGGCAAGCCCTGGCACTGCACTGGCACAGCACGGGCTCGGCGTCAGCGGCCCACCGGCATGGCACATGGACCAGAGAGCTCTGCAAAGCCCGACTCCCCTCCGCAGGCTCTCCTCTCCTCCCTGGCCCCAAACCTAAGATTCGCTTTAGGGCTGAATACGCAGCGTTTCGCCAGCTCTCGCTGGAGCCACCAACACGCCTCTGCTGAGTCAACGGCAGCACGCAAGTGAAATACTAAAATCCCATTTTACGAGAAGACAGTGGCTGTTTACGCCTTGCCCACATCAGCAGGGCAGGCAGCACATCAGCCCCACTGCAGCAGGGATGGTGGCAGAAATAGCTCCCCGAGCTCCCCACGGACCACCCTGTCCTTTGCAGCAGGCGAAGCGCCGGGTGAGCACCGAGAAGGGCACCTGCACCACATCGCACACTGAGCGCTTTGTCCAGGCACAGTCCCGTTTTAGACAGCTATTGAGACCAGCAGTCACCTTCATCTAAGACTCTACTGATGGAGTTTGTCCTAAATAAGCTTAAACTCTCCTTGGAGAGGAGCGTTACATCACGCGAAGCTTGCGGGGTCCAGCCCAGCACTCTGTGTGCCAGCACATGCTCATCCAGCACAGTTCCTGCCCCGCCAACACGCTCCCGGCCAGCAAGGGCTCAGTTTCACTCCCTGCGAGCTGTCACTGCTGAGCTACCCTAGACAGGCTTTTAACCTTAATCCTCAGGCTCCCAGCAGGTGCTGCTCCAGTGGGGGCTAAAGGCTCTCAGCAGCACACTGGCTGTGGAAGGGGGACTGCAAACCCCAGGGGAGGAACGCTGGGACCACAAACACCCCAGGCAGCTGGGGGCAGCCCTGGCTCTTGCCTCCAGCCCAGCAGCTCAATCCCACCCCAGGGCTGCACTGACGCTTCTCCCTCAGCCCCATCTCCCACCACCCCGCTGCCGTCCCTGTGCCGCAGCACGATGTTGGCAGCGCGCAGCTGGCATAACTAATGGGAGACTGAGGTTAAAGCCTGGGGGTGGCTCCTCTCAGATGGACGCTTCTCCAGTTTAGCCTGAGCCCCTTCTGCAGGAGGCAGTTGTGGGGGCACGGCCCCAGGGACAGGCAGGGCTCGCGCTGCCTGCGCTGCCTGCATACCCCACAGCTCAGCCGGCAGCAAGGAGGGCGATGGCGGAGGAGCCCATCTTACTCCGCTGGGCAAGGGCTGAGGGGAGTTTGGATGAGGGATGGACAGGACCTGCTGGCTCCAACCCCATGGTTCTCCTGACCCTGCACAAGACCCCTCAGCACGTCCCAGGCAGACGCCTTTGCACACCCATCCCTCCATCCTCCAGACTATGAAACAGCAAATTGCTACTCGAGGAGCAGATGGAGCAGGCTGGGTTTCTCCTCTGCCCCTCCCAAATGCACCAAAGCCTTTGCAGAACTAAAGTCCAGCAGGACATCTTCAACAAGCTGCCCCACAGCCCGGCACGCTGCTGCTCCTGCAGAGATGCGCGGGAGGTTCCCACAGCAGGAGCAGCCCACGAAATCCGCTGCTAAGAGCGCACAAACACCACACCTTGTGGAAAGGTTCCCCAACCTGCCACAGTAAAACCTTCATCCCCTTTCATTTGTTTGTTTTGTGCAAAGTGACTAACTCTGGGCTGTTGACACACGCGTCCCCCTTCTTGCACAAGGGGTGCCCAAAGTACAGAAATCTAATGGGCTCCAGATTCCAGATCACTCCGCTGCGTGCAGGCTGCGTGTCAAAGGTGTTCCAGTATGTTTCCAGTTAGCCGACTGGCTTGGCACTGGGGTGATGGGCTCCTCCAGGATGGGGGGATATGGAGCTCAGGACTCCCGGGCTCTGTCGCACCCATCGCGGGCAGGGGTTTCTCCTCTTTCCCAGCCCCAGTCCAGGGCACCCAGCAGACAATTCCCGGGAGAATTTCTTACCAGGTGCCACTTTCACAACTTTTGTTTTTCACAGGGGGTTGAACAACAGTGCTATCTGGGCACTGAGTAATTGTAAATTAAGGGTTAATTAAGTAATACCAATATACGGGCCGAAAATGAAGGCACTGAAATAAAGCGCACAGTTCGTCAGTCAAAACTGATCTGCTGTGTCCATTATTCCCCTGCAAAGAGCCTGGATCAAACTACTTATCACAAACAGGGCAGGATTAATCTATGAGCCACTTTGTTTGCTTTTGACTGTGTTGGCACACTAATAAATGAGCCAATTTATTACATGTGACAAGCTTGTGGTACACCCCAAGGAGCTGAATTAGACAGGAATTTTTAACCTCTAAAACCCACTTGGAAAAAAAAAAAAAAAAGAAGGAAAGAGAAGCAATGCTTCCTCCTGTAAATGTAGCCTGTAGTTGATTTGGCAACAGCCCAAAGAGACACAGACATGGGGGAACGCAACAAGGGGACAGGCAGGAGGAGCTGGGAGCGGGACAGTCCCGCTCACCCCACCGGTACGGACAGCAGTGCCAGCAGCTGAGCACCGGCAGAGCTCAGGCAGGGAAGGTCCTGTTGTTGCCTCCCAGCTGCGCCCGGCGCCAGCGCTGCAGGAAGAGGAGAGCAAAGGCTTTGCAGACGACGGGCTCGCTCGAGACGCATCCGAACCCGAGCAGGGCCACGCCATTGAGAGATCCAGCACTGGGCGAGTGCGGCGAGACAAGGGATTTGAGACCTGCTGAACCCTCAGACCGATGAACCGTTTGACGCTGAATCCTCGCAAACATCTGAGCGACCAAAGATCGCAGACCTGCAGATTCATCTGCAGCGAAGCAAACGGTGCGACTGTCGCGTGGCTGGAGAAACGCATGCCGGCAGCTCGGCTGTCCGGCTCGCGGGCAAAGCCCCAGCCCGGCCAGGGCACCCAGCTGAGCTGGGAGAGCTCCAGGCAGGAGGCCAGCCAGGATGCAGCGGCCAGACGATGGCTGTAGCTCAGCCACGGCAAATTCATTTCTCAGAGACCCTCATCTCCTTTGATCTTCAACAGGATGGAGGCTCTTGTCCAAGTTTTTTTTCCCCCCAGGAAAGCTCCATGGAGTGAAAAACCAACGGACTGGGCAAGAACCGGGTACAAGCCACTCACACAGACACAAGCGCAGCGCTGAGCTCGGAAAGGGAACTCTTCCTATTCTCAGCTAACACGTAAGCAAAGCCAGCAAATACTTAAAAGGATTCCCCAGGGAGGAAAACCTCGCGTATAATACACAGCATTTCAAGAGACTCTGACATGAGTACATTAGTGCAATGTAAATAACCCTGCCGCGCTGCTGGGGCGCGAAAGGGTGCACCAAGCAGCGTGCAAGAGCCGTGTTTGCAGCCTGGGCTTAAAAAAAAGAGATTAATAGTAATAAAAGTCATTCTCTTCCTGCCAAAAAGATAAGGAGGATGAGAGCCTGCTGGAAGCCCCGGTGCCAAAGTGGCGTGAGAAAAGCTTGCCTGGCAATCCCGGTGATACCGGGCTCTGTGCCCTGCGTGTGCTGACAGGTCACACTCCACTCGCGCGAGCCTGGGCAGGAGCAGGCAGGCAGCAGGCAGCAACCTCCATTCATAACCCCTGCCCATGGGAAAGGCAAAGATGGGTGAGCACCAGGTCAGACGTGCACCAGCACCGCAGCAAGCACTGCCCAGCCACTACTGCGGAGGAGCCAGCAGCGATGGCGGCTGACCCCAACCTCCACATCCCGGAGGGTGCAGCATCCTTCTGGCTCCCTCCTGGTGCTCCCCAGGCTAACGCAGTCTTGGGGCTTGAAGGGGGAACTTGGGGAAGGTGAGCAGAGACCCTTGGAAAGGTCAAGCCTCTCCAGGTCCCCAAACTGCAGCATTCGATTCTGAAGCCGGGGAGGGAACCGCTCCCCAGGAAAAGAGCATTTCCAAAGTTCAGGGTCTGCGGTGGTGATGGAAACTCATGGACTCTGTCCCACATGCAGCGGCAGGGCGAGGAGAGAGGACATGCTGGGCTTTGGTCTGTGCCTCACAAGAGGCTCCCACCTGCCTGTCCTGGAAGCGCCAAGCACATACTGAGGGGCACATGGTTAGCGGGGGTCCTGCACCCCCCCGGGGAACAAGGCTCCCTCCTCCAGCAGGAGCTGTGGGTGCTCGAGCCCTCAGGGGACTCTGAGCAAACCTGAGAGCGTCTTCCTACCTCACACCCGCCCCCCCCCCCCCCCCCCCCCCACAGAGGCCACAACTGCCACAGACAGACACAAGGTGCATCCGCAGAACTGCCGGACACTGCTCCCGGCACCCACATGGTGCCGGAGCAGGGATCGGGGAAGGGCCGGGCGGGCAGCGGTGGGGGATGCTCACGGCCCCGCTGCAGAGGACACTGAAGCTTTCCAGCTCCTGCCAGGGTGGCAGCAGCCGGAACAGGCAGCGGCTCTGCCTTCCCTGTCCAGGGGGGAGACTCTGCCAGCCCCCACCAGCGGTGCCTTCACAGTGAAGAAAGAGGAAGAAGGAGAAGAGGGAAAAGTATCCAAGGGGTTCATTTTCTGTTCACCTGTCCATATGGATGGGGGGGGGGGGGGGGAATGAAGCGAGCGCAGACACGCACAGCAAGCGGAATACGTCAATCAGGACGGATTTCTTCCAGCCAGGGAAGGGCCTCTGAGTCCTCCCGCAGTAATTTTCCAGGGCTGCTGATTGACTGGAGCCAGACAGCCCATCCCAGCCCCCTCATCCCTCCCACGGAGGGGATGGTTGCATCATTTTGCCTTAAGAAATAAATAACCCCGGTGCCGAACCAGAAACTGCTTTGGAGGAGACCTTTATGCCAAGTACAGCATGAAGCAGGAGTCCGGGAAGGATCTCCGGGCCAGAGGATGAGAGGATTTTGCTGGTCACTGGTGAGCAGTGGCAGGGATGAACCCAGCTGTGGCTGTCCTGCAGACCCAGCATCTCAAGGCTGCTTTCCTGACACAGTAAAACAACCTAATGAGGCTGCTCCTGTGAGGCAACAAGGGCAGCACAGGCTCCCTCGTCAGACGGAGGGAGAAACCAGGACACAGGGAGAGGTGGTTCCTTGCTCCAGCCCAGCCAGAGCAGAGCCCCGGGCACAGCACGGTGCAGCGGGACCAGCACACCCACCGTCCCTGCAGAGCCCCCGGCACCAGCACGGCTCTGGCTCGCTCCCCTGCGCGGACACCCCCCCCCACCTCCAGCCCTTGCACCCCATCTAACCCAGCCCGGTTCCCCATTTGCTTCTGGACTGAGACCCAGCTGCCCCATCTGTGGCGGGAGCATCCCCAGCGCCGGGGCCACCAGCACCGCTGCAGCAGAGCGGCTCCAACAGCCCAGGACAAAACCAGTAAAACCAACACTGCACCCTAATCCAAACACATCTGGGGAAGCGACATTGCTTTCCCTGGCTGTTCCTCAGGGCTCCCAAAGATCTCCTCCTTCCCTTCAGCCCAGCCCTCGCTCCAAGCACCCGTTACATGCCAGGCACCAGAGGCACAGCCGCCCGAGGAAGGGATGCAGCTGTGTCAGAGGTGACCCCCAGCAGGCGCAGCCCCTGCCCAGCACCACGGCTCGCTGCATCCTCGCCTCCAGGACTCTGCCTTCCTCGCGTAGCCTTCCTCGCGTAAATCAGTTTTGATGGAAACAAAAAATAAATCAGTGATACCCTGTTCCCAGGAGGCTGTTTTGTTACGATGGATCACAGCCCCAGAGCCAGAGGCCCCGGGAGCAGCAGCTAGGGAGATAAAGGGAGGACGGACAGATGGACGGCTTGGACTCCTGCCCCGAGTGGCACCCACCCCCCCTCAGAGGTGCTGTGGACTCCTGGTACTCCGGGAGAAACAGGAGCTGAGGTAGAGCAGTTGTGCCGTGACGCCTGTTCGGGACCCTGGAACGACCGTGCAATGAGAATGGATGAAACAAAACCAAAAGAACATTATTAGGAAGGAAAGGCATACATACATATATCGGGTGATTCATCCGAGCCATCCGGACAATCCTTTTCCCCGTCACAGCGCCAGCCCTTAGATATGCACGTAATCTGATCTTTGCATGCAAACTGTTTAGGGCTACATGTCTTCGGTGCTGGATGAGAAAAGAAATAATGATAATAAACAAGATCAGTTTCTTCCCAAAGACAAGTTATTTAAAAAAAAAAAAATTTTAAATTAAGGACTAGATTGCTTTTAGTTTGATTTCTTTCTAACGGCTCAGCGAAAGTTTTAGCCTGGCATCAGATCCATCAGCCTTGCCCCTAAGGAAAGGAGAAAATTTAAACTGAAGCATTAATTACACTGCGAGAAAACAGGAACCGAGATCCATGATGCGCTAACAGATTTTAAAGATCATTTAACTTGGATGAATTAGCTCCTGGGAGCCAAAGGCAGTTTATTTTCTATCTAGACAGTAAAAAAGACAGGGAAAAAAATAAGAAAACCCAAATGAGAACAAATTAAAAAGTAACGTTTTTAAATCACAAAGACAGCACCACCAGCAGCAGGATGGGTTTTCCATCCATCCTGCACCCAGGAAACACACACGTGCACAGCCAGGATGGTGCTCCCAGGGGAGAGGGTCGACCTCCCTCCTGGGATACGCAGAAATAAAACAAAGTCAGAAAAAAAAACCAGGAGGAAAACCTAAAGCACAGAGCACATAACCGGCCTGACCCGTGGCGATGGGAGCAGGCCTGGGGAGAGCCCCGGTGCCCTCGCCCCCAGGCAGCTCCAGACCGGGGTGCGCTCTGCCCCCACCAAAATTGGCACCTGGAGGAGGCTGGCTGCAATGGGGGGGTCACTGCACCCCCCCGAGCACAGGCTGCTATTGGGGGTCACTGCACCCCCCCGAGCACAGGCTGTGTGACACCCCCCTTCACCAAAGGGTCGAGGTTAGAAGGGAAGGCAGAGACCCTCGCCTGCCCCCGGCACTGTCAGGCTGCACTTTGCCAGTCAGCCCGCACTGCACCAAGGTCTCTTTTGGCCAATCCACAGCGGCGGGGGCAGCACCAAACGTGAAAAAAAATACGTAGCCGTACACGTCACACACACGGCGGGTACCAAAGCCAGCCGGCTCATAGGTGATGCCAAAGCAGGGCCGGCAGCAGAAGTTCAAGTAAGAGCTGCAGTCGGGAAGGGTCAAAATACAGTGAAGCCGTGCCTGCTTCGAACCTGACCCACCGTGCCAGGGGCTCCCAGGCGAGGGCCATTGCCCCGGCATGCAGCAGAGCCCGGCACCCACAGCCCCGCCGGCTCAGGCTATCTTCTTGCCAGTCTTTCAGCATTGCACTTTCTTCCCAGAGATCCAGCTCTCTGCAGTGAACACTTCCACGCCGATTGCAGCTGTTGCTCGGAACAGCGAGCCTGAGCCCTTGGGAAGGCAGGAAAAATCTTGAAAACCTAACGAAACGCAACTGTGAATGTTTGTTAAAAGCAAAGGCAATCAAACACATGCAATTCCCTAAACATTTATCTTGTGTCATCCCTAGTCTTCTGCTAAATTCCCTGCTCCAAGGATCCACTTAAATTTTTGCTCAGCCCATGGAAGGAGGGTCTCTGCATCTGCCTCGCTGCAGCCGCACCAAGCAGCACCACAGGCAGGAGCTGCTGCCAGCGCTGCAGCTCATTTCACGCGTTTCATGACCCAGCTCGCCCTCAGGCTCCTGACAAGCAGAGAAGGTGCCGTGATTTCTCTCCAGCTCCTGCCATGTGAAGGAAATGCCGCAGCCAGGTCCAGGCAGCTCCTGTCCGGACTGCAGCAGGGATGCTGCGAGGGAAGAGGATGGGGAAGGTTCAGTCCCCAGTCCAAATCCTGGTTCCTACGGGGTGGGAGGAAACTCTCCCCACTGTGTAATGATGCTAATTATTCCTCAGACCTGCAAAAGGGCTTTGTTTGATGTCATTTGGTTTGATTGAAGAGTACCACCTCCCACAAACCTCGCTTCCCTTCTGCCTTTAAAGCATCAGCATTGGTAGCATTGGAGCTGTTGCTTAGAGGGAAAGGCTTGACACCACGACGGGGAGCTCAGTGCAATCAAGATGGAGACTGGACATACCAAAATGGATGAAACATCCCCTGTTATGAGCAGATGCCTCCCCCTCCACCCCCCCCCCCCCCTTCTTTAGGCCAGAGGCGACAGAGACCAAGCCTGTCCCCTTCCTCCTGCAGGACACAGCAGTGCAGGGCCGGGAGCTCGGGGACAGGCGCCTCCTGCAACAAGCTCTCCTCCGAAGCCGGCTCTGCCACCCCCTCTTCCCGGAGGAGCTCATCTTCCGCCTCCATCTCCCAGCCACAAGCGTACCAAATGCAAGATTCATTAAGAAAACCACAGCAAAGAACCGACACTCCCTTGGATTTCCTGCTCTCCCTCATCCTTCCAGGTCTCCAGCAGCCACAAAGTGACCTACGGCTGCCACAACCACCCAGCCGACCGCAGCCAGCACCCAGGCACCCAGTGGGCCAACAGCGGTCGCCATCTCCCCCCGGGTCGAGCTCAGCTCCCAGCCTCTTACCTGCCTCCTGCCCCCCGAGGGGAGCGGGCAGACCTACAAGAAGAGGGCAAACCCCCAGCAAGCGGTTCCCAGCCTGCTGCCCCATCCCAGTTGCTCACAGTCCTGCGGGCTGCGTCTACACAGGAGGAGAAACCAGAGGCAGGACAGGATCTTGTTTTGCACTGGAGATACCGGTCCTGGAGCAGAGACGCTCACCAGCAGCACGGCAGATTGGCCCCTCGCTCGAAGGAGTCATCCCTAAGTACCAGCACCTACACCCTGCAGAGCGGCCCCGACTCCGGGGCTGGCTGCACTCGGACCGGAGCAGAGCAGGTTCTCCTGCCGCTAGCAGCAGCTCCCACACACAGGAGCAGAACACGTGGGATTTCTTCCGAGCACTGAAACATTGCTCGCGCACGCTTCATCAGGCTGTGCACGTGTCATGGCTTTCCTCAGGGAAAGGCACTCCCGAGGACACGTACCCCGCTGACACCCACCCCCTCTCAGAGGTGGCGATGCTCCAGCTCAGTCCTTCCCCTGGCGCAGGCAGACCCCCGGGAGCAGTCCTGCCACCCCTTGATGCCCCAGGGCACGTTAACCTGTAAAGCTGCACCCGAACCCAGCTCAAACCACTGATCGTCCCCCCTCTGCTATTCCCAAACACGAGGACAGCTTCGGCAGCACGAGGCCTCGCGCCTTCTAGAGCGGCTTTTGCATGACAGCCGCCGCTGCGGCTCCGTGCAGGAGGAGGGAAGGAGATCGCTTCCCCTCTCGGCAGCCAGCTCTCCAGGCTCCTCGGCAACCCCACGCACTTTCTGTTCTTGCACAGCATGTTCCCAGTGAGTTAAATGGCCCCGGAGTAAGTGTCGAGATGCCTCAGTGCCAGGTGGACAATTAGAGAAGGTATCTGTTAATGCATCCTTCACCCGGAGCCAAATTTCTTTCCGAAAGCCAGGCGGCCACACCAGCAGAAGCGGCAATGGCAGCGGAGAGCGGAGCTCCAGCTCCGGGTCGGAGAATAAAGGCGCCTTCATGCAGCGCACAATGGCCAGCTCAGAGCGGGGCCAGGACAGCTGCAAGAGCCGTCCGCGGAAAACACGTCCCTCTTTGGCAGTTGGAGGAGAGATCCCTGCTTAAAAGTAATTCAAAGGGGACAGAGGGGAAAAAATTGTACTAAAAAAGTGGCAAAAAAAATGGCTCTTTGGGTGCAAGAAAGGGAATCCTTCTTCTCCGGTACGGGGTGGGAGCAGACCCCCCAGCAAGGGGCGTGGAGAGGCAGCGGGGTCTTCCTCGGCAGGACAGGGACCAAAAGCCTGGCTGCGGCTCCCGCCATCCCCCGGAAACAGGCAGCCGGAGGCTTTGCTTAGAGTGCAGCGGGTTGGGGAAAAGGGCTGTTAAAGAAACACAACAAAACACATTTCATTTTTGCCTGAAGCAAGAAATCGACACTTCCATTTAAAGGGACTATTTCAGGAGGCTGGTGAGCAGGAGGTCTTCACCTTGAGCAGATGCCAAATTACCTCCAGTGCACAGATGAGTACGGCATAAAAACCTAGATAGACTGGAAGCAAACCACAAAAATATTAAAGAACTCCCTCCCTGAGCAAGCCGTACTTTCCTCTTCAGCCCAACTCCTCCTCCCCTCCTCGGGAGGAGGTGGCTGGCCAGTACTTCGCAAAGGAAACAGCGCTGGCCATAAATACAGACTGGAATGAGCGTGATTTGCAAAACAGATGTTCTCGGGGGGAGAAGAAAGAGCGAAAGGGAGAAAAATAAATCCACTCCACATTCCTCCCAGGTCTCCATCCCCAGCTACCCCCTCCCCTCCACACTCGCACACCCCATCTTATATGGCGAGGAGCCTGCCAAAGCACACACCTCCGGCGCTGCGCAAACAGAGCCGGGCTCGCCCCGCACCCGGGGCACGCAGGGAGTCTGCAAACCCGCCTGGCACAAGGACTCGGCCCTGGCAGCTCACCCTGCGCCGGCCAGGACGGATGCGGCAGCCGGGTCCGGGGGGCAGCAGGGAGCCGGTGGTCTGCAGAGCCCCGGCCGGGCACCCCCGGGCCAGCCGGAGCGACGCGCGGCGCACCCGGCCGGCCGCTCCTAGCTCCCGACACCGCACGTGCACGCTTCGCCTCGGTGAAACGAAAATCTGCCAGGTTGTTCCGGAGGACAAAAGCCGAGCGGGAAACCATCAGGACCCGGAGCGGGGGAGACGGTGAAGCCCCAGCAAGCAAAGGTGGCATCCGCCGAGCTCCAGCCCCATCGAGCTCACCGCCATCCCGAGCACGTCGGCACGATGGGTGTGCCTGCGCGTGCCAAGAAGGCTTAACGCACGCCAAGGTGCAGGGGAAGCCGCTGCTACAATCTGCTCTGCTCCCAGTTACCGTTTTGGCCACTTTTGGCTGATTGCCTTTCTCAGGGGAGGGCCTGTCCCATCAGCCAGCTGAACATCATGTCTTCATCCCACCGTCCCTCCTCTTCACCACCCCTCAGCTGTCAAGACATCACTTGGCCAGAACATACCACAACTCCAAGGCCGCTCTCCCCAATAACAGCTGAGCCCCCCCCGAAGCGCTGGCACACAGTCCCATGGCACCAAGCTGGAAGATCATCCAAGTCGCCCAATTAACCAAACACAAAAATCAGAGTCACCTTATACTTTCATTTTTCTCCCTCACATCGTCCATCCTTTGTCCTTGAATTTCAGAAAAAAACATGATTTGTTCCTTTTCAGCGCTTTCAGGTCTATTCAGATTTCCCAGAGTTTCTCTGCAGCCACGGGACAGACACCAGGCAAGGATAAAGCACGGAAGCACACGTGCCCCTCGACTCTTTCATGCTCCCTTGGTCCAGGGTCTAGGGCTTGCTACAGAAGCCATGAGGCTGATGCTAAAACCCCAAATCCCCGCAGGGGCACAGCTCGGTGCAAAAGTTTGTGCAGAATTTGCAACTGACAACTAATGTAAATTTGCCAGGTCCTTCAGCTCCAAAAAGCTAGACAGGGTAATAGAGACATTTAAAATAACAAAACCTAAAGTTTGTAGGCACATTTTTTCAAGAGGAAGGGGAACAGAAGGCTTATTTGTTTGTTTTGCGTTTAAATACAAGATCTCTAAACAGTTCAAATGCATTTTTGCCATTCTTCCATCCGGCCCCCTCGAATGGGAAGATTCAAACCAGATCCGCTGCTCCATCCCAGCCGCCGCCTCCATGAATGACGTTGCTGTGCGCTCCCAGCCATTCCCGCCGGAGAAGCCGCAGGTATGCGCGGCTGGGCTGGGGGGGAGGGGCCCGTCCAATTGCTAAGTAAATATTGACTTTAAAATATATTTATTTTTTTTTCCCCCTTTTCCTTTCAAGTCAAGTCTGTCTATTGCTTCTAAATCACGAGGCATTAACCTTCTTTAAAAAAAAAAAAAAAAAAAGACAATTTTGAGAAGAAAAGCCCGCCTCAGCTTTGCCAGAGAGACATTGAACGGCAGCAAAACGCCATTCATAGGAAAGGCTGCGGCTGGAAAAGCGTGCCCTGGCCGAGGACAGTCGGAAGGGCTCCTGAGTGGGTTTGCTGCGACTCGCCTGATTTTTAGAACCACCAAGGAGGCAAGCTGAAAACAGCAACAAAAATCCAACCAAAGTGAAGCAGCGGCAGAACCCCCAACCATCGCTTTGGGCACTGATCCGGTGCACCCCGCAGCATGCCAGCACCTTCCCTGTTTTCTCACCTCTGGCTTCTGCTCGTCTTCCCCTGACCTGATGGGGGGATGTTCTTGAGAACCAACTGGAAGCTCCCGTCCTGTCTGCCCTATTGCGGGGAACAATCAGGGCTGTCACCCCACGCGTCAGATCCCGCTGCCGGGAAGGACGGGAAGGATGGTTTCCATCTGCTGCCCAAGAGCTACCAGATTCGCAGGCAGCCTCCCCAAGGCCACACCGAGCGTTTAAGTACTCAGCAAGGAGTCCACCGCCCCGCCGGGGACAGCCTGGCCCTCGACCCCGCTGTCCCCAGAGGCTGACCGTGTGCCCAGACGGCCCCTTCCCACGCGGGCTGTGTGCCGCGCATCCTCTCATCGCCCGCCCGGGCGGTCCCCGCGGCAAGGGACGCCCATCCCTGCCCACGGGCATGGGGGACACCAGGGCAAAGACTGGGAGCAACCAGGTCCCTGCACCGGGTAACCCGGGGTGCGCCAGGGAGGGGGAGCCCGGGACCCCAACGTCCCCCTCCGGTCCGGGGACAACCCCATCTCCCAGCTCCCTCCGGGCAGCAGAGTTCCCACGGCCGGGGCAGGGAGAGGCGATGCAACCCAAGGGCACAAGGGAGAAGCCCCGGCACCCCAGGCTCTGTCCCCGACACCACCACATGCACTGGGACGGGATTTCCACCAGCTGCAGGACCAGCCATCGCTGCCTCCCAGACTCAGACAAAGGAGGAGAGGGGAGGGAAGACCAGGGGAAGAAGGACGATGGATGGGAGAACAAGCCCCTAACGGAGGATGGAAGATGGAGGCTGCCCAAAAGCATCCGTCCCCGGCGGGGAGGGGGAAGAGGAATAAAATCATATTGTGGCTCCCAAGGGCTGCTTTCATCCCCGACAGCACCGCGGTCACCTGACTTCAAACAGATCCAGGGGGAGACGATTTAAATGCGAACACGCATCAGGAAATCTGGACGCGCTGGGAGGAATGCGCTCCCCCGCCCGCCCAGCCCCTTCCCCTCTCGCTCCCAAGGCTCCGGCAGCTCCGCCGCCTTCAGATGAAATGCATTAGGAAAAAAAAAAAAAAAACAACCAAAAAAAAAAAAAAAAAGAGGGAAAAAAAAAAGATTTGCATTTTAAACCAAATTCAGAAGCTGGGAGATCTGCGCTGGAGTGCGATCCTCCTCATCCCCCTCCTGCCTCTGGCCCCACGGAGAGGTCCTTAGAAGAATGAGCTGAAAAATGGCAGGAGATGGAACCAGATGAAACGAATCCATAGCATTTTCAGAACTGGAAAAAAAAAAAAAAAAGCTTGATCATACAAAACATGGTGGGGAAGGGCAGAAGGGGCAGGCTCCAGCCACACAGTGGAGGGTGTTTCAAGGAAAAAAATCATGCTTTTTTGATTTCTTTCTCTTTTTGCAGCTTATCTGCAATTTAAATGAAAAAAAGAAAAAAAAAAGGAAAAAAGCATTTGCAGCCAAGAGAAAGGGGCTTAAGTCCTCTCAGTGCAGTTGGACGGGCTGCAGCCGTCCCTGGCCAGCGGCCATCCCTGCTGGGGGGATGCCCCACTCCCCCCCGCCAGGGCTGGCCCCTCTCCTTCCCCAGACAAGGGATGGGGAGGGGGCAGCGGCTGCAGGCAGGAGCCCCTGCCAGCCAGGGGGCTGGTGCAGAGGCCCCCCCCACCTCCTCTACCTGCTCAGAAGGTTTTATTCCCTTTATTTATTCTAGCAATAAGAAGTGGGATGTTTATACCCTCAGCAGTTGGGAACCCAAACAGAATATAGTGTTCTGCACTGGAGGCAGTTATTTATGGCTTGTGGCTAAAGCTGATAACGCTTCCTCCAGAGACCTGCCTGCATTGTGCAATAAAGCAATTGCACATTATAGATTAATAGGCATTTCATCTGGACAGCTGAATCAGGGGCCAGGACGCTGCCAGAGCTCAGCAGCAGAGCCCAGGGCTGAACGCAGCCCGTGGGGGCTTTGCTGGGGCAGGAGGGTGCTGGGCTTCCTCCTGCCCAGGACGGGCATCAGCTCGCCAAGGCTTTCAAAGAGCTGGAGCCAGGCCAAAACCATTGGCCTTAATTCATTAGTCAACTCAATTTCGCTGGCTTCGCAAATAAGGACTTTGTCTGAGATGGGGAAACGGAGCAGAGCAGCTATTGTGCCCCAGGAGCGGGCAAAAAGGGCCCTTTGAGAGGACACTCTGCCGGAATAAAAGTCACTTTTATCCCAGAATAATTAGCGTGCTCTGAGTACACTAATTATTCTGGCATAAAGGGACTTTTATTCCCGAGCAGCACGTCTGCGCAGGGAGCTGCTCTGGATTCTGGTCCACCTGCCCGTGTGAACGCAGCCCCCGCGCCAGGGACAACCCAGTCAGCCCCAGTTCACGGGGACTGTGGATGTGGGGACCCACTGGCCACCTTGGGGTGGCCACCCCCACGGGTCCCAACCAGGGTGCACACGGGGGATCCCACCCCAGCCGAGGCAGGGAGAAGTTGCCCCCTCGCTTGCCCGTCCTGCCCCTAGGAGACGCAGGGGGTTCCAGGAGGCCGGAGAGCCGCAAGGGGGGGATGTGAGGACCAGGAGACCCAGCCCTGTATCCAGCCACCGGGTCCCCTCCTGAAGTCCTCTGGGGACCCGCGCGCTGTGGGGAGCATCTCCCGGCTCTGGGGAGGACAAGGTCACAGAGCCACCGCGCCACCCGACGCACAGCACGATCTCCTGCTATTTCAAGGACTCCCCAGGAGAAAACAATCCACGGCAGCGCCACAGCCCTTCCCTGCTCCTGCCAGAGCTCCCCTGCCCACACAGGGATTTCGGCTGTCGCCTGCTCCCGTCCCGGTCCCCAACAGCAAACCCGACCAGCCCGCAAGGACACGGCCCCAATAGCTGCCTTCCCGCCAGCAGATGCCACACCTGCGCCGGTGCTTTCCAGGCACAGGCCACTTGGCAGCTTCCACGGCAAGCACGTGCGGTGGTGCGGGACAAGAGAAGGTTTGGGGTTTCCTCGACAGCGCGCCCCAAGAAGGCGCGTCCTGCAGCAGCTCTGAGGTGGCTTTGCAGAGCTGCAGCCCATGGCATCGCAGCATCCTCGGGCAGCCGCACAGCCCCACGGCTCGAGGAGGGGGTCCACGCTGGAGCTCATCCCTGTTCCGCCACGCCAGCCTGGCACTGTCCCTCCCGCCACAGCTCCGGGCCCAGACATCGGCGGCAGGGGGGCAACCAAGCCCCTGCACCAAGAGCTCTGCAGAGCTCAGCGGTGCGCATGAGCCACAGGCACTGCCCAAATGGCGAGCTCTAAACCAGAGCAGGGAGGGAACCCAATAACAGAGCAAACCCTAAAGCCGCGCGCAGGACTGCCGCAGAACACCCGGGCTTGTCACTGCTGCAAATCTGCAAATCGCAGAACGACCTCGCCACGTCCCCATGCGCCCTGGGCTGAGGGACCGGAGCAGGTTTGCTCAGCAGAGCTCCGCTCCCAGACACCCACTCAGCTGTATCTAGAGAGGTAAAGGGGAAAAAAAATTCTTAGCATGGTGAAACATCCCATCTGTTTATAAATGGTACAAATTATTAAAGAGGAACCCGGTACCATTATGTCTGCACCAATGCTGCATCCTAGATGCTACCCTGCC